>NC_051863.1:48272725-48582725 GCF_015732765.1 Culex quinquefasciatus | reverse complement strand
AAATGTTGAAACCATAGCTCGTAATTTCAATTTTTATACTTTTTTATTTTTTTGCCCCCCCAATCGACTTTGGTCAGAGTCGAGGGACATAAACTTCAAAAAATATTTGCAACGGCCTTATATATTATTTTTCAATAAACTAAAAAAAAAAAATCTGCACTTAACGTGCCACGAAAAAGAAACTTTTAACTAATTTCAAATAAATATAAATAAAACTAAAAAATATTTTTTTAAACCATAATGTAGGGTATGCGTATTGTCATTTATTGAGCTGCTTTTTTTAATGTTCGACTTATATAGCTAAACAGTTTTCGCTGATTGAATTGAATTTCATATTAAAGCCAAATTTAATAAAAATATCTAACAATTAAAATAACTTTTATAAATATTTTTAAAGTTTTCATCTCACTTTTCAAAAATAGAATAAAAAATCAATAGGAAAATATAATCTTATCTGTTACGAATTTTTCAAAATTCAAACATTGAATTTTTCAAAATTCAAATATTGTGAAAATTAAACAGGACTCAGAAAAAATCTGAAAGGTTACTAAAATGATAAAAAAGAACTATTTATTTAATCTTTAAATATCATGCTTAAATCATTTGATTTCTTTTAAAATTATATCTTTCAAATTTAAAATTAAATAATAGTTAAATTGTTATTACGGCGAATGAAAATATTGCTAAATTCTGTTAGTTTCCTACGAAAAATTAATAAACTATTATTTAGAGTATCAAGAAAATAGCAATCTATTTTCTCAATATTTTTCATTGCTCTGATGGAATTCAATTTTTCAATTAATTTTGGCAAAGGCGACTATTTTCTTTGAATGTTGCTTTGACATGAATGTTCGCTTTTAATTGATTTCTCAAAATAAATCAATTGCAGTCTTAAAAAAATATCACAATATACTTGTTCAGTCAATTTAACAAGTTTTGGTTGAAAAAGAACACATTTATTAAAAATAAACTTTGAGATTTTTTTTCTTTGGCTGATTTTTGTAACATCATTTAAGTATTAAAACAAAATTTAAAAAAAGACATGAAACTTTTTTATGAATTCTAAAATTTTTTGATAATTTATGAAAGCAGCATAATTGGCGTTAACTCAAAGCATTTTGTGATATTTTTTTTAATGGCTAGAAATTTAAATTTTTTCGTCTTGCTCTTGGTTCTTTAGATTTGAAAATAATTTAAAAACGTTTAAAATCTTTAAAACTAACAAAAACAAAATAAAATCATCAAAAAATTATAAAATCGAAAAAAAAATCGACAGGAATCAAACATAAAAATAAATCTTAAACTAATCAAAAAAGATGAAAAAAAAATCTAAAACAAAACATAATTTAACACAAAAAAGTCAAAAATCAAAACGACAAAATAGATTGAATCGAAAAGATTTATAATACAGCGATTCCACGTCAAACAGAATGTATCCAAATCAAAAGTGCTCCAATTCGGCTCAAAATTACCATGGGAATTCCTTGGCCAAAACAATAAGATCCGTATTTTTTGTTTGGCGATTAGTGTCCCGGTCGGAAATGGCGGACGCATTTCTGGCGTTCGTCTGGGGGCTTGCGCCAGCCATCTGGCAGAAATTCTCCCAGATTTGCCCCAGATTTCTGCCATGATTTCTGGCGAATATGACACAAACCGGTCGTGCACGGTTCAACCGATTGAACCGGTTGATTTTGCTGCCAGACAGCTGGCTGAAATTTTGCCCGATTTTCGCCAGATTCGTCTGGCGTTACGCAAAACTTGGCTAGAATAAGAGTGCCAAGTGTGTCTGAACTGTACGACAAACGTCCGCCTGCGCCAGACACTCAAATTTACCAGATTATTTTCCGAGTGGGGTGCTCCTTTCCGAAATAGGGTGGTCCAAAAAATTGCGTTTTCCGTCAAATTTAGCAAAAATCACATTTAAATTTTTTTTTTTGATTTATTATAGAGATTTTACACCATTGTGCATTCGTCTCTTCAAGGTGGATAGTAGAAGAGGAAAGTTTACAAAGTTTTTGATCACTTGTCTGGCTATATTTCAATAATTGATACCATGCCTTTTTTCTAACGATTTCTGTCTTAGTTTCAAATATTTACGGGCAAATTTGGATCTTAAATTATCAAGTTCTTTACTTTTTTCTTCGTCTTCTTCCTTCGAGGATTTAACCGTTAACTCATAATACTTATTGTAATAATATTTTGCTTGTATGGCATCTTCGTCTTCTTCATCTGTTGTTTCTTCTTCGGCCATCTCTCTTCGTTTTGTTCTTAAGTCGTAATCCGCGTCCAAATATGCTTGCAAGCGCTTCCGGGATTTGCGAGTGTGCTTAGAAAGCACGGTCTCGAATCCATCGTTAGATTCTTCGGCAATTTCACTTGTTTGCATTGCATTTTGGTCTGGCTTACTGTTGTTGCTTTTTCTGCTGCTGCTGCTGCTGCTTGGCTCAGGTTCAGTCGGTGGTGTACTGCTTTTTTGGTTCACCTTTTTACTCGAATCCCCACATTTTTTGTTCTTTGCTTTGAGTTTGCAAAGCGATTTTTTGCCTATAATCGTCACTGCTGCAGCAGCGTTGTTTACAGTGATTGATTTCGGCGTTGGCTGTTTCAGCAACATCCGCAGGGTCCGAACTCCATTTGGGATCCCTGGGAAGAAGTTAATCCAGCGGTCGTTGGTGATGGTTAAAATTTCGCCGTATTTACTCATCACTTTGACTACGTCATCATTGCTTATGCCTAGAGGTAGGTCAAGCACACGAACTTCCGTAGCGTTGTTGTCCAGGTAAATCGGGATTTTGCAACCCTGATATACCAGAGGTTTGTCGATGATGGACGAGGCCATTGCTGAATCGGCAAACTGCAGCACGGCTATTCTTCTTCTATTGCATAATTGCAATGCTCGCAAGTTTTCTTGGTTTGTTTGAAGGTCTGCGAGAAGTTTTTTTTACAAGCTTTGGGCTTGGTTGGTTTTGGAGTTGACAAAAATCCAGAACCACACTGTTTTTGTCTACGGTGTACATTTTGAAAAAGCGGCGACGCGCACACAAACTGTGGACTGGTGTTGAGAATGCGACTTGTATTGTCGGCGGTTACTTTGCAACTGATTTAAAAAAAAAATAAAAATAATAAAAAAAATCATATCTCCGGAATGGTTGAACCAATTTTAAAGCGCCACAATTTAAAAGAAAGGTTATTAGTTGGGCTTCTAAGGAAAAATATATCACTGCCATAACTCAAAAATTTAAGCGATGGCCTATACATTTCTGGATACCAGAAGTTACGTCAGAATCGAATCATGTTTAATTTTAAATGAGAAAATGTTGATACATAATGCATTTGTTTGTCTTTCATATTTGGCAATAATATCTACGGGTATTTTAGGAGTGAGACATTCCTTTTAAAAAGGTTCTATCAGAATAGGAAAAAGTAATCTAGATATGATAGATATGCTAACGGCATTTCGGATTGACATCTGAAAACACAAATCAATTTATTTAAAAATATATTTCCTTATTTACACAAAAAAAAGTAAGTCGAGATTTAAACTAGGACAGAGACATTGACCTAACGCTCTAAACTATTGAACAAGGATTCGCGTTAACTTTAACGTATATTTACAGCCTTTTCACGTTTTATTCTGCTAGCAAAAAAAATGATAAACTCATATCTAACTTTTAATAACTGTTTGAGAGTTTGGAATGGTCACTGGGAATTCGTACTACACGTGCCAGCCACGTGCAGTATTGGTTACAAGTCTTTACAAAGTTTGGTGGGGGGATGGAATGTGCGGACAGGAAGACTTTTGGTTTAGCTGCAGATTGCTGCAGGACGGATTTGAAAGTTTTTTTTTTCTGCGTTATTGACATAAGTTCCTACAATCTAGCCTATTTACAGTTTTTTTTTGTTTCTCTTCAAGCAGTTTTACGGAGTAAAATAAATATACAGAAACTACCCATGCGGTGGTGTATGGCAGTCGGTTTTTTTTGTTCGTAGATAAGTTAGATTAAAATCTCCCAAAGTAGGTTGTTCCTCCCTTCCGCAGCCACGTGGTTACAGATCTGAAATAAGAACCCCGTTAGCAACAATTCAATTCTGGAATCACTCCCAAACTCACTCATCGTTTCCTGCTGAATCTCGACCTTGTAGCTGGGATTGTCGTACGACACTTCGTTCTTGCGCGGTGGCGTGATGGTGGCACTTTGCACGCGCCGTCTCGTCAGGATCAGCAGCAGAATCAGCGTGGACATGACGGCGAGGGCCGCGATCACGGCGACCACCACCAGCGGGCCGTAGTAATCGCCGGGGGGCGCGTCCGCACCGGCGACCGACAGTTTGCCTGGAGAAAGAGAACATTTTTTTGCTGTTAATTTTTTGTCACGAAAATGCATTTTTTTTTAAATTTGACTAAATATTATCATCGACATTGATCTTGTATTATTTAAGGTGAAACGAGACTTTGACAACTTCTGATAAACTTAAATCAATCTCTGGGCTGATATAAAATGACGAGGGGACATCGATGCATTATATTTTATCAACAAAAAATAAAAGTAAACTTCCAGACCCCCCTCCAAACTCAATTATGATATTTTTTTGTATAATGAAAAATGGCTTCTTTGATTTAGAAAATTCAAGGACAAAGCTATACTCATAACCTAAATTTAATAATAATAATAATAATATGTTGAAGCACTAAAATTAAAAAAAAAACTAGGGTCATGGGAATGGAGTTTTACCACTTGTTTCAATTTTTCAAACGTATAAATACTCAAAAAAAAAAAAAATACCGTGTGTGTGTGTGTGTGTGTGTGTGTGTGTGTGTGTGTGTGTGTGTTTACCATATATTTTCAATCTTGAATGCATTTTCACTTTATTAGAGTTTTTTTTGTGTAAAATACTCCAATTTTCAAAAATACCGTACTTTTTTGAAAACAATAAGAGCGAAGCAAAATTCGCAATTCGCAATTTCGCAATTTTCAGTGTAAGAACGGGCCTTGACCGATCTTATGCACCAGGTTCCCGACGAACACGCACTGCCCTTACACCTACATCTCACCCTTGCTCTGAGTCAGTACGAGCAGCACGCTAGAACACGCTTTGAGTGTTCGTGCCAGGCATGCACACCTTCTTTTCCGGTTACGCATTTTAACTCGGCCGGGGGTGGTACATTACGTAGGGTTTGATGTAAGTATAAGCGCCTAACCATTAATAGTGTGCCTATCAATTTTCATTAAAGCAAAACTGTTTTATTTTTAGTTTGAATTCAAAAACTAGTTGTTATTTTACTGTGTATTGTTTTCTTCTGAAACCTTTCCTAGTGTTGAGTCGTGTTTATATGTTGTTATTTCTTTTGTCGCGGTGTTTTGTTACAATTTTTGGTCCTAAGCATGTTATAAAAGTTTACCAAAAATACAATAGTAATATTTGTGTTAATCCTTTAACCATTCCATAAATTGAGTAAGGGCTCAAACCTCACAAGTTTGAAAAAAAGGGTGAAGATTGAAAACAATAGACAGTAAAAGAGAATTTATTTTATAAAAATCAAGAACCAATAGTAAGAGAATGATGATCGTATTTTAAAGAATAAAAATGAGAAGCTAGATGTATTAGATGTAAAATTAGACAATAGTTAATAAATAGAGATACAAAACAAGCTTAGATTATAGTAATGATAATTTATAGGACAGATAAAGAATTATTCAAATAAATAAATTCGCAATTCGCAATTCGCAATTTTCAGTGTAAGAACGGGCCTTGACCGATCTTATGCACCAGGTTCCCGACGAACACGCACTGCCCTTACACCTACATCTTACCCTTGCTCTGAGTCAGTACGAGCAACACGCTAGAACACGCTTTGAGTGTTCGTGCCAGGCATGCACACCTTCTTTTCCGGTTACGCATTTTAACTCGGCCGGGGTGGTACATTACGTAGGGTTTGATGTAAGTATAAGCGCCTAACCATTTATAGTGTGCCTATCAATTTTCAGGAAAGAAAAAAACTGTTTAATTTTTAGTTTGAATTCAAAAACTAGTTGTTATTTTACTGTGTATTGTTTTCTTCTGAAACCTTTCCTAGTGTTGAGTCGTGTTTATATGTTGCTATTTCTTTTGTCGCGGTGTTTTGTTACAATTTTTGGTCCTAAGCATGTTATAAAAGTTTACCAAAAGTACAATAGTAATATTTGTGTTAATCCTTTAACCATTCCATAAATTGAGTAAGGGCTCAAACCTCACTTATTTGAAAAAAGGGTGAAGATTGAAAACAATAGACAGTAAAAGAGAATATATTTTATAAAAATCAAGAATCAATAGTAAGAGAATGATGAGCGTATTTAAAAGAATAAAAATGAGAAGCTGGATGTATTAGATGTAAAATTAGACAATAGATAATAAATAGAGATACAAAACAAGCTTAGATTATAGTAATGATAATTTATAGGACAGATAAAGAATTATTCAAATAAATAAATTCGCAATAAAATCAAAAAAGATTAGGCGAATGATAAATAGACTTGATATTACTAGTACATTAAGGAAAAGTATATTTTTAAGGAAAAACAAAACAAAGTTTGTTACAGCAGTATCAATTGGTAAAAAAGAGTGGAAAAGCTTTGAGAGATAAGAGAATCAAAAGTTAGTAAAATCAAAATCAAATGATGGATATTAAATAGAAGAATCAGTAGAGCAAAATAATAAAAAAAAGGAGATAGGTGGTAGCTGAGAATGAAGAGAAGAGAAACCCCGTTGTGCGATGTTTCAGGTACATCCACAGCAGTAGACTCAACATACTGCGAATCAAAACAATACCGTCTACAATCACAAATTATTTCCCTTTCCCACATTGTCGCGCCCCTTTCTTTTAGCCGTCTCGACTCTGACCCTCGCTGGTCAAAGGTTTACGATTTCAATCTATTTTAGAATAAAAAGGCCATTTAAATCATAATAAATATTAAATGCATTTGACACAGATTTTCATATTATTTATTATGAATCAAAAGATTTTTACTTATTTTTGTTTATCAAACAAGATCTATTTATCAACATTTTTAAACGAATTCCTAGATATTACATAAAATAAAATTAGGAATAAAATATTATATTCAATAATCTTTCACTTTTTGGAATTTCGAGTTGAATTGAAGTTAATAAACTATACGTTTTCAAGTTTACAAAATTAACATTGAAATAATAAGTATTTTTAAGCTTTCAGTTATTTTTCAAAGACTATTATTTTGTTTATGTTTCTACTCTGAATCAAAATAATGAGTGCTTCCATTTAAAAAAGTATTTTTTAGGAGTTTGGTGTTGAGTTTCTTTTTTTTACGAAAATTGTAAATAGTTTGAACGCTGATAGAACTATCGTTATCGAACCTCGATAATTTTATCGTTATGAAGTTGAAATGGTTTAACCTTTTTATTTTTTTTTATTTAATTTTAAGATTTTGCTTGGATTATTTTTAAATTGAGCATTTTCAATTTCTTTTATTTAATTATATAGAAACAATTTATTGAATTATTACATTCTTCCGTTTTTTGAAACTATAAACTGTATAAAACACAAATTTGTTTTCATCATTAGATCATAAGGCATTGATCACATAATTCAGCTTTAGGTTTCATTCGCTCAAAGTTTCGGAGATTTCTAAGCAAAACTTATTGAGGGAGAACTTACGTCTATGTCGTTTCCTTTTTTTCCTTTTTTTGAATTATTTTTTGTACGCATTTCAAAACCAGTCATATTAAGGTTTTCAATTCAGAAACATTCTCGAATAAAGTTATGACTACAACGATCAAAATGTAGAAAACAGATTATTACATATTTTTAAGGTTTTATTTTTAAGGAACTGTTGGTCATATATTGATTTTTTTTTTAATAACAGGTAGAATTTCTCCTGGATTAATGCAAATTTTATATATCTTGTGCTCGCTAAAGTGTTTTCCTGAACCAATTTTAGCTGAAAATTGACTTTTTACTCACCAGTCTTGCCCGGAATCGCCGGCCCGCCGGGTTTCGTGATGAAGTTCACCACGTTGCTCTTCTTGATGCTTCCGTTGGTGAGGTACATCTCCAGCCAGAGCCGATACCGGGTGCCAGGCTTAAGGTCCGCAATCAGCGTCCCCGTCGTCGAGTCGCGTTTGGCCACCTTGAAGACACTGAAAATAAATTAAAACAAAGAGATTAATTCGGTTTCGGGTTTGCTAAAGTTTAAGTGACTCTCACCTGGAGTCCTCCTTGCCACTATCACTCTGGTAGATCGCCCGGTAGATGTTGATGTACTTATCCTCAGGGTACGGTACGCCCGACCAGCTAACCTCCACACTGCCGGCCTTCACCTTGCTCACGTTCACGATCACCTCGAAACCGTACATGTCAACGCGGGCAGCCGTCGTGAACTGGAGCATCTCTCCGGCGCGGACCTCTTCGCCATGGCCCGGGAACGGAATGAAGAAGATGCCCACCTCGTATCGCGTCTGCGGCTTCAGGTTCTCCAGCGTGTACTCGCTGAGCGCCCGGTGGATCAACGGTGTCGCGTCGTACACCATGCCGTCGATTTCCTTGAACCGCAGCTGAATCCCGTCCACGTAGTCCAACTCTTCGTCGTCTAGCTTGCGCCAGCTGATCCGCGCCCAGGACGCGTTGACGTCCTGCGTCTGCAGCATCGGATCCTGGATGATCTCCTTCAGGAAGTTGGTCGGATGTCCCAGGTGTGGATAGTGTCCCAAGTCCGTGTTGATCAACGTCGGTGGCGTAATGACCCGGTCCGAGGGCGTCCTCACGTTGTACACCTGACTAGATGGCTGCGAGTTGACATCCCGCAGCACCAGCGTAATCTTGACTCGGTACTCGGTGTTGGGTTCCAACCCGGGCAGTTCAAACTCCAGCTGCGAAGTCGCGATCAGATCGTCTGGTGGGGCGAAGACCTGTGCCTGCCACGTGCTGGTGTCGTTGTTGCGGGTGCGAGTGTAGCGCAACTCGACGCGACCGTGCAGACCGACGTAAACTTGTGGTACGATGAAGATCACCCGAACGGTGTTGGGGTCGATCGCGTCCAGTTGGAGCACGCGCAGGTCAGTTGCCAAGGACGAGGGGTAGCCGAGGTTGGGACCTGGATGGGAAGAAATGTGTTAGGAATTTGACTATTGTTGATGAAATATATGTATTTTGGAAATCTGAAATTTTACTTGAAAATACTGTGTCATCCTCATAAATCTCAAAACAAATACCCTATTTTTCGGGTTTTATCCCTTATCCCCGAATCCCACTTTCCCGAATCCCATATCCCCGAAAATCATTTCCCCGAAAATTCCACATCCCCGAAAATCATTTCCCTGAAAGTGCCACTTCCCCGAAAATCATTTTCCCGAAAATTCCACATCCCCGAAAATCATTTTCCCGAAAATTCCATATCCCCGAATGTCATTTACCTGAATGGCCATTTTACCGAACTGTCGTTTTCCCGAATTTACATATACCCGAATGGTTACTTCACCGAAAATCAATTTTCCCGAATGATAACCTTGATATAAACTATATTGTTATTTAGGGATTTTTTTTTTAAAGTATGACGTTAATATTAAATTCTCCTACGTGTTTTTTTAGATTGAAAAAAAAAAACAAATAACCGTAGAAGGCCATCCATAAAACACGCGGACGCTTCAAGAGTGCGGGTTATTGAGATCATCCACGTTCCATAAAATAAAGATTTTTTTTGTAGCGGCAATTTTCAGCAAAGGACAATTTTCCAAAACGGTATCTACGTGGTAAGGATTAAATAGCAACGGCTTTATGCGACGACTCGATGCGCAGGATTCAGTTTGTTCCTAGATTTTGTTTAACTGAACTGATTTGTCTTAATCAATTTTGGCATATGGCTATGAACATTTTTTTTAAAAAATTTTACGTCCAATGCGAGTTCCGCGACCAACCCTTTCAATCAAATCTAAATAGTTGATTATTGAATTACAAAATGCATTTTTTGAATATTTCATCACCGCCATTTTAGATTTAAAATTACTTGATCACTTTAAAGTAGTTTAGGGGCTCGACAGCCAAAAAAAAAAAGACGACTTATTTTTTTTGTATTATTTGATTATCCGAAGTGAACTTTTGACAAGGCCTTCGGATAATCGAGTCTGACTGTATTTTGATTTTCAACTAAAAGCATTTTTGCGAAATGATCAATGTATCAAATCGACGTTGTTGTGTTGTCTTGTCGTTTGTCGCTTTTTGACGTTCCGAGAAAAACGCGTTTTTATGTTTGGCCTTGAATAAACGAAAAATAGAGCCAAACACGTTTTGTTTGGTTGACCATTCTGTGCATTGTCCCGAAGTTTGGTTGATTTTAGTTGCCAAGGTCCCGAGGAACAATTACAAATTTTTGCGGTAGTCGGGCCTGAACGTGTGTCAAACACGTTTTGACCTTAAATCCATTTGGCCAGTTGTCGCACTTACATCAATTTGAATATTCAAAATTCAAGTGAAGCTCGGAATTTTTGAACGTTCCATTGTGGACATGATACTTTATTGATCGCTACTTTCGAACCTGGTCAGGCGGGTATGGCCGTTGCCCAGAACAGCGCGCGCGGTTCAGGGCAACGGCCATACCCGCCTGACCAGGTTCGGGGACGTGGCGTTCGGGGAAATGGCCGTTCGGGGATATGGTCATTCGGGAAAATGATTTTCAGGGATATGGAAAATTAGGGGAAGTGGTCATTCGGGAAAATGGTTTTTAGGGGAAGTCGCCATTCGGGGATGTGGCCGTTCGGGGAAATGGATTGTTCGGGGAAATGATTTTCGGGTAAATGAAATTTCGGGAAAGTGTCTTTTCGGAGATGTGGCATTCGGGGAAATGTCTCTTCGGGAATGTGGGTTTCGGGGAAATGTCATAGATTCATTTTTCGTTATCTTTAAATCTTGTAAAAAAGGGAGCAATTCTCTACGAAATCGGCCGATTTGGCTCAAACTTAGTGAGGCCCCCATGACCAAACAAAACATACAGGATTCCATACAATTTTGGCAGCTGTCCGTACAAAGACTAAAATAAAATTACATAAAATTCGAAAATCTGTACCTTTTGAAGGAACATTCTGATCGATTTGGTGTCTAGGACAATGTTGTAGGACTAGCTGAGGAAAAACCTTCAAAATTGGTCCAAAACATCAGGGGCAAAAAAAATTGTTTAAAAAAAACTTCAAAATGTCTCCGAAAACAGAAGAACAATCTAAAATGCATTTATCTGCATTGATAATCATATTTAGGATGTTTGGGCTCGTTTAAAAATGTTTAGAATTTTTATGAAATTCCGATGTACAGCACGGCAAAAACTTTTTTTTCGCCAAAATTAAAGATTGCAAACCAACTGGACAGGTGTATAATGCATTTTAAAACACGTTTTTCACTGAAATGTTGAAAACATGGCTCCTTATTTCAATTTTTATTCAAAAAATACTCAAAAACACATCTTACAAGCCATAGTGCATGATGGTTCAAAATTAAGTTCCAGATATATACATTTAAGATTTCTTTTTTATTTCGAAAATGCAATCAAAAAATTTTTTTGAATCTAAATAAAATTTGCAACCATACGATTTTTTGATAAAGTGCACCGCTTTGGAGTTATAGTCACTTTGAGGTTATAATTTTCGGAATTTTTTAACGTTTTTCAATTTAAAAAAAAAATCATAAAGGGTAGATTACCCCTAAAACTATCATTTTTTATAAGCTGAGATTTTTTATTGTGATTTTTTTTTCAATAAAAATAAATTCTAAATTTTAATGCTCGGTCTAGAATATGAAATGAGGAAAAAATAAAGTCTACAAAATTAAATTTTCAAAAGTTATGGTTGATTTTTAAATATTGAAATAATTTTTATTTAAAAAATCAGAAAATTTCACTTAAGTTTCATTTCTAACATGAAAATCGAACCAAGAATTTCCGAGATATCCGAGATGAAACTTAGAAAAAAAAAATTTCATCGATTCCAATTGTTTGTGAGGCTGTATCCAAAACCAATTGCCAAATTATCAAAGTCTCAGAAAGTGAGTTGAAGGAATGTCATTTCCAAAAATTATAACATTATAGTGATTAATCTTTCAAAACCGTCCACTTTATCGAAAATTGGTTAATTTTATGACCCCTTTTTCGATATTTTAAAGAGTCATATTTTTTTTCTTCAAAAATTCATATCTTTGATCTATGAGATTCCTACTTGATAAAATAAAATAATGAAAATGGATTTTTCTTTTAAAGTGTAACTATTTTTTTTCTTGTTAGTCCTAATTCAAATCTACAACTTTGCCGAAGACATCATATCGATCAAAAAATACCGTCCCAAGATACAGATTTTCATATATTTCAAGGTTGTTAATCGATAATATTATCGTCTCATAATGGTTATCGTTATTATCGTTGTTTCGATAATTCTATCGGCGATAATCTTATCGCCGATAATGAACGATAACTCATTTTTAAAATCTTTCTAAAATCGATTAATTCCATATCATGTTAAATTTTCAATGTTCTCACTAAGAATATATTTTCTTAAATGTAGTAAGTTTCAAAGTTCTCAAAATTGTAAAAAAATACCGTATTTTCTCGAAAATACTAAAAATTTTATAATTTACAATATGGGTATCAAACGAAGCGAAATTTGGTATGTTCTTTTCACTTCATTAAAGTATTTTTGTAAAATACCAAAAAAAAAACACAAAATACCTATATTTTCAAAATTACTCAAATTTTCAAGATTCGAAATATGGGTATCAAACGAATTGGAATTTCGTTTGCTTTTTCAATTTAATAGAGTTTTTTTTTTGGAAAATACTGAATTTTTTTACAAATCACCGTTTTTGTCGATAATACTAATATTTTCAAAATACGCAATATGCGTATCAAACGAAGTGAAATTTGTGTTTGCTTCATATCATACAAAATTTTGCGTCGTTTGATACCCATATTGCGTATTTGAATTTTTACAAAAAATACGGTAATATGTGAAAGTTTAAGTATTCCAAAAGAAAAAATCTAATAAAAGAAAAAAAGCTTACAAAATTTCCCTTGATTAGATACCCATACATATTGCATATTTTGAAAATTTGAGTATATAAAAAAATTTGGTAATTTGTCAACAATTTGAGTACATATTTATTTTTTGAAACTTACTACATTTTCAAAAAATATATTCTTAGTGAAACAGTGAAACAGCATTGAAAATTTAACCCTCTACCGCCCGAATTTTTTTTATCGATTTATTTTTTATTTTTTATTTACTTCTCTTATTTTATGTTTTTCTTGTTTTATTTTTAGTATTTTAATTTGCATTTAACTTGTTTAGTTTATGTTTGTTTTTGGTAGTGTTTGGCTTATTCTACCACCTAATATAATAACATTTTGCCTATCTAATTTTTCACGTTTTTACAGTACTTTTTAAATTTTTTGCTTGTTTTTCACTTTTCTGCTATAGAATGTCCCCATCATCATTTAAATTGTAAAAAAAATGCGTAGAGGCATAGTCTGGGCACTACAAAAATTACTGCATACTTCTTTCTACTGAAAATATAGGAAATGTTAATAAAAAACACAGCCAAAGTTGACCCCTAAAAAAATGTAATTTTTAAAAACATTGGCAAAGTCACATAAAACAAGTTAAACTTCCAACCCTAAAATTTTCGAAAATATTAAGAGTTCTTCTTTCCAATGCTTTTTAAAGATCGAAAATTGGTTGAAAAATGGATATTTGGCGATTTTTTAGATCGAAGCCCGTCTAAAGGCGGGGTTAAGTTGTAGAGGGTTAACATGATAGGGGCAGGGGGGGCAGAATGGACCATGGGGGCAGAATGGGCCACCCTTGGTTTTGGGCTTTAGGATGGATTTAGACCAACTGTAAGGCAAGGGTCTTATAAAGGACGTCAAATAACATCACCATACCGAAAACTGCGTTTGAATTCATTGTATTTTTCGAATTATGAGCAAAAATGTAAATTTATGACAAAACCACGCAAATGTTGTTTATTTCGAGGTTCTTAAATAAGCTTTCTGAAAAGTTGGATTGTTTGAAAAGTTTGCTCAATGCTTATAACGTTACTAGATGCTACTACCAAGGTATACAAACAACAACGGAACCTTAAAATCATTTAGAGGCTTGGTGGTGGAAGTGTTAAATTAAAATCCACTTGGGGGCAGAATGGACCACCCTTTTCCTGCCTTGTAAAAACAATCAAAAATTTAAAAAATTGAGCTAAATGGATTATTTTACTCCTGGTAGCTTCACAAATCACGTTTAATGCAACAAAAGTGGATTTTATAGTTGTTTCGACGCTTAGTTGTAAAAATAGTGTCTTTTTTCGACATATTTGCACTATTTTCAAAAATCTTTGTTTTTTAAAGTTACTATTTTTATAAAAGTGATCAAATTTCATGGAAACTATAATGGAAAGGTACCTCAAGTAATTTCTTATCACCCTTTAACGTTGTTTTAGAAGAAATGGCTTGTTTTCTAAGGTGGCCCATTCTGCCCCGCAGGGTGGTCCATCCTGCCCCGCACCCTGGAAAATTATTCGAAAAAACTTTTTTTTTCAAAGTGGCTCAAAAATAGTTTTAAGTAAAAAATTTTCATCAACCAAGTATACAACATTGAAGGTAACATTCTAAAGCATAAGCCTACTACCCAGGATTCATAGATTTTTATGTTTTTCTATGGTTTTTGGTGCATTTCCCTTAGGCGGTCCATTCTGCCCCCCCTGCCCCTATGGTTGGATTAATCGATTTTAGAAAGATTTTAAAGATTATCGCCGATAGAATAATCGGAAAAAACGATAACGATAGAACTATCGTTATCGTTATCAAGTCTCGATAATTTTATCGTTAACAACCTTGATATATTTATATAACCAGGCCGCAAAATTGTATGGAAAACATATGATGCAAAATTGCTCTTTTGGCATATGAATTGTATGGACAAAGTTTCATCCAAATAAGAAAAATACAAGAAAGGTCGTTTTGCAAAATCGTAGAAAACCACTCAATTGTAAAAAAATAAAAATACAAAAAATACATACGGGACCATCTATAAACCACGTGGACACTTTTTTGGGAATCTCGACCCCCCCCCCCCTTCGTGGATAATTGTCCATATAAAAAAAAACTTTTTTGTATGGAGCGTGGACAATCGCCATACCCCCCCCCTAAAGTGTCCACGTGGTTTATGGATGGTCCCTACGCTAAAAGCTCTAAAATTGCTCTTAACCTGAGAGGGTATGCTCAAAAAAATTGTTCATAACGTTTTGGATCGTGGATCGAAAACAATTCACCGATAAAATAATCGATAACGTGCCAACGATAAATAGTATCCTTTTTTGTTAGAATGTTTGAATTATTGAAATATTTTTTCATGATATCAACTTATTTTCACAATTATCTTTATTTACAACTTTTGAAGAAAGTTTTAATGTTTGAAGGTCTGGTGGATTACTTGCAAATTATAAGCTGCAAGTAAGTAACGACGATCAATCTAAAGCGCGCCGGCGTACCTTCCGAGCGCTGATGCCATAGAAAACACACACAAACACAAAATGCATCAATAATGTACAGTAGGAAATATCTGAAATCATGCTGAAAACATTCACACGTGGCGTGACGCAGGTTGCGAGAATGAATAAAGAGGACAGATCACACGTGAAACAGGTAACATTTAGATGCTGGATGCTTATGTGCTAGTTATATGTAAAATGTAAGTGATTGATAAGTGTGTGTGTTTGTGCACCTGCAGATTGTGATGGTGGTGGCGGTGGGGGTGGTCTTTGATGGTGCGGCAATAGTCCAAGGTCTAGGGGCGGCTGCTCACCGTACTGGTTGTAGTTGAGTCCGTTGCCAACCGCGGCCACGCCCGTCGGTTGCGATGACTGGGGGTACTGGCCACCGGGGTGATGCAGGACGTGCGGAGGAGGTGGACCTTGGGGGTTCGGGTCTTGGGCGTGGATCTGCTGCAGCAGCTGTTCGATGCGAATGTTTGGCGGGATGTTTTGGGGGTTGCCACCGCCGAGCGCGTTCAGCAGCTGCTTGTCCAGTGGATGGACTGGGAGTTGTCCTCCGGGGGGAAGCGGAACCGAGCCGGGAGGTCCGCTCACGTGCACGTACGGATTGTAGTCGTTCGGATAGCTCGGTTTGAGGTCGGGACCGTAGTAGCCGGGTGGGCCGGGCCGTTGCACGCCGAGTGTGGCCGGTTTCGGGGCGTCCCCGTAGCCGGTTCCGAAGCTTGTGGGTGGCGGTGGCGGAGGTGGTCCGTGCTGGTCGACGATGCCGCCGCCGACGCCGCTGCCACCAGGGTAGATATTATTGTAGTGATCCTTTTTAGAATCGTCCTTGGGATACTTTTTGTGCGGCTTTTCCTGGGGCACTTTCGGGGGTGGTTTGCCATCGACCGTGGGGTAGAACGGCAAGTGCTGTGGCGGGCCTTCTTCCGGCGATTCTCGGTCCGGTTTCGGTGGCGCCTTTTCTCCTTTCTCACTTTTCGGCGACTTGGTCGGGAGAAATTGCGTGATCGTGTCCGGGGGCATGAGCAGTGGCTTGAGCACGTCGTTGCCTGAGTTCGTGGTTTTGGGGCGGGGGACATGAAATGAGAATTTGACGAATTTGGGTGCATTGTGGCGCGAGTGTAGTGCCGGATGTGAGAGAAAGATGCGTCGCACATAACATCATGAAACGATACAGTAGGTTGGTTAGGGGGAGGGTGGGAAAGGATAGATTTGCAAGCAGGGAAGCAACAACAAGTCATTGGTTTGAATTTAACATTCTCAATCGAGCATTCTTTTTGGTCAAAAAAAGTCATTTTGTATCATAAAAGCCTAAAAAGTCCCTCAAAATTTAACACATTATCCGACACTCTTATCAAAAATTGACTTTTAATAATCGAATCACGAAAAAAAGTCTGTCTTATTTTTGATTTTTTGGATCAATAATTTTTAAATCCAAGATGACGGCCAAAAGGTGGCGACGAAATATTGAAAAAAATCATTTTGTAATTTAAAAGGCAATCAACTATTCAAATATTACTAAAATGGGGTCGCAGAACTCGAATTTGAAATTAAAAGTGAGAAAATAAAAAAATCACGATTGTATCAAGGAATTTTTATTCCTATTTCATTTTTTGCAATTCCGTCGTGAAACTACTTACTTTTCCTGTAATTCTTGAACGACGAAATAGCCTACTTTTCTGTACCAAAAATACCAGAATCGAATAGCAACACTTTTCAACAAAAACATGATACAGTGGACTCACTCTGCGTCAATATAGAAGGGACCGTCGAGAGCGGGAGGTATCAAATTTAAAAAAAAAAAAACGAAAAGATCAAAACATGCTATTGAAGGGGCCTAAAAATTATTAATAGATGGAGCAATATTGATATCGAGAAGATCGACTAACAGAGAGTCGACTGTTAAAAAAATGATCCATGTTTCCATAACTCCAAATTAAATAGAATTACGATTTTTGGTTGCTTATTTTGCATTATTGTTTTAGTTTTAAAATCACATAATGATACAAAATAACTTTTAAAACCTAAAAGAACGTTTAAATGAATGTTGACCAAATCAAAAAGTAACAAAAGTGCATATAAAAAGCGTCATTCTAAAAAACAAAACCATACAATAAACTTACCGGTAATCGCCGGCTCCCCGCCACCTCCGGAGCACGTCCAGTGCTTACAGCAATCGTCATCGGGCAGTGGCGCCAGCCGGGCCATTCGTGGGCTGCACGGCAAACTCGGCGGCGGGTTCTTCGGCACCGGTGGACACGCCGGCCTACACTCCACATTCCCGGACTCGCAGTAACAGTGCTGATCACACCCGGTCAGATTGCTCGGAATCTCCGACCAGTTCTCAAACGACTGACCCTTAAACTCGCACGTCCCATTGTCAACGCACCGCATCCGTTCCGGACAGCAGCGGGGGGCGATCGCCCGGAAGGTGGCCGGTTCCGGTTCCCACCGCAGACAGTGCGGATCGAGCACGTCCAGTCCAAAGTGCGACGGACACTCGATCTTGGCGCAGTGAACGCCGGCGTCCGTGCACAGACAGAGCGCGTTACAGTCGTCGTGGAACTGCTGGTTCTTGGTGTACATCTTCCCGCGGAACTCGCACTGGTCAATCTCCCCACTGAAGTCGTTCTTCTCTGTGCTGCTGCTGCCACTCGGAGCGCCATCAACGAGCAGCTTGGACGGTGAAGAGGACGCCGAGGCCGGAGCCATCATCATCACCATGCCGTTCTGCTCGTGGTCGTCCAGGATGACGTCGCAAAACTCCCGATGGCAGCAGGCATCGTTCGGGTCCGGCAGCGTGACGCAGTGTTCCGAGCGGGTCTCGTTGATCGGCGGACAGCGGGCGGCACAGTCCAGCTCACCCTCGGCGTTGCACGTGCAGATCTTCTCGCAGCCCATCTCCACCTTGGCCCCGACCGGGTACGACTGGTTCCGGTGAATGCAGCTGGTAACGACGATGGCTGTCGTTGAGGTGGTGGTGGTTGGGCCGGCAGTGGAATGGTGGTCCGCTGAGGTGTCGTCGGTTGAGGGGTCTGCGGAGGGGAGGGAAGGAGCAATATTTATAATTTGATTTTGATTGAATAAAACAAATAGTTTTTTTAATTATCAATTTTTAAATCATTGAGTTTTAGAGGGTAAAACTTCAAAAAATTGACCAAATCATCAATTTATCAAAAAATGTTTATGTTGCAGATTCAAAACTACATTTAATTTCCCATAAAATAACAAGTCTCTCGATTTTTACCAATTGAGTAACAGAAAATGGCAGTGGTTTGTAAAAAATATTATTAACTTTTTTGATGAATTTTTTTTTTTAATTTTGAGTATGCCATCAAATCGGACGTCCAATTTTACACAAAAGTCCCTTTGACACCAAATTTCTATCTCTTTACGGTTTTGAGCTAAAAATCACTGAAAACGTGTCTTAGTGAAAATCCAGAAAAATTAAAGAGGTCGTACCACCCCACCGTCATGAGATATCGAAAAATGAACCTCGGCTCCGTGATCAAGGACCAAAATTACCCCTTAGAGCAAAGTTTCACGAAAATCGAAGAGGGGTCAGGGCAACTTTTTCCGATTTCCCTTTCCTTTTATTTTTTACTTTCTACTTTGAACTTTTTATAAAAAGCTCGTAGACCAACCTTCATGTATACATATCGACTCGGAATCGAAAACTAAACAAATGCCTGTGTGTGTGTGTGTGTGTGTGTGTGTGTGTGTGACCAAAATTGTTACTCAGTTTTCTCAGCACTGTCTAAACCGATTATGCTCAAATTTTGGAATTCGAATCTGTTTAGGGTAATTACCATACGTACCTATTGGTTTTTATAAAGTTTCGATAAGTAGTTCAAACGTTATGTATAAAAATGTGTTTTTGCATTTATCCGGATTTTACTTAAATGTACCGTCAGTGGGGGTGACATTGGGTCTGGGGGGTGAGATTGGGTCAAAGTGATTTTTTACGGATTTTACCATTTTTCAGGTTATTCTCAATGAAACTGAATTCTGTTAAAGGGGTTGTGTAGGGGACATCTTAAGATGACTTCGCTGAAAAAATCTCGTTCCTAGAACAAATCCTGTTATTTTGGCCGATGTCTAAAGTGGGGGTACGTTTTTGGCCAAAAATGACCTCACGAAAAATCATTTTTCTAATGTTTTTGTTATAATTGCTCGAAAACTACCCAAATGTTTGAAAATCTCCACTTCAAACATTGTAGCGTGTCAATACGATTCCCTCGAACAAGAAACGCTGTTGGATGACTTGTTTTTACCATATCGTTGTATTTGAGCATCATTTTAGTTTCATTTGACCCAATGTCACCCCCTCTAAGGGGTGAGATTGGGTCAATTTTCAAACTATTGGCATTTAAGGTAGTGTTCATCAAAATCCACCATATTTTGGGAAAATGTTAGTAAACTATCTAAGAACAAATCTACGTTGAAAGATTTTCGATGTTATTTAAATTGTTTTTGTTATTAAGAAATTTCGAGAGGTGTATCGTTTTTTGACCCATAGTCACCCCCACTGACGGTATGTAAACTATGTCCGGATCCATCGTTGATTAGGTAATCGAAAGACCTTTCAATCGAGTTCAAAACATAGAAGATCTGGCAACCCTGTCTCGAGTTCCGGATCTAAAAAAATAGATAGAAATCTTGTGTCCAAACGCATCATATCAGCCATTGTTGGCAAAGAGTGAGGAAGGCTCCAACCACAAAGGTACATTAAGTTAGTTTTTTTAGATATTCGGAACATTCATTTCTAAGTAAATTGCGTTACATTTTTGAATGCATGTTTTTCTTTTATTCTTCCAATAGTTTTTGTCACGCTATTCAATTGAAAACTAATATAATTTACATATAAAAGCATTATGGATGAAATTATTGTTAAATGTTGTTATTTTTAAGCCTTAACATAAGAACATTGTTAAATTCATAGAATTTCACGTAAATTTTCAAATTTCACGAATTTGACGCTGCTTGCGAAATCGTGAAAATTCACTAACCCTAAAGATGATTGCCTAGAATAACAGTGACTCAGACTTAAAGGGCATCTCTATACAATTTTAGCAGTTCAGTAACAACTTTTCAACCCTCAGATGTAAACAAACTGAGTTTTTGTCAGAATCATATAAAGCGAACAAAACTGATCCTAAAACACCCTCCATCATCACAAAATTCCGAAAATACGTAGTTTTACAAGCAAAAAACAAAAGGGCTAATCAACAACATCAATCAAAACAAACCAAATTGAGTTTCCGCCCTTGTGTTTTCATCCAATCACGAGGGGCGAATGTAGTGTTTTCTGCAAGTTCCGACGTATATTTAGAAACACCAAATTTTCGTTATAATTTAGTGAATTTTAACCTGACAATCCTCAAAATGGATCAAAATGTATGTTTCTGATGTCTCTGACCACAATTCCACAACAAACACAGATTTGTATGATCCTAAATACATAACTTTTTAATTTCAATTATTGTAGTATCGGATCTGGTCTGGATTCACAATATAGATATGAAGGTCCATAATTTACCGGTTCTTGGAACATCCGGGGATTCTGGGTCTAGCAGTTGCAGGACAAAAAGTTAGTGTAGGGAGGTTTAGGAGGAATGCCGTACAAAATCATCGCCTCCGTAACCATTGAAGCTATGCAAAGATAGAGAAGGCAGGATGGTGTCGCGGGGTGGCCTAGTCGTCAGGTGCCATGTCTCCCACTTCCGGCGGGGACACCCCAAGGAACGTCACTTCAATATAGACCACATCGTCAAACCAACTTGCTACTTACGGTGTATCCTGGCTCAACGATTCTTGGCCTGAATCGGACTCCTTCTGAAGGCTTTCTAGACCAATTTTTTTATCACTGAGGTGGCAAATATCACTATATTATCACTGACTGTAACGTTTCACAATGATAAAATAGTTGTTTCACCCCTTTTTTCTTTAAAATCCGAAAAATGAACAAAAATCAAAAGGGCGAATCTGTTGTTTACTTTTGCTTTGCGGCGTAACCTGACGGGCTAAACCGTTGTTTTGGTTGAGTGGGTGGCGAATACGGTGGGGCGAAAATGGAGGCACGCTCTTCAAAAAGGCGTAATTTGTTTTTCTCAATTTTTGATAGCAAAAATACCTTAATTAATTTCAATTTTTGCTATTTTCTATAACGTTTTGACAAAAATGATGGTTTTCATGCTTTTTTGTGGAAATAGGAATTGATCGGAATTGCAAAATTTTGAATGTTGATTTTCCCGAAATGGCAGGATCGTAGGTTTCGCCCTTTTGAAATGTTGTTACTGAGTTGTGCATACAAAAAAGGTACGTAAATAATCGAAAAAGGTTTTTTTTTAATTTGATCGATTTGGCGTCTACGGAAAAAAATAGGTATTTCGAATGTCTGTTTAGAAATTATAGGTGCAAGGCTTTTTTGACGATTTTTTAAATTCCGCATTTTTTAATTTTTAATAAGTTTTGGTATAGTCTTGGAGACAAAAAACCAACCTTTTGGGCCCAAAAGAAGTATAGTTCTTCTTTATAATCTTGCCAAATATTTGAAATGATTAACATTAAAATTCTAACCAAGAATTTATAATTTAGTTTTTTTAAAGATCGGAAAAAGTTCCCAAATTAAAGAATGGTTGCCAAATTGAATTATTTTGTATTTTTTGAATGGTCGAAAATATTTTCCCAACTATTTGATTTTTTTTCAGAAGTGGGCAAAGATGGACACTTTTGTAAATATTCCGAATATTACCAGAAGTCAAGTGAAAAATGGAAATTAAATCCTTTTGGGTTAAAAAACTGAAGTTACACTCTTTTGTGGGAATGATTAAGTTTGAGTCAAATAAAAAAAAAACAGAAATAAAAATGCTCAAATTCGGTCAACTTTTAAGA
Source organism: Culex quinquefasciatus (assembly GCF_015732765.1). NCBI lineage: Eukaryota > Metazoa > Arthropoda > Insecta > Diptera > Culicidae > Culex > Culex quinquefasciatus. Next base: position 48,560,299 of record NC_051863.1, on the reverse strand, counting down.
GAATTGCTCAAATGTGAAACAGTTACGATGGGAAAATATCTGTTTTCAAATGGTAACCATAGGTCAATCAAAATTTATTATTGAAAGTCATTACAGTGAGGAAAAAGGAGACAAAATTGTGAGAAAAAATAAAATTAGCCCAAAAACATATGTAAAGGGCGAATCCTTCTGTGAGATTTATGATTTCATTAAATTTAAATTTGATTGGTAATTTTTGCCATTTTATTTTTTTTTTAAATTTTAATGAAGAAAAAATAAAATTAAATCAATTGAAAAAAATGTAAAATGCATTTTTTGCATTGATCATCTTATTTAGCATGTTTGGGCTGGATTAAAATATTTTGATTTTTTTTTTGATGAAATTCCGCTGTACAGCACTGCTTTTTTATTCGCAAAAAATAAAATTTTCCTCAATTCATAGATATTTTGGAAACTAATGATTGCAAAACAACTGGACAGGTGTATAATGCATTATCAAACACCTTTTTCATTCAAATGTTGAAACCATGGCTCGTAAATTCAATTTTTAAACTTTTTTATTTTGTTAATCGTGAAGCATTAATTGGTATTTTTTTTGTATTTAAAATTTTTTAACATTTTCACCGCGATAAATTATTCGGGCCCAGCCCCTTATCTAAAAGAGGTGTCATTTGACTTTCTAAATCTATATTTTGTCAAATTTGTCGATAAAAAATTGAAAAGCTGAGGGTTTGATGTCAACTTATCGTCTTCTCACGTGCCACCCAACACGATCAGCCGGAATCAATCGTTTCGTTTGTTATCTAACCTGCCAAATAGACACAAAAAAGGCAAAACACAAAGAAGAACAAAAAGCAACAACAAAGGGCGAACAATAAAGCTGTTGGACGCAACACAGTCGCGGTGCTGCAATTGAGGAATTAGAATTGCAAATTAATTACCCCTCCCTCCGAACCATTAATGATTTGATGCGAAATTTCGCAAAAAAAAAAATGCACCAGATGAAAACGAAAACGAAATTGGGACTGTTTTATTGAACTATCTAAAGAAGACTGCATGATTTTTTTTTCAGTGAGTTGCATTAAACATGAAATTAAATCTCTACTGAAAAAAAATATTTAGGGTACAAAAAACAGTAACTAACTGCTAGGTGGTTTAATTCAATGTTTCTATCTTCTTCGCGAAGGTAAGTTGAAAAATGCAGGTAGACCTGAGCACGAAGTGAAAAAAAAATGCAAGATGTTATGGGTGGCGGAGCGGGTTTTCCTTTTCCTTTGTTAATTGTTCGATATTTAAGTTATGCGATCGGAATGTTGAACGAAATTGTTGCTAAATCTGATCAAAACGTGTAACCCAAAGGGGTGTGTGACGATGCCGGAGTGGATTGCACAATTGCTGAATCTGATTTTTAATAGAAGCATTTATGTTTATCAAATTAAATTGCTCGGCAAATTTTGATAATAGAAAAATTTAAATTTACGAGAAACTCCCCAAAAACAAACTCACCCGATCGTCCGTCGACGAGCCGTTCCGAGGGGCAGACCAGCTTGGCGCAGCACTCGTCCGTCTTCGAGGGGCTCTCGTAGCAGCCCGCGTCCGGCAGGGTTTTGCCCCGCTTGATCAGTGGCCGCGGACAGCGCGGTTCGCAGCGCCACTTGCCGTCCTCCTCGCACACGCACCGCTCGTCGCAGCCCCGGTCCACGGTTTGGTTGGTCTGGAAGGAGGGAGAAAAAAAAAACATGCAAACTAATTGTTTAGGAAATTGTTACGGAAGTAAATTTGAGGAAGAAATTGTAACGAACCATGGAATTTGAACACATTGTTTGTGGTTTCGATTTTCATGAACACTTGTTCACGATTTTGGGAACGGATTTTTCTTCGTTTAGGTTACACTTGATTTCTCTTGTTTTGTGATTTACTTATTTCATTTTAAAGATTTTTTTCAAAAAAAGGACATTTTGCATCATGAGTTTTTCCATAGCTCCATACAATTTTGCGGGCTGGTCATACAAAATGGGCGATTTGGTGTCATCAGCAAAGATATATTTAAGTTATTTATAGGACTGTGAATCCCCCTTCAAAGTTGGCCCGAAAAATCAAGGGGCAAAAAAAATTTCTGAAAACTTCAGAATTGCTATCAGCTGAAATCAATTTAAAATGCATTCCCCTGCGTTTAGAATCATTTTAAGCATGTTTGGGTTGATTTAAAAATCTTTTGAATTTTTGAAAATTTTCGATGTTTACTATCGCGACAAGTTTTTTTTTGCTAAAATTTTTGTTGTCGTCAAATCTAACATTTTTTGAAAACTTATGATTGCAAAACAACTGAACTAGTGTAAAATGCATTTTAAAATACTTTTTCCGTGCAAATGTGGAAACTATGGCTTGTTATTTTAATTCTTTCCCTCGACCCAGGCCAGAGCCAAGGGACAAAAACTTTGAAAAATATTTGCATCGGCCTTATTTGACATGTTATTACTAAAATTTCAATTATAAAATACGTATCTTGAAATGTTCGATTTTTTTATATGTCTTAGGAAACTGAAAATGTCATCTTCAGCTCTTAGTTTAAAATGGTGTAAAATTTTATAGGGGATCATCCACAAACCACGTGGACACTTTTTTGGAAATCGCACCCTCCCCCCTCCATCGTGAACTTTTTTGTATGGAGCGTGGACAATAAAGTGTCCACGTGGTTTATGGATGGTCCCATATCGGAGTTATGATTTTTTTTTAAATAGAGTTTTTTGCAAAAATAAAATCCAAAATATTGTAAAATAAAATTTTAACAATTTATAATTGAAAATTATTAAACACCTTTTTTGATGAAGTGCACCGTTATAAGCATCCTAAGATTTATTTTTTTCGAAAATTATTCAGTATTTTGCAATTTCAAATACTTTGAAGGAAAGGTTTTTTTTGCCAAAAATATTTTCGAAAGGCTGAGCAAATTTTCTAAGATTTTCCTTTTTTTAAATATGTTGAACGGACTGCTGGTTGCCTTTTCACCTTGTGATGTCTCGGAAATTATTGGTTCGATTTCCAATGTAAAAAAATGTTGTTAAATTGTCTGCTCTTTTTAAAAAAAAATAAAATGTTATAATCAAGAATATTTTGTGAATTGGCTAAAAACACTTATTTTTAAGCATTATAAAATGTTGGGCAAAAAATCAAAATTTCAAATTATAAGCCAGACTTAAAAAAAAATTGAAAGCATTACAAAATACAACATAACAGATATGCTAGTATCAAAAAATGCCTAACAATAAAAAAAACATTAAAAAACTGTCTTATAATTTTTCATCCGTGGTCCCAATTTTTTTTAAATGCTTAAAATGTCATTATTTTATTCAAAATACATAAATAAGCATTATACAATGTTTTCTGAATAGTTAACAATCGATTTTACCAGTGTTTTTTTTATCCAATGTTAATTACATTTTTAATCAATTTTTTGCCCCCTGATTTTCAGGCCGATTTTGAACGGAGGGGGTAATACAAAAAAAATCAACGGTCTCATTTATTTTAAGAAATATATCTACTAAATAACGCAAAGAATACTTTGGAAAATTGCACTAGATTTTAACCATGTACTGAAAAGTTATCAATTTAATTCACGAAAGCTATTGGTTCAATTTTCGATTAAACTTTCGTGAAATTTTCCGACCTTTTAAAATTTAATTATTTTAATTTTTAAAATCTGAACTATAAAATGAAATGAGGAAAAATATCGATTTGTAATCCTTTTCTGATTGATTTAATTTTGAATTTATTTTCATTGAAAATATCAGAAAAAAAACCCGATTTAATATCACCAGAGGTGAAATAGAGCCTTTCTTACAAAATGATAAAACTCCCAGATATAAATTGGTGCAATTAATTTTTCAGAAACATAATGATACCACCCAGTGAGAATTTTACCTAAAGATTCGAATCTTTTAGGCTAAACCTCGAATGCCATTTTTTTTTTAAATTTCAGAGGTTTATTATTTGTCGCAAGATATTAACATTTAATTAAGAAAAACATATTGGATTGATATTATAAGAACAAAATAAAGGGACCATCCATAAACCACGTGGACACCTTTTTGGATTTCTCGAACCCCCCCCCCCCATCGTGGACAATTGTTCATACAAAAAAAATCTTTTATGTATAGAGCGTGGACAATCGCCTTACCCCCTCCCCCAAAGTGTCCACGTGGTTTATGGATGGTCCCAAAGGGTACTAAGTCTTTATTGTTAGTCTATAATTAACTTAAAAAAATATGTATCGATATTGCACTTTGTCGATCTATTATGAAAAGCCAGAAAGAACACTTTCCCGCGCAGCGTAAAACGTGCAAGCGTAAAAGCGCTGGCGTTGAAGCTTCAACTTGACAAGCTTTCGAGCGAAAACGAGTCGGGACTTCGAATTTGATGTTCAGTATATGATTCTGTATAAAACCAAAAAAATAATGTGGAAAAATAGGGTAAAAATAAGACGAAAAACACTAAAATGGCTATATCTCTGGAAATACATTTTTAAAAAGCTACAAATTTTGGGCCCAAGCAGTTTATGGCGCATGTTTTCGAATGGTTTTTTGTTTGAAACTGAATTCGTTTAATTTGATAGTGTTATCTGTAAAATCGTAACCTCTAAAAATGGCTTTGACCACATTTGCTGGTCGAAAATTGTGAATCGAAAAATAAAATGTTCGTCTCCGACCCCACGGCTACAAATCTGAAATATAAAAATTGTGGGTTTTACGAGCGGTTTTCCAATGATGGAAGACACAATTTTTTAAGAGCGGATACAGACATCGCTCGTGTATTTCAGAAAAAGAGCTCTCAAAAATCAGACTTTGAGTTCCGGCATTCGGGCCAAAATTCAATCGAAAGAGCGCATCTAAACCTTCAATTTAGTAATAGGATTTTTTCCTGGGACGAATCCTCGCCGGGCACGATTTTTTTTTTAAAGATTTCTGAGAAAAGCGTTTTTCCAAAAGCAAACCTTAAACCTTTCTTTTGTAAGAAAGGCAAAAATCACAAAAGATTATTGTTTCAACATTTAAAAACCGAACCAAGAGTTTTCCAGATATCGTCTGTTGAAAATTTCAGGCTGATCAGGTGACACTTTGAAAAACTTTTTTTATCGATTCTATTTCTATGTAAGGCTGTGTCTCAGAAACTAAGGTAATTGGTCGAATCAAAGTCTCAGAGAAAGGTAGGAAAGAAGAAAAAATGTCAGCCTTTGACGTTGTTTTTTCATTCAGGGGTGGCTTTCCTTCATAACCTAAAAATTACTAAAACTCATAAACGGTGCACCATATCAAAAAATCGGAAAGTACGTTTCGTTTGATTTAGCCATTAAACATATTTTGTGAAGTTTTTTTTTTTTGACAGCCTTTTAAGTATTTTTTTTATCCAGTATGCACCATGCGCCATTATGCAGTTCCCTATAACAAAATAAAAAAATCCGATAATTAAAAAAGTAGGTTTTTGGGGATCCTACTTTCAGTAAAAATAGTTAAATGAATAAATGTGTATTTTTTTTGAGATAGTAACTATTTTTTCTGAATACAATGCCATCTCGTTTTTAGCGACAAGACTGATGAATGAGCCTTAATTTTCTTCTAAATTGTTGATCAAAGGCCAAAACTTTACACAATTATGAAAAATTTAAAATTGGCGTTGATTTTTGGCAAGCAGAAATGTTTGAAAAAAACGTGTTGCCAACAATGGGATGGTACTGTAGTCCTAATTAAAATCTACATCTTTGCTGAAGACACCTAAACGATCAGAAAATCCCACCAGCCCGCAAAATTGTATGGCAAATAAAAAAAATACAAAGAAAAGTCAATTTGCGAAATCATAAAAACTTCTCTTCTACAAAGGTCATCTCGTGCGGGACCTGGTTTGGGACTTTGTCACGATTGCTAAGGTGGATTCAACGAAAAATGGCAGAGAGTTTATTTTTATTTACCATCTGTTCTGAACATTTGAATTTCATTATTTGATCCAACAAAAAAAAATTGAGTAAATCCAAGCCATTTTAGGAACAAAGGTCAACAAGTTTCATTTCAGTTCAACCTATTCACTCTTGCAAATCTTTCGTACGCATCTCGTAGACCCCCATATGTCAATTCTGAAAAAAGAGCTCTGAAGAGCAGCGACCTCGTCGCGTAGAGCAACTGGTTTCCAAGTTGTTGCAGTTCACCTCCGAAACTCAATAATGAGTCCCCGCAACGCCAAATTGGAGCGATTTGAATGCGTACGCGCGCGCTGGTTGGCGGGAAAGGAACCGCGGGCAATTTATCAAATTGAGATGAAACATGACTCAATACGATGACGAGGACGCACGAGGTCGCAGGTAATGATGGAGGGCACTTTTTCAAACGGTGGCAACATTATTAGATGGAGAAAACGTGTTAATTTTTTTGCGTGTGTGTTTTTGAACAACCATCAATCAACGACGAAATTTTTGGTTATGCAAGTCGACCCTGGGCCAAGGTTGAGGGTACTATTGGTTTGTGCTTTTTTGAGTAATTGGATGAAAATTGGTTCTGATCGTTCAAGATTTGTTCAGGGTCATTGGGTTTATATTGGAAGAAAATACAACAAGTTTTAATTGTTTTTTGAAATAAGGCAATTTTGTATTTTGCTATTTTGTACACATTTTCAGCAATTTTAAATAAGTTTATAACTTGAATGAAAACAGAAGCACACCAAAATACAAAAGAAACAAAAACTAAAGGTATAGAAGCTTTAGAGAAACAATAATAGGAAGAAAAAATCAACCACGAATAATTGTGCAAAACCACTGAAGGTGTGCAACTCTGAATGGTTGGCTACCATCGGGGCAATATTTCATTTGCATGCGCATTCAAATGCAAAACACATCGCGCGCCAAAACCGGACGGATGAGTCAGTCAGTCTGTTCAGCGTGGTGAAGTGATGTCAACGGGCTTTGCGCAACGGAGAAGCTCCTCCCGCAAATCAAACCGCCGAGGCAATCGCTCATCACATCGGTCAACGGGATTCGCTGACCACCAGGTTAGTAATTTGTTAACAATAGGAAGAGAGCGGTTTGGTGGATGATTTTGATGGTGGGAATTTGTTAGCGTCAGGTAGCTTTTGAATAATTAACAGATAAATGATAATTTTCGTAATCTAACTGACATTTTCATCAGTTTCACACAGGTTCACATTTTTTAACATTGTTTATGTAATATTACTCAAAAAAGAGGTAATATTCAACCTACCAAATTTTCAACACTCTTAAATTCAACTTTTTTTTTCTGTGTACTTAAAACAAAAAACAGAAATATGTGATCATTTTACATCGCATTTTCGCTTATTTTCTGATGTAAAATTACATAATGATGATGTATATTTTTCTAATTCTTTAAAAATAAATAAATAAACAGATGAACATTTCAAAATCGGTCTGAAATTTTTGTTGTCTAAAAGTGTGTGAAATAGTGAAACTAAGTTAAATTAAATAAGTGAACTGAAAATTGCATCTTTTCCTGCGTTATTTCATTTTTTACCCATGAATTTGGGTAAAATTACATAAAGAGGCAAATTTATACCTTAAAATTTGCAAATTCTATGTATTTGATGCTGAAATTTGTAAAGAATAAAAATAACAAAATGCGCAAAGTGGGGTTTTAACCAATCGCTCCCAAACTTCAGGGAGTTGTTTAGGACCCCAAAAAGAACTGAAAAAATGCTTTGCTGGACAAACGATTTTCTTAATACACCCTAATGTGCATGTGCATGAGACTTCTCCAGAACTTCTGCAATCGATTATTCATGATCTTGTTTTGGGACCATCCATAAACCACGTGGTCACTTCAGGGGGGGGGGTGTTGGTGATTGTCTACGATCCATACAAAAAAGTCCACAAGGGGGGGGGGGTAACAGATTCCCAAAAAAGTGTCTACGTGGTTTATGGATGGTCCCTTTAAAGAATTCATTCTTACTTTGGGAGGTGGTTCCTTATTATCAAAGTAGAAATTTATCATCATTGGATATTCTATACAAATTTGACAGCCAGACATACAAAATGCATTTTATGCATTAATTTTACACGTAAAATTAATGTTGTTGTTTATTATATTATTGTTACTAAAACAATACTGAGTAATTTCCTATGTAATTCATACAATTTTGCGGACTGGTCATTAATAATGGACATGTAAATAATCTGTATCTTAAGAAGGAATATTCTGATCTATTTGGTGTCTTCGGCAACCCGAACAGACGGTAATTACTAAATGCATGCCATTTCAATAACAAATACTGTTAAAATAACAGAAAGTGTTATGGAATATTCTTGAAAAATCTATTTTTGCATAAGAGTTCAATAACAGTTTATGTTATCATAACAACATTTGTTATTGGTCTAATATTGGTTGAAAGCCAGAACAACTTGGGAATAACATTTTTTGTTATGGAAGAATAACTCCAAATGTTATTGGGATAATCGGATTAGCTGTTAAAATAACAAAAAATAATAGCAAAGATTTGTTCGAAGAATAACGTAAAATGTTATTAGTCTGTTATTACAATAACAATCCAATAACACAAAATTCATAACGACGATTAACAAATCTTGTTATAAATAACATAAAATGTTATTGGCCTAGTATTTTCAAATAACAATAATGTTATTTCCAAGTCATTTCCGTCTGCTCGAAAAGTTTTTAGTTATTTAATTATGAATTTAAGAATAAAAATAGATACACGAAAAAAATCAGCATTTTTTTTATTTAACTTTTTATTACCAATCTCAAATCCCAAAATAAACTTTTTTATTTTCGATTTATTTTAAGGAGAAAAAAAACAGCTACAGTGCAAAATCTTAAACCGAGAATTTGACAAAATAAGATTTTAGGAAAATTGTAAAATATTGTCGAACAAAATTTTCAAGCAATTTTTAGATGCAAAATCAAATTTTGAATCAAAAATGACTAAACATTTTTTTTGATAAAGCGCAGCGTTTTTATGTGGACCCGAGCAGACGGAAATAACTTGGGAATAACATTTTTTGACATTTGAAAATACTAGGCCAATAACATTTAATTTTATTTAGAACATGATTTGTTAATCGTCGTTATGATTTTTTTGTTATTGGATTGTTATTGTAATAACAGACTAATAACATTTTAAGTTATTCTTCGAACAAATCTTTGTTATTATTTTTTGTTATTTTGTTTTTATTTTTTTGTTATGATAACATAAACTGTTATCAAACTCTTATGCAAAACTGGATTTTTCAAGAAGATTCCATAACACTTTTTGTTACTTTAACAGTATTTGTTATTGAAATGGCATGAAATTTGTTATTACCTTTTGCCCGGGGATGAAATTTTTCGAAATACTTTCAGATTTTTGTAATTGTAGGAATTACACACCAAATGCTAAATCTGACATATGTTTTAAAATTGTACAAAAGGTATTTTAAGCCCTTTCAAAAGAATACTGAATACTGATTGATTCTAAAATATCAAAATTATTTCTATACTTAAGTGATTTTACTAGCAATTCCAGCGCAAGCTTATGGGAAATTGGACGAGCTTTTCGATAAAAATATTTTCGAGACTGAAAAACCAAGCCTGTCATATAGAAATTGCCAATAGCAAAAAAAAACCTCTTTTTTCAGAATTTTTATTTAATAAACCGCTGGGAATTGATTCCCACTATCGGTTTTTGAAAATTTTGACGTTTGGACCACTTTCCAAAAAAAAAAAAACACTTTTAGTAAATGATTATTGCATTAAGGTAAGAGAGACATACCATCCTGCATTTTTCAAGAGTCTTTTTGTATCATCTTAGGCTATTTCCTCAAAAATTTTGAACGAAAAAAATCGTGACATCACCATAAAAAATTAACTTTCAAACTTAAAAATTTAAAAATCTCATAGAAGCGGCGTATATTTTTCTTTCAGTGTATTTTTTTTTTTAGAAAACCCGTTCAATTTCCTACAAGTTTGTCTTTAACCACGTCTTTGATAGGATGCAACGGATTTGAGTTACAGTTATTTTCAAATTACAAAATGCAACAATATTTAAATAACTTACGCCCTTCTCAAATGTAATTTTCGAGTGCAATTGGCTCCATATACACAAAAATGGCTCATATAGGCCTAGGATAAGATGTCTGAAAAGTTTCATTGAAATCGGAGAGAGTCGGGTACATAAGTACCAGAAAAATAACTGATTTGAGTTAGAATTGCTATAAAGTTACATTTTTAACAGTGAAAATCGAACCAAAAAAAGTAAATCTTTAGAAAAAATATTTTTTAAAGGATTTTTTGTATTTTTTTTTAACAACTGCACATTTGTAATAATGTAATTTGTTTTTTTTTGTTTTGTTTTTTTTTATGTTTTACATAAGGATCACTTATTGGCTTGCTGAGGATTTTGAAAGCTTTTGAGATGTAATATTTTTATGGTTACAGTTATACACGATAAATTATAAATTTCATAGTTTGAACATGTAATAATTATGTGATTATGTATAAAATTACTTCCAAACATTTTCCAATTTTTTATGGCAATTTAGAATTCAATAAACAATTTATATTTTCCGCCTAGTATTTTGGAAAACTTTTTTTTCACAGCTATTCCGATGATTAAATATTCGACAAAATCTAATGATGCGCAGCTGTTGAGGTAATCGATAAACCTTTCAAATAAACTGATTTTTATTTAGCCTGAAATCCCATTTTACGGCTACACTCTACCTCGGATCACTTACAGCAGCGGTGGCGCCATCAGCCAACAACATATTTACACGGACTACCGCCTTAGTTAATAGGTCGTTAAAAGCGGCACCCAATATTAAAAGCTCCAGCCATACAAGTGCCCGTTTCAACACCCTGCCATTACGCTTAGGCTGCTTGCACTGAAAAGTGGGCCAACCCCATTTTCTTCGCCCTGATAAGAAAATCATCTCACCCACTTATGCTAACTATAGTGACTTGTACTAGTGGCCCTTGGACTGAGGTCTTTCCCATTGTGTGTTCTCGTATGTGAATGCAAGACCTTGAACTTAAAAAGTAAATAAAGCCTACAATCACTCTCTTATGAAATTCACACCCCAACCTCCAGTCTGGCCCATTGTTATGATGATCTCGTCAGCGGGGTTTACACGTTCATCATCATCACTATTATCTGGTGGCCATCTGGTGGCGAGTTACGACATTGGCCACGGACACCTCGCAATCGGCGCGGGCCACTTGCGCAAGCCGCAATTTGAAATGCGAAAATGATTTTATTTCTGCGCCCATTATTTGGTCGAACAATTTCAAAACAGGATTTTTATCTCCGAGTTGGTTTTTTTTGCTGTTCCGGTTCCGTTTCGAAAGCAATTAAAAAATTACCATCACCTGGGCCATTAAATTCGGGTGCTGCGAAAAATTATTCAATCGCAAAAGTTGAGCGTTCCAAAACTTGTCTAATTGGGCATGCGAGACTGATTTTGGACAATGGGACCGCGGCTCGCAAACTAATTAACATAACCTAGAACAACCAGCACCCGTCTGTGACAACACTGCTAGTTGTTCAGAAGGGGGAGTAGTTTAAGGTTTTCGTTACGGGGTCGTAATTTAATTGCCGGATTTGTTGTGGAATCGGGGAGTGATGGATGTGGGACAGGAAGCTTTGAGCAACCGTATCGAAACAGGTTTTGACTTCAATGGTAGGACTTTGTTTTGAGATTGAACCTTAACCCGGGCATGGTCTTCGGGTCTATAGGACCCAGTAGCACTATAAAAGTGATTGTAACTTTTGACCAAAAACACCTAGAGATATGAAATTTTGTGACTTTGTGTAACTTATTAAGACACACATTCTGGCCAAAAATGAACTTCCGGTGGCCACCGGAAGTGCCCGCCAAAAAAACTGACACCAATGGTATTCCGGGTCTATAGGACCCAGAAATGTTTTCGGCTGCCAAAATTCGAGATTGTAACCGATTTTAGATGTCTTGACCTCGAATGAAAGGCTAGGATGTCTACTTTTTGAATCCGACCGGCAGAACCGGTTTTGGACACTGTGGCCACCAGGAACCTGCTATAACCGAAAAAAGTCCTTTTTGAGGCCCCTACTTTAATTTTTTTTATTGTTTATTCGTCAAGCTTATGTAGACTACTTACAATTTTCTTACATACTAGATATTATTTCTATTGTACAGATTTTTTCGTAGTTCCGGTTTAGACATGTCGAAATGTATGTACTGTGAATTTTCATTATAAAAGCGCATCATTTGATTTAATGGCGAATTTTTTAAATAATTTGTCGTGTATGCAGTTATTCCAAAAAGTTGTGAATGTCTAAGAGTACGGCTTGGTTCATGAATACTATTGCGTATTACTGAAAATAATGCTGCTGACTGTATGCGTTGAGAAATAATGTCGTTGATGAAAAAGAGCATGGCAAATTTACGACGTTCTTGTAATGATTGTATGTTTATGAGCATGCAGCGTGCTTCATACGATGGGAGAGGAAATGCAGTCCAGTTAAGTTTACGTAGTGCGTACAGTAAGAAATGTTTTTGGACAGATTCAATACGTGCTTGGTGTACGGCATAGTATGGATTCCAGACGATACTACAGTATTCCAAGAGTGGCCTGACATACGTTATATAGAGTAATTTAATAGTATACGGGTCCTGGAAGTTGAATGCAAAGCGCTTTATAAAGCCTAATGTACTTTTTGTCTTGTTTATTATGGTGTTATAGTGTTCTACAAAAGTTAGTTGTGAGTCTAGGATAGATCACGTACTACTTTGCATTTTTCTACTGGTTGGTTTCCTAATAATACTGTTATGTTTGGTGTTTCATGTTTTCTGCTGAAGGCAATGGAATTACATTTATTTACATTCAATTGGAGTAGGCTTTTACTACACCATGTGTAGAAAAGATTAATTTCGTTTTGGAATACATGACTGTCATTGGCATTTCCTATTTCCATATACAATTTCATGTCGTCTGCATATACAAGTACGTTAATTTTTTTAAGAATGAAGGAAATGTCGTTTACATACAAGATGAAAAGAAGAGGTCCTAGATGGGATCCTTGCGGAACCCCAGAGGTGACGTGAATTGATTCCGATAGTACATTTTGGAAGCGAACAGTTTGTTCGCGCTTAGTCAAATATGACTCAAGCCATTCCAAAAGATTCGGTTGAATTCCAATTTTTTGCAGTTTGAAGATTAATAATGGTATGTCGATTCTGCCAAATGCCTTACTAAAGTCTGTGTAAATTACTTCTACGAAATTGCGATTATGCATTGCATTCAGTGTAAAATTTACAAATTCTAAAAGGTTGGTGCTAGTAGAGCGGCCTTTAAAAAAGCCGTTCTGTTTACATGTGATGCGGTTTTTTACTTGCTGAAGGATTTTTTCATTTATAATAGATTCAAAAAGTTTTGGAATGCAAGACAAAAGGGCAATTCCGCGATAATTACGTATGTCTGATTTTGGGCCTGACTTGAAAATAGGCACCAAAAAAGACTTTTTCCATGTTTGTGGGAATTTTCCAGTATTTATTGACATGTTGAAAAGATGATGCAGTGGATATGCCAATTCTTCTGCAAGGTTCTTTAGGAATGCAGGTGCTATTCCGTCGGGTCCTGGTCCTTTTGATGAGTCTAAGTCCTTCAATGCCTGGCGTACTTCCGTTTCTGACAAAGAATTGACTGAGACGTCATTTGGAAATTCCGGTATATATGAAAAGTAGTCGCGGTCGCGGTCTTCTTCGAAAAATGAGGTGTATACTTCTTTGAAAAATTTTGAAAAAAGATTGCAAATTTCTTTGAGGAACTGTATCTCCGAAACGATTGCACATAGCAGGTTGCTTCCGGTTGCATTCGACAGATAATAACCTGAATTTTAAGCCCCAGAAAAAATAATTGGTCCATAGTGGCCACCGGTTCCGGTAACCCGGAACTTCCGGAAAACTTGATTTTTGCAGTTTTTGACATAAAACCGTCACACGGACCAGTCTTTTGAAACGGATTATTTTGCAAATCATTGCAGAAGGATACTACATACTACCCCTGACTGTTTGGTATCGGTTCTGGCCAACTGTGGCCAATCCGGAACCGTTCCAGGGTACCTAAACGGTTCCAATAATTGTCACGCTAGAAATCCGTCATGTTGCATATCAAACTTCATGAAATTGAAAGTTATGACCATCTGAGGTCATGCCGATGTCCTCTGACCCAACCTGGTCACTCCGGAACCGGTTACCGGTGGCCACTGAGAGACACTATCGGAATATGCAATGAACCCTATCATCCGACGTATCAAACTTCATGAAATTGAACGTTATGACCATCTGAGGTCATGCTGATGTCCTCTGACCCAACCTGGTCACTCCGGAACCGGCTACCGGTGGCCATTGAGGGACACTATCGGAATATGCAATGAACCCTATCATCCGACGTATCAAACTTCATGAAATTGCAAGTTATGACCATCTGAGATCATGCCGATGTCCTCTGACCCAACTTGGTCACTCCGGAACCAGTTACCGGTGGCCACTTGGGGACACTGTCGGAATATGCAATCAACCCTATCATCCGACGTGATCTCAGATCGTCATAACTTTCAATTTCATGAAGTTTGATACATCGGATGATAGGGTTCATTGCATATTCCGATAGTGTCTCTCAGTGGCCACCGGTAACCGGTTCCTGGGTGACCAGGTTGGGTCAGGGGACATCGGCATGACCTCAGATGGTCATAACTTTCAATTTCATGAAGTTTGATACGTCGGATGATAGGGTTCATTGCATATTCCGATAGTGTCTCTCAGTGGCCACCGGTAACCGGTTCCGGAGTCACCAGGGTGGGTCAGAAGACATCGGCATGACCTCAGATGATCATAACTTTCAATTTCATGAAGTTTGATATGCAACATGACGGGTTTCTAGCGTGACAATTATTGGATCCGTTTTTGTGGTACCCTGGAACCGGTTCCGGATTGGCCACAGTTGGCCAGAACCGATACCAAATAGTCAGGGGTAGTATGTAGTATCCTTCTGCAATGATTTGCAAAATAATCCGTTTCAAAAGACTGGTTCGTGTGACGGTTTTATGTCAATAACTGCAAAAATCAAGTTTTCCGGAAGTTCCGTGTTACCGGAACCGGTGGCCACTATGGACCAATTATTTTTTCTGGAGCTTAAAATTCAGGTTATTATCTGTCGAATGCAACCGGAAGCAACCTGCTATGTGCAATCGTTTCGGAGATACAGTTCCTTAAAGTAGGGGCCTCAAGAAGGACTTTTTTCAGTTAGAGCAGGTTCCCGGTGGCCACGGTGTCCAAAACCGGTTCTGCCGGTCAGATTCAGAAAGTAGACATCCTAGCCTTTCATTTGCGGCCAAGACATCCAAAATCGGTTACAATTTCGAATTTTGGCAGCCGAAAACATTTCTGGGTCCTATAGACCCGGAATACCATTCGTGTATGTAGAAAACGAAGACCATGGCCAGGTTAATTATAAAATTTTTAATGGCAAATTATCT
The DNA here is from genome assembly GCF_015732765.1 of Culex quinquefasciatus. Taxonomy (NCBI): domain Eukaryota; kingdom Metazoa; phylum Arthropoda; class Insecta; order Diptera; family Culicidae; genus Culex; species Culex quinquefasciatus. Next base: position 48,544,798 of record NC_051863.1, on the reverse strand, counting down.
ATGAACATTAATTTGTATTCAAAAGTGAAAAAAAAAAACAAATATAGCTGCCTCATGCATTCTATCGAATAATTACTAAGGATTTACAAAGTAATTAATGAGTAATTTAAATAATTATTTATTTAAACAAACTTATTAATTGCAACAGTTAGAAAGATAAAATATTTGGATCTTTTTGAGTTTGGTTAGCAATCTATATTCAATGTATTTTTTACCTAAAATAATAGAATACTAATTAAAGGTTCGCTCGCTACTCAAGGATCAGCAGATTAAAAAGAATGAAATGATTGTTTTCAATTTCATTATTGATTAACAAATTTCTTTTTTTTTTAATATTTATCAAAAACAAGTTTTTGAAAACTTCATTATAAAGAAGTATAGCCAAAATGTTACATAGTTGTTCAATGTTGGTTAATTTCCATTATATTTATATAATCTTGGATAAAAATTAGCCAGGGAAACCCGGGCAGACGGTAATAACAAAATTCATGCCAATTCAATAACAAATATTGTTGAACTAATAGAAAGTGTTATGGAATCTTCTTGAAAAATCCATTTTTGCATTAGGGTTTAATAACACTTTATGTTATAATAAAAATTGTTATTGGTCTGATATTGGTTGAAAGCCAAAATAGCTTTGGAATAACATTTTTTGTTATGGAAGAATACCTCCAACTGTTATTGGAATGATTGGATTAGTTGTTAAAATAACAAAAAATAATAACAAAGATTTGTTCGAAAAATAACTAAAAATAATATTAGTCTGTTATTACAATAACAATCCAATAACAAAAAAAATCATAACGACGAATAACAAATCTTGTTATAAATAACATAAAATGTTATTGGTCTAGTATTTTCAAATATCAAAAAATGTTATTCCCACGTTAAAACCGTCGCAGAAGGGTCACTTTTTCATTTAGAACAAAAATTTTCATTTTAGAATTTCGTGTTTTTTCTAACTTTGCAGGGTTATTTTTTAGAGTGTAACAATGTTCTACAAAGTTGTAGAGCTACTTTTTAAAACTTTTTTTTCGTAAAATTGCGATAACTTGTGATGTTTGTAAGCAAACCCCTTATGTCTATATATCAAAATTTTTGTAACTGTCTGCTCTACAACTTTGTACAACATTGTTACACTCTAAAAAATAACCCTGCAAAGTTAGAAAAAACACGAAACTTTAAAATGAAATTTTTGTTCTAAATGAAAAAGTGACCCTTCTGGGTCAATGTAGATTCGAAAAGTAAATTAAATTTCCCATAAAATGACATGTTTCAAAAAAAAATTACTGTCGAGTAACGGAAAATGGGAGAATTTTTAAAACTTTTTTAGGGTTTTTTTTCGATGAAAAATAAGTTTTTTCGGAATTCTGAGTCCCTTTGACACCAAACTTCTATCTTATCACCGTTTCAGGCTGCAAATTATTGAAAAACACCTCTTTTTTCGCATGTTCAAAAATGGAAGGGTCGTACCACCCCTCCGTCACGAGATATCAAAAAACGGACCTCGGATTCGTGATCAGAGACAAAAGTTACCCCTAAGGACAAAGTTTCACGCAAATCGAAGAGGGGCCGGGACAACTTTTCCCGATTTCGTGTGAGTTGGTAGAGAATTACCCATATGATAGAATTCACCGTTTTTAAGTTATAGCTTCTTTTTGGCATACATTTGGATTTTCAGTTGTTTTTTTTTTATAAAAAATTCTTGAAAGAAATGCTTTCCTTTTGTTGCTTTTATTACATATTTTTGAAAAACTGACAAAATTTTGCAAATATTTTTTGTCTAAAACTTGAAAACTAGGCAAATAAATTCTGAAAAACAGCCTTACAAAGCATTCGAATGGATGAAAATGAATTTCCATAAGTGTCACCTAATTAGCCTGTATTTTTAACTGACGATATCTCGGAATTTTTTGGTCTGATTTCAATGAAAAATATTAAAACATTCTCTGATATTTACAGTAAAAATAAATTTTGAATTTTAAAATCATGCTCATCTGTTAATATTTCAGAAATAGATATTTTTTTCTTATTTTATATTCAAGACAAACTTTAAAAATAAAATAAAATAAAACTCTGACGCATCAGAAAATTTTGCAAAAGTTTCAATTGTTGACATTGGAAATCAGACCAATAGTGTGCGAGATATCGTCAGAGGAAAATTCCTGGCTTATTTGATGACACTTGGAGGAATTAATTTTCATCGATTATAATTCTTTGTGAGGCTGAATCTTAGAAACTATTTGTTCTAGGAACAACATTTTTGGTAATTTTCTCTGCTCTTACGATTACTCTCTTACGATTCATGAATATTTTTTTTAACTCATAAAACTTGAAAAAAAAAATAGGTTTCTTCAACATGCAAACGGTACATTTTATCAAAAAAATAAAAAATAAAAAGGAGTAAAGTACTTTTCGATTGCAAATTCATTTGACGTTAAAAAAATAATTTTCAATTAAATAAATTCAAAATCCGCAATAAGATTCCACAAATATTTAAGAAACCGGAGTTGGAATATGAGTTAGAGTCGCTTATTTAATTCTTAATTTTCAGAAAATTTATATTTAAAAAAAATGAGTATGAAGCCAAAACTTTCCGTTGCGTAGTACCTCCGTTTTTTCTTCATTGATATGTTTTAGTGAACAAAAAGTGCCACCTTTTGAGCTATTATTAAATAGTGGTTTTATGAAATTATCAAAAATTCAATCAAATTCTGAGCAAATGTCTGTGTGTGTGGTGGGATGTTGATCAAAAAATTGTCACTCGATTATCTCAAGACTGGCTAAACCGATTTAATCAGTTTTGGCCTCATTCGATCCGTCTTGGGGTCCCTTAAGTCTCTATTAAAAATTATGGAGTTACGTTAGGTACTTCAAAAGTTATGCCTAAAAAACGAAATTAACTAAAGTTTGGAAGATTGATAAAAGGGTGTTTTTTCTAAGAAAACCCCTCATCCTATTCATTTTCAGAAAGATATTTGAAAGACCTTTACCCTATCAAAAGTTATAAGCACTTAAGTGTTATTTATGCACTCTTTAGAGGCCGGATCTCAGATATTTTGATGAAAACGTTGTCCGGATCTCTCATGCGACCTATCGTTGGATAGGTAATCAAAAGACCTTTCCAACACGTCCAAAACATTGAAGATCTGATAACCCTATCAAAATTTATAAACACTTAAGTGTTATTTATGAACTTTTTCGAGGCCAGATCTCTTGATCATCTCATCTCATCTCATGATATTCATGCGACCTATCTTTGGATAGGTTATTCAAAGAACTTTTCAACGAACACGAATTGAATTGAAGATCTGACTACCCTATCATAAGTTGTAAGCACATAATGAGTCAAATTGATAAAACACTGAAAAACACCGCCATTTTGTGTCTATTTTGGATAGCACCCTTTAAATGTGAGGAAGGCGCCAACCACCTAAAGGTGGATTAAGTAACTTTTTTATTTCAATTGATTGAGTAATAAAAGTAATTAAACATTAAAGTCCAATAATTAGTGTAATTAATAGACTGACTGGCAAGTAACCTGGAAATCCTTATAAATTACAATTTTTTTTGTAAATGTGTGACAGTTTCTATTAAAACAAATCCTAAAATTACCATAAAATTACTTTGCGGCTAACCGAACCGCAAAGCCATACACAAGTACCTCATCAAACAGGCAATAAAATTTCACTTTACTTCCCCAAAACGACAACGACACCACACTTCCACTTTATTGCCAATTATTGACAACTCACACCACTTACCTTGTACTCGACACCGTTGTAGATGCACTCGTCTACGACCATCATCATCGCCGTCTCGAGATCCCGCCCGGCCATCACTTGGGGCCCCTCCGTCGTCGTACTGTGATGACTCACGGCGTTCATCACATCATCCCCGGTCTTCTTCGTTTTCGAACCCTCTTCCTCTTCTTCCTCCTCCATACTAATATCGGACAAATCACCGAGTTCCGTGTGCGCCGCAGACCTGGCCGTGGTCGTCGTCGAACTGGGTCCCAGCGTCGTGGCCAGATCCGGTGCCGTCACAAAGTTGATCGGACCTTCCGCCCCGAAGCTGATCGAGCGACCTCGCGGCGTCACCTCGACCTCCTTCGAGCCCTCGCTCATCTTGAGCAGTTCCTCCGACGAGCTTTCCCCGCCCGGAACAAAGTGGTTCAAGATCGACGGGGGGTTGGCCGGGTCGCGGTCGTTGGCGACCTCCTCCGAACTCTTCACGTGCAGCAGAACCGGTTTGTTGTCGGCGCTCTGTTGTCTCGCGGTGACCTGGTCCAGCAGTTCGGACTCGGTGCTTACCTCATTCGCGCCGGATTCGGACGAGGTCAAGTGGGACGTTGTTGTGGTTGTCGACGTGGACGACTCTGTTGATGGAGCGCCACTTTCGAGACTTTCTTTGGTTGTGGTGATGGTGGTCACGTCATTTTCGTGACCCGGAGTGGTACTGTTACTCAGCGGAAGAACATCCAGCGGTATCACAGTCGAGGATGATTGATCTGGATCGATGGCGTTGGTGAGGGTCGTGGTGCTGGCTTCGGCGGTGGTCGTGGAAAGGTCTGGAAAAAGGAGAGGGAGAAAAATAAATTTAAAAAAAAGTTTGTTTTCTATACAGTGTCATTTTTCTATGAGCAAATCTTAACCAAATCGGCCGATTTTGTGCATTTTTATTTTTTGTATTTTGTTTATGTGTCTCAAACTTCGGTAACATACCGGGGTGACATTGATAGGATTTCAATTTATTTTTGAAATGTTTTCAAACTGTTAAGGTTTGCCTCAAGATTATTATTTTAAAAAAATGTACTGTGGTAGGGCACACATGATCCATGCACTATTTTTGTAAAAAACAAGTTCTTTTTTCAATAGTTCTTAAAAAATAATTGTGTTGAAAATTATTATTTTGAATTCCGGAGTGACTTTGATAGTCCTAGTTTTGCCTTCCTCACCTTAATGAGGAAAGGCTAAAAAATCACTCGAAAAAAGAAATTCTTTATTCGACCTCATAGACCCACCTTCACGTATACCTATCGACTCAGAATCAAATTCTGAACAAATGTCTGTGCATGTGTTTGTCTGTAAGTCCGTGCACCGAAAAATATGCACTCGATTATCTTTGGACTGGCTGAACCGATTTGGACCGTTTTGGTCTCATTCGATCCGTCTTGGGGTCCCACAAGACCCTAGTTAATATTATGTAGTTTAGAATTATACTTCAAAAGTCATGCTAAAAAACGATTTTAGCTAAACTTCGGAAGATTGTAAAAAGGGTGGTTTTTGAAATAAAACCCGTCATGCTATACATTTTTAGAAAGGTATTCAAAAGACATTTCCAACGAGCCCAAAACGTTGAAGATCTGACAACCCTATCGAAAGTTATAACCACTTAAGTGTTATTTATAACCTTTTTAGAGGCCGGATCTCAATATTTTGATGAAAACGTTGTCCGGATCTACCATGCTGGGTACCATGGATGGGTAATCAATAGATATTTTCAAAGAGCCTACCCTAACCCTATCAAAAGTTATAGGTACTTTAGTTTTTTTATTACACTTTTTTTAGGCCGAATTTCAGAGATTTTGATAAAGTAAGTGTTATTTATATACTTTTTTGAGGCTGTGTAGTGTATTCCCTTTATGAATGTGAGGAAGGCATCAACTACCTAAAGGTGGATTAAGTAACAGTTTTCTTTTTAAAATCAAATTGAGGATGTTAATAGTAGTTTATGCAACAAGTTGCAAAAAGAGGATTTTTTCAGCACGAGTCGTACATTTATCCAACGAGGTTCACCGAGTTGGATAAATACGAAGAGTGCTGAAAAAATCAAGTTTTGCAACGAGTTCCATACAACATTTTTTGCAATTCCGAAAAACACCCATTGAGTGAAATTTTAAGTCAAATTTCCATGTATTTCGTCAATAAATCGTTTAAATCAAAAAAATGTTGAAAAGTGTTACATTTCGAAACAAGTGCTGAAAAGTTCAACTTTTCAGCACCCATTGGAGTGCTGAAAAGTAGAACTTTTCAGCATTTATTTTGAAAAGTGTTGCTATTCGATTCTGTTATGATTGGTACAGAAAAGTAGGCTATTTCGTCGTTCAAGAGTGACAGAAAAAGTAAGTAGTTTCACGACGGAATTGCAAAAAATTTTATTTTTACGTAAAATTTACAATCGCTAAGGTTGCTTCTATGTCCCGCCCGTGTGGATCAATCGGACCGCGCACTGGACTCACAATCCAGAGGTCGCCGGCTCGAATCCCGCGGCGGGCGCTCTAAAATTCTTTGTGTAAATATGGGTATTCGGCGCCGTCGCTCCGTGCCATACTTTCATACACTTAGGAGCCCAGGGCGGCGAAGTCCTTGTAGATAAAAAGGAAGACACTAGTGGTTGGTACTAGCAATGGTGGCCGACAGCTATAAAGTCAACTTCGTTTTTTCGTAGGTTGCTTCTATATTCCATAAAAAAAACAAACTCATATTAAGTTAACTAAGTTTTTAAAGCTTTTCAACAAAATACATATAAATTTCAGGAAAAATTGATCACAATTTTACCTCTTATTCGTAAAAACCAGTGTTGTGTTTAAAATTATCGATTCACATTTTATATGAAATTTGTTCAACTGCAAATGCCTATAAATTTGAAGTTCCTTTGGAATAATGGTTTTAAAAACACATAATATTTATTATTTACAAACTTATTTTACCTTCTTCTAATGGAAAATTGTCCAAAGAATCCGAAAATGCAATCCGTTTTCCGATTCAAAATCATGTTCATTGAGAAAATCATAACACTTTGCGAATATTAAAATAATGCTGTTCAACAACATTTTCTTAATTATAGTTAACTAATTATTTTAACTTTTAAAAATGTTATGAAAACTTCTTCTTGAATTACTATGAACCCTTCTCTACCATGGTTAGTATGATTCCATAGCATTCCGTAAGTATTTAATCTGTACTCTTTATTTTGCGGAAAAATCTTAAACCTATCAAAGTCACCCCGTTTTACCCATATAAATCTCCATACAAATTTGGCAGCTGTTCATAAATTTGGACGTAAATATTCGAAAATCAGTAACTTTTAAAGGAATATCCTGATCGATTTGGTGTCTACCGCAAAGTATTGTAGTATTGATGAGGACTATTCAGAAAAACAAATGGGCCGATTTTTTAACTAACTATTTTTCACAAAAAAAAAATCAAAAACCGTATATTTCAATTTTTTTTTGTATGTGATAAAAACACGCAAATTTCGAGCCATAGAGACAAATATGTTACCGGCAATTTAAAAATAATTCGTTTTTCTTAAATAAAAATAATTGTCAAGAACATTTTTTGACTTCAGTTTTAAATGTAAAATCTAATTTGAAAAGTTCTTAACAGATTTTTCGTAAAGTGCACCGTTTTCAAGATATAGCCACTTAAAGTTTAATTTTATTTAAAAAAAATATGGTCTTTTAAACAAATATTCTGAAAATTTTGAAATATAGACTCGCAATTTAAATTGACGTAATATTGAGTGTTTGGCTCTTTCGAAATGTTAGTCTTGATTCAAAAAATTTCAAAATATATTTATCGAAAAGAAATATAAAATTGGATTTGCAATCGAAAAGTACTTTACACAAATTCTCATAAAGTGTTTTGGAGATGTTTTCACTTGATGTTTGGTTTCAACTAAAATCTAGCAGTTTTTCTATTGTTTTAAATAATGCCCATGATTGGCCATTTCTGAAAAAAAAAATCGTGGAGCTCACAGTTTTTTAAGAATTTGTCCAAGAAATATTGATGGTCTTGTTGCTGAGATACAGCCGATAAAATAAATAGAGAAATTGAAGTTTTCAAAGTCTCAACTTAACAGCCCCCCATTTAAAATAATACATTTGTGAAATTGTCTGAAAAATATTATGAAAATGTTGCAATAAAGACTAACATTTTAAAAGGGCGTATTATTGAATTAATTTTTTCGTCACCAAATTTTCGTCAAAGCAATTTCTCATTAGAATGGCATATTAGCCGTTTGGTTTTTTGGATCGGCAGCCAACCTATAACACTATTTTATTGATTTTCTTCAAATGATACATTGGCATCTGTTTTAGAACTTGTAGTGAAAATCTCGATTTCGCCAAAAGGTGATATAAACCCTTTTTCAATGTTTGGCAGTTTACAGAAATCATCTACAAATTACTTAATGCATTTAGGGTAACATTGAATTTGCTTAAGTTTGCAGATTGTTTAATAACATTTGCCAAAATTTTAGTACAGTTTACCAATTTCAAAGTTTTAAAAATAGAAAACGCAATTATCACTTTTGCAAACCTGAACTGACAGTTTTGTTCAAACTGACTAAGTTCAATGTTCTTGAAAATTGATTCAGGCAAAAAATCCCATGGCTTTCGATTTTTTTTTTAGTTAAGGCATCGTTCTATTTATAAATTTATTTATTTGGCTAAAATTATAACTGATGGGGCAAATTGCTCATGTAATCTCAAACTCATCGCATATCTAGGCATGAGCGTTCTGTTTCAATTCGCTCACGATCCCAGGCTCAATTTGTCCCATGAATAAACGTGTTTCCATACGTGTTGGTACGCTAGCTGCAAAAACAAAATCAAGTCAATAATCGTGGTGCATGCTTTAGTTAAACCAACTGAACGCCACTGAATGATCGTCGAAAGTAGAGCATGAAGGAAAAAAAACAAACAAACTGTGTTAATGTGAGGGGGCTTGTTTTGAAAATCAATGACGCTTCCCATTAAGGTGAACGTGTGGTTTGACGCGGCAGGGCTTAATGAGACTATAGCCCATAAGTGATGGAGCTTTTGTGTGGGGAAATATGCGTTTAATCGAAGGGGTACTGTCCCAGTTGATGATGTTGGGGCTAATTTGTATGCGTTTCTGTTGACTGGGTTAGAAAGGGATTTTTGTGATGATTTTTATCACTTTTCTGTGAATAATTAATATTAATGTCTAGGACAAAAAATAAACTTAATTTATGGTGGGCTTTCTAATATTCTAAACAAAATTATAAAACGAATTGATAATGTTAACGAGTCAAATTTAAAACATCAAAGCAAGTAAATCATTAATGAAATTTGAATCTAATTAACTTTAAAGGGATTTTGGAGAAATTGAGAATAACAAAAAATGTAAAACATTTATTTTAGTTTGAAGAACTCTACTCACAATTTATACTCAAACGTAAAATTCACATTTCCCTAGTGAAAACCCTACATCACTTCAAGTAAACAAGTCTAGAAAAAAAACCGCAGACGTTGTAATGTTGTTGTTTATAATGTTTGTTTTGCTGCGCAAGATGCCGCAGAAAAATGCCGAGCAAATTTAGCCTTTCGCTTTGAAGCTCGAAGGAAAACAGGTTTCCGCCGTTCGGACGTGTTTAAGTCTTTGGAGATGATGAGAGTAGAAGGAAGATACGGAGCATGGGGCCGCAATGAGAATGAGTTGCGTTTATGTTTCTCAATCCGCGTAGATCACCCTACAGCGATTGATTGCGGTGAGATTGTAATGGAAAGATTACGCGTGGAATGTTGATAACCTTTCGTAGGACTTTACTTGGGTAATTTATGCAGTAAAGAAAAATTTTAATTGTTTTGTATTCCTCTTCATAATTTCAATATACACTTGAAAAAAAGAAGTTCAAACAATTTTGAATAGGTTAAAAAGCAAGTGTTTGACCTTCAAGACAAAGTTTCCGAACAAAATTATCAGATTTGTAACTTTCTATTAATTCTCCCAAAATCAAAGTTGGAAGAACCAATACAATTTGTCATGAAAATACAGCTGTATCTTGCCCAGAAACAAATTTGAGCATAATAAAATGCAAACCATAGATTATTTCGTTAAAAAGCTGTTCCCAAATTATTTTTTTCAATTCTCTATATTGAGCCAACACTGATACTTATTTTACGGAATTTGCTCAGAAAACTATTCTCTACTACAATGTGATTGATTCGAAAATGTTTCCAAATATAATGGTGTAACTTGACTGAGGATTAGGGTGACAAGAAAAATTGAAATTTAAAAAAAAATCCCAAGAGATACCCTTTAGAGATTCTTTAGGCAATAATAAGTAACTGTGCCAATTTTGAGCCAAATCGGTTAAGGTTTAAGGGTCGCTATTTATCGTTGAAGTTTATATGGGGAAAATCGCGGAAATGTATGGGGAAAAACTTCGCTTCAAGATTTTGGCTGCAGATAGCGCAGGTCGCGCCTAAAATTGCCCAAGTGTGAGAATCTTCTAGGAAATTTAATTTCCTACAACTTTGTCGAAGGATGCAAGTAGATCCGAGTTGATCCTGATGAGTTATTAGTAAGGCTACCAACTCTTGCTGAGCCAAAATCCGTATACACTCAAACCCCGATTGTTTGACACCAACTGTTGTCAAACGAACGGGGTCACTTTTTAGTTTGACACCCCTTTTAAAACTCCGTTCACACACACTACCAAACGTTTGTTTTGATAGTGTGCGTGAGCGCCGTGTAAAAAGTGACAGTTCGTCACTTTTTAGTTTGACTTTGACCAACCAACGGGGTACAAACTAAAAAAGTGTCAAACGAAAAAGTGACCAACCAGTGTACTTTACCGATATGACACCATGGTATAACAAAAACTGTCAAGGAATTACAGTGGACTCTCTCGTTGTCGATATTGAAGAGACCGTCGAGAGAGGGAGTTATCAAATTATAGAACGGAAAATCCAAGCAATCTTCTTTAAGGGACTGACAATTTTATTGACAGCTGGAGCAATATTGTCATCGAGAAGATCGACAGCCAGAGAGTCCACTGTATTTAGATAAGTTTGGAATTTGGGAATTAAAAATATTTTTAATAAACGTTTAAAAGTTTACGAAATGTCAAGTTTGCTTTTACGAATAATATCGCTGTTAGTGTTTTCACGAAAACATTTCTAGAGATCCTATAAATACAAGCACAACACAAGGTTTTCACAAGCCAAAATTTGATCTTCAATTTAATAAATATGTTTTGTAAGGAATTTGAAAAGAACAATCATTGACAATCAAGTTTGAACTGAGGAAAACCCGGAAAATTATGCAAGGTATCCCTTTAAAATCAAATTGACAGTTAAATAAAAATATCTAATTAGAGAAAGCTTTGGCCCAATCAAAAAAGCAATGAAATTTTTACAAAGTTGTTAAAATTCCGTACAAAGAAGGGGTCTGTTGAGTCTGTGGTAGCGTTCGGTTCGTTGGAAACAGCGCGGCTGTTAATTACGTCATTGTACAGTGTAAAAGTGATTTTGAAGTGTTGATTTAGTGCGAAAAAGTTGCGCAATTATTCCTTTTATTGTTTCCATGCGGATTTTCAAAAGTTTTCAATTGTTTTTTGGTGTTTTAATACGAATTTTGAATGCCTAAAAAGTTGTCTTCTTCATCTTCTTTGCGCTTCGGACTCGCGTTTCGTTTTCGTGCCGTGTCAGATTTTCTGCTCGACGAGTTGTCAGAAATATCAATTTCTGCTTCATGGGTTCGCAATTTGACAAGTGTTATCCGAGGACTCAGGACTGTTTACAAACATTAAATTGCTATATTTTTATTTTGTGAAATCTGTGGAAAAGCTGGGTTAAGTTGGGTGAAGTTAGGCGGTTTGTATCGGAGAAGACGTAACGAGTCGACTTCCGCTCGCGCGTCCATAAGCATAGTCCATAAGCCAGGATTTCACCATCGTCGTCGTCGCCGTCATCCATAGTGTGTTCGATCCTGCTTTGGGTGTTTTGGTGTTGTTTCGTAGACTTTTCGACATTATTGCCCAGTGGATTCCGGGAGGCCGTGAAATTATTTGAAATTGTGTAATTGTGAAAAGTTCCAGTTGTGCATAGTGCTTGAACGACGTGGAGAAAAAAGCCTACATCAGGGCCGTGGCTGAATATCCGGCTCTGGATCGTGAAGAAATAGTAGCGGCCCCATCAACATCACTTTGGAGGAATATCATCGGGCCGCTGGCGCAGTTCGTAGAGTGAGAATAAGGACGAACTAGGAGAGAACAGCTGATATTTGGTGAGATCAATCCAAAACAAATGCATAACAAATGATACCTGCTAAATACACGCTGGGTCTTTGTCCATTTGACAAGGGTTCGGAAGTTCTAAATAACGTTTGAATCCGATTGATGCAAACGTTCTTCAGGGCGGGGCTTGTCGGTTCAAGCTGAGGTACCTCGCGCTCGGCTAGCCAGCGTAGAAATGGGTCACCGAAGCTCGGCAGAGCTAACACCCACCAAATGCCTATGCGAGTTATTTGCATGTATAGAATTTTAAAATCTAAAAATACATGGAAACAACTCAATTTGTAAGATGCGACCGCGTGGTCCCGTTTGGTTGGTTGCACACACACACACACACACAGTTGTTAAAATTCCGTACAAATCCGTATTATGCGAAAAATTCCGTACAAAAATTCCGGTCTGTTCAAAATCCGCGGAGAAGGTCGAAAATCCGTACGGTAAGGAAAAAATCCGTACAGTTGGTAGCCTTAGTTATTAGTAAGGCTATCAACTCTTGCTGAGCAAAAATCCGTACACTTTGCCGATATGACACCATGGTATAACAAAAACTGTCAAGGAATTATTTAGATTAATCAAATTAAATAAATTTGAGAATTAAAATATAAAACTGTGTCGTTTAAACAGCTAAAAAATTTCACAAAATGAACGTTTAAAAGTATTCATAAAATAAACTGTGATTTGAATCAAATCATTATGTTCTTCAATTTTTTTTGGTAAACGTTTGAAAGTTTACGAAATGTCAAGTTTGCTTTTACGAATAATATCGTTCTCAGCAGGGATGGTATTTTCTCGTTTCCTCGCCGATGGCTAGGGCTTTTAAATATCGTCCCTCGCTCAAATCATCAAATTTTTGGCGCTCTCCCAAAACTGCATCAAGAGAGCGAAGCGAAAACGACGCCGATGAAATAGCGAGCAACGAACAAACCGATGCGTAAGACGGAAAAAAATCTCTCACACGGCCAGTCCCCTCGCTCAAAAAGCAAGAGAAAGAGCAATCGTGAAATTCTCTCGCCCGTAAGCCCTGTAGAAATGAGTTCATTTGTGTGCGTGAGCTCCAGTGTATGTATACAGCAATTTCGTGTGCGTGTCTCTCCGGTTGGAACGATACTTCCATCGGAGCCAGCGATACGGTATTTCTCATCGGTTCGTTGGGCTTTCGATATTCGCGATAGCAAGCCGACCATCACTCGGCTGCGAAAGAGAAGAGAAATTTTAAGAGACGAGGAACGCACCGAAATATGCATCAATGATAGTGCGATGGTGATGGTTTACCTACCCTGGTTCTCAGTGTTTTCGCGAACACTTTTCCAGAGTTTTTTTTTATTGAAAAGGTCCTATAACATGTGAAACACAACAGTTTATAGGACCATTAAAAAAAAAACTTTAGATTTGCTAATTCAAATGTCCAAAGGTTTTGACAAATTTTAGAAAGCTTTTGGATCCTTTAATGGATACATATATTTTGTAAGGAATTTCTAAAAGAACAATTCTAGAGTTCATTTTTAAAGGTCCTTTTAACATATTAACATAAAAATTCAAGTTTTAATTGAGGAAAACCCGGAAAACTCTCCCTTTTTAAATCAAACTCACAGTTAAATAAAAATGTCTAGTTAACAAAAGCTTTTCAATGTTTAAACAATTGCAAGCAATTCAATGTTTAAAAAATTGCAAAAATTCCGTACAAATCCGTATTATGCGTAAAATTCCCTACAAAAATTCCGGCCTGTTAATAATCCGCGAAGAGGTCGAAAATCCGTATGGTAAGGAAAAAATCCATACAGTTGGTAGCCTTAGTTATTAGCAATGCGATAAAAAGATATCGGCTTGAAAGTATATAAAGGGTGTATAGGAAGTATATATAAAAATACCTATTACTAAAAAAATCACCAAAAATCAGGATCAACTCGGGTCGTTTTGCACCCTTCGGCAAAATTGTAGCAAATTAAATTTCTTACAAGAATCTCACACTTGGACAATTTTGGGGCAAGACCCGCGCTACCTGGCAGAAAAATACTGAAACGATGTATTTACCCATACATTTTTTGCTATTTTCCCCATATAAACTTCGACGATAAAAAGCGACCCTTAAACCTTGACCGATTTGGCACAGATACTAAGGAATCGAGTCAGAGGATATCCCTGATGTCGATTTTTATTATTGTCACCCTACTGAGAATAGAAAAAATAATTTTGGGAACCTATTAGGTAAACAGCTTTTCAATGCTCAGATTTGTTTCTGATCAAGATTTTGCTATATTTTCATGAAAAAAATTGTCGAACTTTAGTATGAACTGTTTTTCAAATATTTTAACAATGTGACAAAATGCCATTAACATCAAGCAAAACAATGTAAATGGGTCAATGTGAAATTGAAATGAAAAGTTTTTCCTTCTCACTCCTCATCTGACGTGAGCAAGATACATTCTTTGTTTACAAACTCATATCGGTCCATTTACAATGTTTTGCTTGGAATGATATATGTTTAATTTTTTTTTTAAGAATTGGGCTTTCGAAATCTTAGTTTTAAATTAAGAGGCAGTATTTGTAAATATTGCTCGGTTTGTTCTAGAGGTCGTATCGAGGTGCTCCGATTTGGATGAAACTTTCAGCGTTTGTTTGTCTATACATGAGATGAACTCATGCCAAATATGAGCCCTCTACGACAAAGGGAAGTGGGGTAAAACGGGCATTGAAGTTTGAGGTCCAAAAAATCTAAAAAATATTAAAATTGCTCGCATTTCCGTAAAACTTCATCAATTCCAACTCTCTTAGATGCATTCGAAAGGTCTTTTGAAGCACTTCAAAATTCAGCCTCCAACACCCATACTCCCATAGGTCAAAAGATAGGTAATGACATGGACTATAAGCTTACGGTGTTAACTTTTTGGCCAATCGCAGTTTTTCTCATAGTTTTTCGATTTTTCTAGAACAAACATTTTACAACGTTAGTTTTTGCCTTGTAGACCGCCATAGCGGCACTTTTTAGTCTCAACTTTGTCATATTCGGAATCCTCGGACAATTTCACGTAAGTTAGTAGTATTGGAGTTGTAAATTTGATTGGAAAAATTGCCATTAAGAATGAATTAAAATATTTTTCACAATTTGTTGGATTAGGGGTAAAACAGGTTTTCGCCTACTTGATACAGCATTTGACGTATTGATCATAGGGTAAATAAGATCTATTTCTTTTTTCAAAAATGTTTTATTTAATTATTTTTTAAATCAAATTTACAACTCCAATACTACTAACTCACGTGAAATTGTCCGAGGATTCCGAATATGACAAAATTGAGACCAAAAAGTGCCGCTATGGCGGCCTACAGGGCAAAAACTAACGTTGTAAAATGTTTGTTCTAGAAAAATCGAAAAACTATGAGAAATACTGCGATTGGCCAAAAAGTTAGCACCGTAGGCTTATAGTCCATGTAATTACCTATCTTTTGAACTATGGGAGTATGGGTGTTGGAGGCTGTTGCAAAAAGATATTAAGGTTTTAAAAAAATCCATTTTGACAGTAATTTGCAAAAGCTATGAGAAAAAGTCAAACCAATCCTGGATATCTATGGCACATTTTGAAGTGCTTCAAAAGACCTTTTGAATGCATCTAAGAGAGTTGGAATTGATGAAGTTTTACGGAAATGCGAGCAATTTTAATATTTTTTAGGTTTTTTGGACCTCAAACTTCAAAGCCCGTCAAAGGGAAGTGGGGTATTCCCTTTGTCGTAGAGGGCTCATATTTGGCATGAGTTCATCTCATGTATAGACAAACAAACGCTGAAAGTTTCATCCAAATCGGAGCACCTCGATACGACCTGTTACACATTGGTGAAAAACTCGCTCTTAACTTTTACTATTATATTTTATGAACTCAGTCAAAAATAAATCCCTATCATTCTTAATTAGATTAACATAGTCAAATGAATCTACAGTTTTGAAGAAAGTTCTCTTAACGTGCATTTGATTTTAATATTTTGAAAAATATAAAATTATTCAAGATTACGATAGTATTTTCTAATGCAGTTTGCTCAGAATTTTCGAAATTTTGAAAAACAAAATCCAAAATTTTCGACTTTTTTGCAATATTCTTTTGTGTGGATTTGGTAGAATTCTGTACTCAAGTGGCCACCCTGCAGATGTAGGGTTAAACCAGGGCTGTGGAGTCAGATTCAGTTGGAGTCCCCAAATTTTCAAAGGCAGGAATCGGAATTGCTTCAAAGGCTACTATTTCGGGTAACCCTGGGGAAAAAAACTATGAAGAACAACATCAGAGTAAACACTTCTTCAAGTATTTGTCAGTTTCCTGACCACGTTGCGACCTAATTGCCATTCCGCTCACATCTTTCCCCAGAACTTCTCCACCGATCGATAGCGTCTAGCGCTACATTATCACAAGCGCTTCCCTTACCTTCTCCACTGCTGCTGCCGCCACTAGTCTGCCCCTCACAAACCGCCACCAGCACCATCATTAGGCTGCACTGTAATCCAATCAGCCCAATCAGGCGCAACAATCGATGGTTTGATTTTCCCATTTTTCCGCGCCACACTTTACTCGTTTTTTTCCCCCTCCCCGAAATGATTAAGGGGTATCGTCGAGAGCCCCCGAAAATTTCACAGATTTGCCTCTTTTTGCGTTTTTTTCTGGTTGCACTCCTTAAAAGTAGCCCGTTCTCCCACGCACAAACGACTATCTTGGCAGAGGTTAATTACACCGCCTCACAAAGGCATTCGCAGTGAAAGCACTTTTTTTTTGGTGACGGTTACGCAAAAGGCGATGATCGGCCGCTACAACATTTTTCTCCATCGAATGGTTTTATTACTTTTACTTCTTCGTTTTTTTTTCTCTCTCTCTTCACTATATTATATTTCTTTCCATCTCTTACTTTCGTTACACCACACCGATCCGATTGATCACATTTTATTTCTGCTCTTTTTTTGTTAACCACTTTTATGACACTGGTTTGGTTATGACTTTTCTTTTTTCTTCACTTTTTGCTGTTATGTTTCGTCGTTTCAATATTTCTTCGCTATTTCTTCTTCTTCTGCTCGGACCAATTATCTCACACACACACCAACTTTAAACACAAACTCTCAAAAAACCTTGCGGCAGTGGTCAAACGATTCCTGCTTTGTCACCTGAAAATAGAGAAAACAAAAAACAAACTGATTAACGAAAGTGAGCAAACCTATAAAATAGAGCAAAAAACGAAAAACAACAACCCTAAACCAACGTTTTACGACTCTGCCTTTTGTTTGCAAAGGGGGTTTGGAGTCACCTTTAAGCCCGAAGGGGGTGGACTAATTAACCATCAGGGCCGGGTTTCAGCATCCAAAGACTGCGGTGCGAAGATGGCTTTATTTTCGGGGTGTGTTGCTTTTCTCACTGCCATTAGTAAGGTTTTTGTGGACATAAACTACTGCGTTTCGCTGGGAGAAAGTTCAACGTGATGCTTAAGGTTATGTTTACTGTAACTTAGCACGTAATATTGGAGTGGTTCTCACGATTTGGAAATGTGATAAGTTATGATAAGCATAGTGCTAAATTATGATACAATTATTTGTCAACAATTCCAATTCCAAATGAATAAAATCGAAAGAACTCATTTCATTATACTTAAAAAGCAATGCTATAAACTTTCATTTGGAAAATTCAGTCAAATTTAGCTGTTGATAATTACACAGTAAAAAATTGAGTAGATTTGGAAGGTGTAATTGTGGATGGTTACCTCAAGCTAGACTGAAAAAGTTACATTTACACCAGAAAAGCGGTAAATTACACATTTTCAGAGGTAAAATTTCTAACATATTGTATTCTTTCCCAGATAAAATATTACCATGATTTCCTAAAATAAGTACAATTCAACGAAAAATAAATTTATCAAATGTTTGGTAAATGTCAATCGAAAATGAGTTAAATGCTTGATATACAGTCCAGACTCCATTATCCGAAGTTCGATTGTTCAAAATTATTCAAAGGTTTGTATGAGACTCTGCATAATCGAATCACGAACAAACAAATTTTTTCGTATTTTTTATTCTCTTACTTTTAACATCAAATTCGAGTTCTGCAACCCCATTTAAGTCGAATTTGAATTGTTGAATGCCTATTGAATAGCATAATGCCTTTTTTCAATACAGTCCAGACTCGATTATCCGAAGCCTCGATTATCCGAAGTTCGATTATCCGAAGGTTTTTTTTGGGACTTCGGATAATCGAATCACGAACAAAATTTTCTTTTTCGTGTTTTTAACATAAAATTTGAGTTCTACGACCCCATTTTAGTCAAATTTCAGGTGTGGATTGCCTATCAAAAAATAAAATGCATTTTTGAAACATTGCATCACCACCATTTTGCCCGCCATCTTGGATTAAAAATGTCTAAATCATTTTTTTCGAGATTTGATTATCAGATGTTTCGATTATCCAAAGTGAAATTTGTCCGAGGCCTTCGGATAATCGAGTCTGGACTGTACTTCATCACCGTCATTTTGGCCGCCATGTTGGATTGAAAAAATTTTAAATCACTTTATAGTAGTTTAAACTCAACAATCAAAAATAAGACAACGAAAAAAAATGTTTTTTCGTGATTCGATTATTCAAAGTGGAAATTTGACAAGGCCTTCGGAAAATCGAGTCTGGACTGAATTTTGAATAACTTCAATCGCGAAATATTAAACTATGTTATTCAATAATTGTTTTTAAAAGGGTTTTAAAAAATACTCGCAAGATAATGTTTAAAAAACTAAAATGCAACATTTTTAAAAAAAATGTATTAAGACATGTTCATACTTTGAGAATTCATGAGCAAATACAAAAAAAAAACATAATTTAAAAATGCACTCCTACACGGATAGAAATCCTGTCCGCGAAATCGACAACATTGTTGTCGATTCGTTCTAAAATTCGTTTCAGAATGTTATCGACCAGTCGTCCGGTAACATTTGCAACGAAATCGATAAAAAATGTTGTTGATTTCGTCAACATAAATATCATGGTCTGAATGCGCCGAAATGTATGCAATTTGCAAAGTATCGATGTAGCGTCGATATTTTGCTTTTCAAATCGACCGTTATAGTTCAAAACAATTTCGGAACAGTAAATAATATTAAAAAACAATTTATTTGCATAAAATTACTTTATTTTCATTTTAAAACGAGCAATTAACTTGCACACAAATATTTAGGCATAATGTGAATTAAAATCTAAAAGATTAGTCCAATATACTGATTAATTTCGTCAGCTTTGGGCCCATGTCGGAACTGCTCCAGAAGGAAGGCCTACCATCCGAATTGATGCCGGAACGTGGTTTGTCAGCACCGCTGCGTGTTCGGGTTGACAGTCTCCTTAGTCGAGGATAGCATCAAGCTGGAGTTGCTATGACCTCCTGCGCCTGAGGTAGACCGACGAAGTTGAGTCCTAATGTATTCGCGCAACATAAGCAGGTGGTTCGTAGTCACGATGAACGTGCATCAGGCATCAGAGCTAAATTGATTGGAAGAGGGATTAGAGATTGTGCAAAGGAGTTTGAACTTGAGGATCTTACCCGCTGCTCGTTTGGATCAGTACTTAGAGCCAATTGCGACGTTCTCATCAGGCGCGGTCAGTTTGGCTACGTCGGTGCGCAGCATCAGCTCAACGAAGTACGGTCGGCCAGACTTGAACGAAAGGCGGGCGCCTTGACAACCGGCAGGTGGGAAGTTACTTCTTGGCATCACCGAATAGGCCTGTTGAAAGAGGTGATTAGTTTGTGAAACTTGAATATATCTGAAGACTACTTACTTCCATCAGACCAATTTCACAAGGCCAGATTGGGACACACGTCGGGGCATGAAAAGTCCATTTATGTAAGGTCCTAGTGGATTTTCCTTCCCACCAAGAGTTTCCAGCGGCACGTTGATCATGGCTTGCTTCTTCTTTCATATCGTCGAACGTGATTTCCAAAAGCGACAGCCTGTAGCAGGTCTGGTCCAGATGAGAGTTCGATCAGTTATATTTGATCTAGCTGGCAAGATGACGAGTTAAGTTCGCGGCACCACAAACGAGCTAACCTCATCATTTGACATTTCACCAGCTTCCGGTGTTAGCGTGCTGGCTCGAATCTATGTCATGAATGTTTCTGTTTGTTCTTTTAGTTCTTGAGCGTCAGGATCGTCCTCGGCCGGATGACGCAGGAGTACTTTTATGCCTTTGGTTAAGATGCTATCGATTCATCCAAACCGCGATTTCCTCCGGCGTTTTGTACTAAAATTGAACGAGAGAACAATTAGGCTGTATTTCATCTAAATATTCTTTAAATCAACTCACCCTGCTGCACACCTGAGTTAAATTTTCTTCTTCGAGTTCGGCCAACAACAAAAAGCAGTTCTAAACAACGGCAACGGATCCTGGTCATCGAATTTGACCACATCGAATGGCACGAACTGCTGGCAACAAGCTGCCTAGAAATGGAATCAGTAAAAATAAATAAACAATAATAAACAATGAACAACAAAAACAATAAAAAACGAAAATATTACAATGTTAAACTATATAATATCTTAAAATTTAAATCCTAAAAATTTTGAAATTCAAAAATCATGAGATAAAAATTCTAAAAATCTAATACTATAAAAATCTCAAATTCAGAAATCTAAACATCAAAAACCAAAAACTATGAAATTCAAATCCTCTAAAAAAATTTAAAAAAGAAATCTTAAAATCTGAAATGTAACGAAAAAATCCCATAATTTTCAAATCTACCCAAAAAAATAAAATCTATCGATTAAAAATCTAAAAATCTAAAAATCTAAAAATCTAAAATCTAAAAATCTAAAATCTAAAAATCTAAAAATCTAAAAATCTAAAAATCTAAAATCTAAAAATCTAAAAATCTAAAAATCTAAAAATCTAAAAATCTAAAAATCTAAAAATCTAAAAATCTAAAAATCTAAAAATCTAAAAATCTAAAAATCTAAAAATCTAAAAATCTAAAAATCTAAAAATCTAAAAATCTAAAAATCTAAAAATCTAAAAATCTAAGAATCTTAAAATCTTAAAATCTTAAAATCTAAAAATCTAAAAATCTTAAAATCTTAAAATCTTAAAATCTTAAAATCTTAAAATCTTAAAATCTTAAAATCTTAAAATCTTAAAATCTTAAAATCTTAAAATCTTAAAATCTTAAAATCTTAAAATCTTAAAATCTAAAAATCTTAAAATCTTAAAATCTTAAAATCTTAAAATCTTAAAATCTTAAAATCTTAAAATCTTAAAATCTTAAAATCTTAATATCTTAAAATCTTAAAATCTTAAAATCTTAAAATCTTAAAATCTTAAAATCTTAAAATCTTAAAATCTTAAAATCTTAAAATCTTAAAATCTTAAAATCTTAAAATCTTAAAATCTTAAAATCTTAAAATCTTAAAATCTTAAAATCTTAAAATCTTAAAATCTTAAAATCTTAAAATCTTAAAATCTTAAAATCTTAAAATCTTAAAATCTTAAAATCTTAAAATCTTAAAATCTTAAAATCTTAAAATCTTAAAATCTTAAAATCTTAAAATCTTAAAATCTTAAAATCTTAAAATCTTAAAATCTTAAAATCTTAAAATCTTAAAATCTTAAAATCTTAAAATCTTAAAATCTTAAAATCTTAAAATCTTAAAATCTTAAAATCTTAAAATCTTAAAATCTTAAAATCTTAAAATCTTAAAATCTTAAAATCTTAAAATCTTAAAATCTTAAAATCTTAAAATCTTAAAATCTTAAAATCTTAAAATCTTAAAATCTTAAAATCTTAAAATCTTAAAATCTTAAAATCTTAAAATCTTAAAATCTTAAAATCTTAAAATCTTAAAATCTTAAAATCTTAAAATCTTAAAATCTTAAAATCTTAAAAATTTAAAATTTGAAAATCTTAATTTTAAGATTTTTAGATTTTTAGATTTTTAGATTTTAGATTTTTAGAGATTTAGATTTTAGATTTTAGATTTTTAGATTTTAGATTTTAGATTTTAGATTTTAGATTTTTAGATTTTAGATTTTAGATTTTAGATTTTAGATTTTTAGATTTTAGATTTTAGATTTTAGATTTTAGATTTTAGATTTTTAGATTTTAGATTTTAGATTTTAGATAGATTTTAGATTTTAGATTTTAGATTTTAGATTTTAGATTTTAGATTTTAGATTTTTAGATTTTAGATTTTAGATTTTAGATTTTAGATTTTAGATTTTAGATTTTAGATTTTAGATTTTAGATTTTAGATTTTAGATTTTTAGATTTTAGATTTTTAGATTTTTAGATTTTTAGATTTTTAGATTTTAGATTTTTAGATTTTAGATTTTTAGATTTTAGATTTTAGATTTTTAGATTTTAGATTTTTAGATTTTAGATTTTTAGATTTTTAGATTTTAGATTTTTAGATTTTTAGATTTTAGATTTTAGATTTTAGATTTTAGATTTTTAGATTTTAGATTTTTAGATTTTAGATTTTAGATTTTTAGATTTTAGATTTTTAGATTTTAGATTTTAGATTTTTAGATTTTTAGATTTTAGATTTTAGATTTTAGATTTTAGATTTTTAGATTTTAGATTTTTAGATTTTTAGATTTTTAGATTTTAGATTTTAGATTTTTAGATTTTAGATTTTTAGATTTTTAGATTTTAGATTTTTAGATTTTAGATTTTTAGATTTTTAGATTTTTAGATTTTAGATTTTTAGATTTTAGATTTTTAGATTTTTAGATTTTTAGATTTTTAGATTTTTAGATTTTAGATTTTTAGATTTTTAGATTTTTAGATTTTAGATTTTTAGATTTTAGATTTTAGATTTTTAGATTTTTAGATTTTAGATTTTTAGATTTTAGATTTTTAGATTTTTAGATTTTTAGATTTTTAGATTTTTAGATTTCTAGATTTTTAGATTTTTAGATTTTTAGATTTTTAGATTTTTAGATTTTTAGATTTTAGATTTTTAGATTTTTAGATTTTTAGATTTTTAGATTTTTAGATTTTTAGATTTTAGATTTTTAGATTTTTAGATTTTTAGATTTTTAGATTTTTAGATTTTAGATTTTTAGATTTTAGATTTTTAGATTTTTAGATTTTTAGATTTTTAGATTTTTAGATTTTTAGATTTTTAGATTTTTAGATTTTTAGATTTTTAGATTTTTAGATTTTAGATTTTTAGATTTTTAGATTTTTAGATTTTTAGATTTCTAGATTTTTAGATTTTTAGATTTTTAGATTTTTAGATTTTTAGATTTTTAGATTTTTAGATTTTTAGATTTTTAGATTTTTAGATTTCTAGATTTTTAGATTTTTAGATTTTTAGATTTTTAGATTTTTAGATTTTTAGATTTTAGATTTCTAGATTTTTAGATTTTTAGATTTTTAGATTTTTAGATTTTAGATTTTTAGATTTTTAGATTTTTAGATTTTTAGATTTTAGATTTTAGATTTTTAGATTTTTAGATTTTTAGATTTTTAGATTTTTAGATTTTAGATTTTTAGATTTTTAGATTTTTAGATTTTTAGATTTTTAGATTTTAGATTTTTAGATTTTAGATTTTTAGATTTTTAGATTTTTAGATTTTTAGATTTTTAGATTTTAGATTTTTAGATTTTAGATTATTAGATTATTAGATTTTTAGATTTTAGATTTTTAGATTTTTAGATTTTTAGATTTTTAGATTTTAGATTTTAGATTTTTAGATTTTTAGATTTTTAGATTTTTAGATTTTTAGATTTTTAGATTTTTAGATTTTTAGATTTTTAGATTTTTAGATTTTTAGATTTTTAGATTTTTAGATTTTTAGATTTTTAGATTTTTAGATTTTTAGATTTTTAGATTTTTAGATTTTTAGATTTTTAGATTTTTAGATTTTAGATTTTTAGATTTTTAGATTTTTAGATTTTTAGATTTTTAGATTTTTAGATTTTTAGATTTTTAGATTTTAGATTTTTAGATTTTTAGATTTTAGATTTTTAGATTTTTAGATTTTTAGATTTTTAGATTTTAGATTTTTAGATTTTTAGATTTTTAGATTTTTAGATTTTTAGATTTTTAGATTTTTAGATTATTAGATTTTTAGATTTTTAGATTTTTAGATTTTAGATTTTTAAATTTTTAGATTTTTAGATTTTTAGATTTTTAGATTTTCAGATTTTTAGATTTTTAGATTTTTAGATTTTTAGACTTTTAGATTTTTAGATTTTTAGATTTTAGATTTTTAGATTTTTAGATTTTAGATTTTTAGATTTTTAGATTTTTAGATTTTTAGATTTTTAGATTTTTAGATTTTTAGATTTTTAGATTTTTAGATTTTTAGATTTTTAGATTTTTAGATTTTTAGATTTTAGATTTTTAGATTTTTAGATTTTTAGATTTTTAGATTTTTAGATTTTTAGATTTTTAGATTTTTAGATTTTAGATTTTAGATTTTTAGATTTTTAGATTTTTAGATTTTAGATTTTTAGATTTTTAGATTTTAGATTTTTAGATTTTTAGATTTTTAGATTTTAGATTTTTAGATTTTAGATTTTTAGATTTTTAGATTTTTAGATTTTAGATTTTTAGATTTTTAGATTTTTAGATTTTTAGATTTTTAGATTTTTAGATTTTTAGATTTTTAGATTTTTAGATTTTTAGATTTTTAGATTTTTAGATTTTAGATTTTTAGATTTTTAGATTTTTAGATTTTAGATTTTTAGATTTTTAGATTTTTAGATTTTTAGATTTTTAGATATTTAGATTTTTAGATTTTTAGATTTTTAGATTTTTAGATTTTTAGATTTT
Source organism: Culex quinquefasciatus (assembly GCF_015732765.1). Classification (NCBI taxonomy): domain Eukaryota; kingdom Metazoa; phylum Arthropoda; class Insecta; order Diptera; family Culicidae; genus Culex; species Culex quinquefasciatus. Next base: position 48,519,975 of record NC_051863.1, on the reverse strand, counting down.
TAGATTTTTAGATTTTTAGATTTTTAGATTTTTAGATTTTTAGATTTTTAGATTTTTAGATTTTTAGATTTTTGGATTTTTAGATTTTTAGATTTTTAGATTTTTAGATTTTTAGATTTTTAGATTTTTAGATTTTTAGATTTTTAGATTTTTAGATTTTTAGATTTTTAGATTTTTAGATTTTTATATTTTTAGATTTTTAGATTTTTAGATTTTTAGATTTTTAGATTTTTAGATTTTTAGATTTTTAGATTTTTAGATTTTTAGATTTTTAGATTTTTAGATTTCTAGATTTTTAGATTTTTAGATTTTGAGATTTTGAGATTTGTAGATTTTTAGATTTTTAGATTTTTAGATTTTTAGATTTTTAGATTTTTAGATTTCTAGATTTTTAGATTTTCAGATTTTTAGATTTTTAGATTTTTAGATTTTTAGATTTTAGATTTTTAGATTACTTTAAAATATCAAAATCATCGTAATTTTCATAGTACTAATGTTAATTTGATTTAGTAAAAGTAATAAATGCCAAAGATTTTAAGATTTGAGTACTATTGTTAATTTGATTTGGTTAACCGCGGTGGATATTCTTGAAATAATTCGAACTGTTAAAAATCCATCAAAGCATCTACCGGTGGATTTTTTGCTTCCACAGTTTTTTTTTTGCGATCAATGTGGTAGATGCTTTGGTGGATTTTTGACAGTTCGAATTATTTCAAGAAAATCCACCGCGGTTAACCAAATCAAATTAACAATAGTACTCAAACCTTAAAATCTTTGGCATTTATTATTTTACTAAATTTCTCAAAAGTGTCCTCGTGGTTTATGGATGGTTCCATAGAAATGTCATTTAGATTGAACTAGATTGGGAACTAGAGGGTTAAGAAGGTGTTGAGGTGTTGGGGGTTCGAGGCTGTTTCGGTTGGGTGGTAGAGCAAACAAGGCAAAAAATAATTTACCTCAATTTTTCAAAATGACTCCACATTTGTCTGGTTATTCCACTTGATGCATCCTCTCGAACGGGCAGAGTTTGATGAAACGGTTACAGTGCTGTCCCGTAGGTCGGAATTGTTGGTGCTGGCCACTCTCTAATATTCACTTGGCTGATCCGGGTTGTTCCGGCTGTAACTTGCCATTAAAAACAGCGTTCAAAAGAATAACATGGTTCGACAAAAGCAATTCTTTACCGAGGTCACTGATAACACCAGGAACCAGGTTTTTTCGAGTCTTCATGTTTCACTAAACTTTTATTTTCGTTTGCCGAAAACTGCCACCGCATCGGAATTTTCTGGAACCGAAAACGAGGAACGAGAAGACCGTTTGCCGAATTTGTCAGTCAAAAAACGCAATCGCAACTGCCGCGTAAATCAAAAATCCGGAAACGTTCACGAAACCGGAAAGACTTGGTCACGGTAACAGGAAACGGCCCGGAAAACCGGCGCGACGCGACTTGGTGGCCAAAAGGTGTGTTGTGATCTGTTAGCTGAAAAAAAAAACAAAGTCCCGAAACGTCATCACTGCTTAGCGTTGTGGTCGATATTTCTAACACACGAAACGGCTGACGCCGAGATGTAGGCAACAAAGTAGCAGATTTCGTCGACATTGTTGACATAATTGGAAATTTTGTTTTCAAAATCGAAAACATTCAATGTTTTCGATTTTATCGACGAATGTTTCTGAACACACGGACAGGATTTCTATCCGTGTAGCAGTGTTGCAAATGAGTGATAGAAAAGCTGTCAATTGATTATCTCTGCACCAAAAATATCCGAGAGTATAGCGGCTGTCACTATAGCTTGTGAGATCTCTTCTTGTGTCTCGTAATTCCCAGCGATATCATTCTCTCTCTATCACTCCTCCCCTTTTCCTCGACTATGCGCTCTCACCGTGGAGTCTCTCATTCTCTCCGAAAACTGCAATGAGAGAACGCGAGATGGCTATTAGAAGCCGACCTCGCATGACGTCCCATAAAACTGCGCTTGCAGAAATTGGTTTTGTGCCGGCTTTTATGGTTAAAGGCTGTGAGGGTTGGATAATCGTGCAAGCGGGAATGAGAGAGAAAAGGAAAAAGTCAATCGCGAGTGTGTAAACACGAAAACGTGTTCGGCTATGTTCGGCACTGAGAGTTTCAATATAGAGAGAAAAGCATTTGTATTTGAGGCATGAATATTCAGGCGGGATAATTGTAGTTGCTGAGAGCTGATATTTTGATATTTTAACAACCCTGACTCCTAGCTTCACTTTTTTTTTCTATTTACTGTTATTTTTACTATTTTTATTATTTAAGTCTTTGTCATAAGTTTACTGTTTTATTTTTTAAGTCTGCTCTGTTTATTTTTGATTTTTTTTGTATCGTAAAAAAATAATTAAACAGAATAAACATTGATTTACTGTGTAGCTTGTGAGAAATTTTTATATTATTATGTGTAATGTACCATTTTTGCAAAAACAAAGTCCATTTGAAATCGTGGGAGTAAAAATGTGTTCCCACTACTTTGAAAAAAAAAGAGATCCGTTTTAAAGCCTTTGAAAATTCAAAGTTGGTTGGAAAATTTGAAATGAAAAGATAGGAAGTTCTTACAAAATATTGATTTTTTACATTGAAATAAACTCAAGGGTTGTCGAAATATTTGTAGTTGATTACGGAAGACTAAAAAATTGATTTCCAAAAGAAAAATTATAACATAAAAAAAACTTTTTATTCCAAATCATCTTCATCCATCCATCATCTCTTTTTTCAGAACTTTAGTGAAAATTGAATTGGGCCGTTGCAAATATTTTTTGAAGTTTATGTCCCTCGGCTCTGACCAAAGTCGAGGGGGGGGGGGGCAAAAAAAATAAAAAAAAACATATAAAAATTGAAATTACAAGCCTAGGTTTCAACATTTGGATGAAAAAAGTGTAACATAAACCTTGAAAAATATTTGCAACGGCCTTAAGTATTTATATCAGTTTACAGCCGTTTGCATGAGTTTTTAAAGATATTCTTAAATGTAGTGTTTTAACAACTGATTTTATTTTAAAAGTAAATATTGAAGTTAGCTAATTTAAGACAAAAACATAAAAAATGATTGTTATCCTTATAATTTCGCAATAAAGCCATATATCAAAGTTTACAAAAATAACTTTGATTTTATCCTATTTATAAATTTTAATTAGTTAACCAAGTTTTTATTCAGAACTCATAATAGTAGTTTATGCAACAAGTTGCAAAAAGAGGATTTTTTCAGCACGAGTCGTACATTTATCCAACGAGGTTCACCGAGTTGGATAAATACGACGAGTGCTGAAAAAATCAAGTTTTGCAACGAGTTCCATACAACATTTTTTGCAATTTCGAAAAACACCCATTGAGTGAAATTTCAAGTCGAATTTTCATGTATTTTGTCAATAAATTGTTTAAATAAAAAAAATGTTGAAAAGTGTTACTTTTCGAAACAAGTGCTGAAAAGTTCAACTTTTTAGCACCCATTTCAGTGCTGAAAAGTAAAACTTTTCAGCATTTATTTTGATTTTTATTCGATTCTGTTATTTTTTCAAACAACTTGAAGAGATCCAATTCTTTTGGTTGCATTTGAAAGGCCTTTTGAAGCACTTCAAAATCCAAGGTTGGTTTGACGTTTTCTCAAGGTTGGTTTAACGTTTTCTCGTAAAAATTACTGTTAAAAATAAATAGTTTTGAAACTCCAATATCTTTTTGTAACAGCCCTCATGGAACTTCGTGGACTATAAGTCAGGGGTGATAACGTTTGGGCAAATCACAGTTTTTCTCATAGTTTCTACGATGTAACAATCTTTCAACACCGTTAGCTTTTGCCCTGTAGGCCAACAAGACGGTACTTTTTGGGCTCGATTTTGACATACTCGGAATCCTCGGGAAATTCCACGTGATTTTTAAACAAAAAAATCAAATATTTTATGTGTAACTATTATTTCATAACAATTCCTAAAATTTAAAACTCTAAGAAAATTGATAATGACAAGTAAATCACTCTTTTATTGAATATATTTGAATGATTTATTAAATTCAATTTGTTTGAGCAAATTGAACTTCAGTTTCACAAACAAGCACTATTATTTCTTTTTAACGAACAATCGTACATAATCCTCATTTTTTCAACATTACTAGTGAGGTACACTGCAGCAATTCGTCTGCTTTTGATGAGATTTGCCAAAAGTCAAACCAATTACCCAGGGTTTACTGCAGAGGCTCTCTTAAATCACACATAAACACACACACAAACACCAACCCCATCCTAATGTTGAGTAGCACAACCCACCGGCAATAGTCTGCAGCAAACTCTTCAGGGACCACCAACAAATGAAAGCAGCAACAACAAACCAAAAATGCTAATAAAACTCGTGATCTTCGCGCGGAGATTTCGTCAACGCGACGATCAGCACCAACAACCGAACCGAACGAACGAACCACGAGAGTGCAACTAAACCGAGCTTGAGCGGAGAGTAGTGCTGCACTCGTGCTTTGGGAGAGTTACCACCACCACCAATAACGAATAGGGGAGAACACTATGGGGGGAGGCAAAAAACTATAAACACTCGTTTTGGTGTCTGTGAATGTGCGACCATGTGGAGGCCAGCGAGGACGGGGCTTTCGGCAAGGGTTGAGATTTCGGTATGAATGAATCAGGGTGCGTGTACTAAAGTGGAGCGATGACGTCACGCGGGTGGATTAAGGGTAGTTCAAGTTTATTTTTTAGAAATGTTAATCCAATTTTGAAGAAGATTTGATAGAGACTTCACAGGTCAAATCGTCGCTTTCTTGCTAACTTGTCGCATTTTGGGCCAAATTGAGTTAAGAACGCCATTTTGTGCAGCTCACAATGCCTTACCATTTGACCTTCACAGATCCCCAAAATTTGATTTGAATCCTGAGATATTCAATAAAAACCAAAAAAAACTTCCTGCATTTTTGTCACTTTTCATATGAAAGAAGTTTCAATCTTGTCATGCTATCTTGACACAGCCTGAAAATTGATGTACGTGCGACAATTGGCCAAAGGAATTTCAGGTCAGAACGCGTTTGACACACGTACTTGCCCGACTACCGTAAACATTTGTAATTATAACTCGGGACTCCGGCAACCAAATTCAACCAAATTTCAGGACAACGCACAAAATGGTTAACCAAACAAATCGCGTTTGTTTTGTTTACATTGCGTGCTCTTGTTTTTATTTATTGAAGGTCAAACATTAAAACGCGTTTTTTTCGGAACGTCAAAAAGCGACGTACGACAAGATAGCACGACAGCGTTGACATGTTAGACATTTATGCAACAAGTTGCAATATAAGTTGAACACGCAGAGAAAATGAGTTCCGAAAATCGTGACCAAGCATTCATGAAATTAGGAACCACGAACAAAGTGTTCAAATTTCATGATACGTTTTTCAAAATTTCATGATTCCCATTTCCATGAACGATTGTTCACGATTTTCGGAACTCATTTTTTTCGAGTAGATACGACGAGTACGAGTATAAAAATAAGTCGCTGCACACGAGCCAGCTTGAACCACGTGGTCGCAGAGTTGATGAATGGGGCGCAACACGTTGCTCAGAGTAGTTGCGCAGCGACTAACCGTGAACTGCCATAACTGAGCGTAGCAAACGTCTCAGGCCTTTACCTTGGGGAAGTCCATTCCGATGACGTCGAGGCTCAGCCGTACAGATTGATATATGGTAGCTTTATTAATAGCCGTACAGCTCATCCGACACAGGTAATGCCTCACCAGAGTTCATTCTAAATGAGCAGCCAAAAGTGGAAAAAGCTTAAGGTCGCTCGATGCCAAACGCTAATTAAACCACGTAGTTTATTGAATCACTGGGATTTACGAGCAGCAACAGTAGCGCCTCGGCGTAGCTGGTTGCATAACCGGCTCAATGAACAGGTACACGCAAAACGGTTTACCACGCAAAATGTTGATCTCGGCGACGTCGTCGAATGACTAAGATTAACGAGCTCGCGAAAGGAGGAGAGGCAATCAGTAGTGAGTGGGCGGTGGTGATTTAACGCCGAGCTAATTGGAATGCAATTCACGCGCGTTCCACCGCGCTTATGGAAGTGTATTGTCACCAAACCTCAGAGCTGCACTTGAATGGCGGATATTGAGGGAGAATACTTCGTTGGAGGCGCCTTGGAAGAGTTGCTTTTTTGGGGTTATATGTATTGATGTTTGTTTTTTAACGGAAGTCACCAAACGGATGTTGGAGTTGCTGTGTGACTAATGTACACGAATTCCAAGTATTTTACTTTTTTGGAGCTTGATTCAGCAAAAATAGCAGCCATACAGGCTCAAATAATAATAAATCTCTACCCTGAAGTAACAATAGCAAAAACGCCATAACGATCGTGTGCTTCCAAGAAGCCGTCGTATAATTGATTAGCAAATCATGACGGCGGAATCTGCGCTCAACTCCAGCGGAATGTGATTGACAAAACAGGTGATTGAAGCTGACTGGTGTAATGCTCCTCAGATGCGATGATAGCCATCAATTAGCCTGGGGATAATTGGGATAGGACGGTGAAGCTCAATTTCACGATAATTTGCATAAATTTTCTGACATGATTCTTGATGAGATTTGGGACTGTCAAACGGATTTTTGATGTTTGCTTGAGTTCATATAACGACCTGATTTTTTTTTATTGGAAATGTTATATTTTTTTATTATACAGGGTGATTGTCGGAATTTGAATTGCAGGGAATAATTTTCTTTCACGGAATTCTTATTTTTAAATTTTAGTAAATTTTCATTGAATGAAAAAACAGTAGTAATGTCATCTGGGGCGAATTGGGACACATGGGGCGAATTGAGACAGCAGTTTTAGCAATGTTGCAGCCTAATATTTTGATATTCTTGAGTGGTTTCGGTTTCAGAGCAACAAAATGTGTACATTCATTTCCAAATTTGAAACTTTTCAATGATTTAAAACGTGCTGTCCCGATTCACCCCAGTTGACGGTACTAAATTAAGAAGTAAGAATTTGGTGGCTCGGTTCTTTAATTTTTAAAATGAGCAGTTCTCTCAGATTTCGGTCATTCGTTTTTTTTTGTATTTTTTAATCCGACTGAAACTTTTTATGTGCCTTCGGTATGCCCAAAGAAGCCATTTTGCATCATTAGTTTGTCCATATAATTTTCCATACAATTTGGCAGCTGTCCATACAAAAATGATTTATGAGAATTCGAAAATCTGTATCATTTGAAGGAATTTTTTGATCGATTCGGTGTTTTCGGTAAAAATGTAGGTATGGATACGGACTACACTGGAAAAAAAATGTTGCAAGGTAAAAACAATTTTGGTGATTTTTATTTCACTTTTTGTCACTAAAACTTGATTTGCAAAAAAAACACTATTTTTATTTTATTTCATTTTTTGATATGTTTTAAAGGACATCAAATACCAACTTTTCTGAAATTTTCAGGTTGTGCAAAAAATCTTTGACCGATTTATGATTTTTTTATCAATACTGATTTTTTCAAAAAATCGAAATATTGGTCGCAAAAATTTTTCAAACTTCATTTTTCGATGTAAAATCAAATTTGCAATCAAAAAGTACTCTAGTGAAATTTTGATAAAGTGCACCGTTTTCAAGATATAGCCATTTTTATGTAGCTTTTTTCAAAATAGTCGCAGTTATTATTTTTTTTTTTAAATTTAAAAAAAAAAACGAAAAGCTGAGAAAATTCGCTATATTTTGCTTTTATGAACTTTGTTGATACGACCCTTAGTTGCTGAGATATTGCCATGCAAAGGTTTGAAAACGGGAAAATTGATGTTTTCTAAGTCTCACCTAAAACACTCACCATTTTCTAACGTCGATATCTCAGCAACTAATGGTCCGATTTACAATGTCAAAGTATGAAACATTCGTGAAATTTTCCGATATTTTAGAAAAAAATATTTTCAAAGGTGTTAAATGAAATCTAACATTTCAAAAAGACCAAACATTTAATATTACGCCCTTTTGAAATGTTAGTCTTGATTTAAAGTTTTTGGGCATAACGAAGGCTCCAAAAAAGTTTCAGCCGGATTCAAATATACAAAAAAATCGAATGACCGAAATCTCAGAGAATTTCTCCTATTTTAGATAATTTTGGAATCGGAAATATTTTTTAACTTTAAAAAGGTCTTGCTTATTTGTTGCCCAAAATAGTAAGACCTGCATTTTTTTGTTCTGCGATCAGGGTGGTCTTATCCAAAATAGGGAGGTCTAAAAAATTTCAACGATTTCAACGATTTTCGAAAAAACCCATTTAAAAAAAAAACGTATCTCCTGATGGGCTGATATTTTTTGGCTCGCCAAGTTTAAGAAAAGGTGATTGGTTGGGCTGTTAAGTGAAAGTGAAAGAAAGGTTACCAAAAAGTAAAGGCCATCGCAAAAAAAAAAAAAAAAAAAATAGTTTTTGTTTGCTTTCAAGTTATCTGAGTTTTTTAATTTGAAACGTGGCGAGCTAAGATTGGTCCAGCCGTTCCAAAAATCGTTGAAAAACTTAATTTTTTTGACCACCCTATTTGTGATATGACTAACATAAATCACCAACAAAAAAAGCAAAAAAAGCAAAGCAATCTACTTTAACGACCCCCGGGTCTTTTGTGGTATCTATTGCAAGTTTCTGCTCATTTCTAGGCGTCCGAAGGTTACGTGTGGTGATTCACCCAAAACGTCTTTTACGCATAAAAAAAGATACGGGCGGAATTATTTTGGCCAAGGAACTCCCATGAGCGATTCTCTACTCGGGCGATTTAGAACATTTTTATTTTTTGTATTTTTTTATTTGACTCAAACTTTGTGGAGGCCTTCCCTATGACCAATTAAGCCATTTTTGTCATTGGTTCACCCATACAAGTCTGTAAGTTTTGAATGAATTTTCTGATCAATTTGGTGTCTTTGGCAAAGTTGAAGGTATTGATGAAGACTATTCCGAAAAAATAGGTACTCGAAAAAAATTGCTAATTTTTAAATTGATTTCTCTCTCAGAAAACCAATTTCCCAAAATTCGTAGTTTTAATTTTTTTGATAATTTTATATGTTTTCGAGAAAAAAAAACACATCTTTTAAGTCATTCAGAAGTATGGACCTAAATTTTACCGACGAGTTTTGATTTTGTTTAATTGAGTGATTTAAAAAAAAAAATAAATCTTGTACTTGAAATTGTTGACCCCATTTTTTATGTTAAAATAGAATTGGCAATCGAAAAGTACTTAACATCATTTTTAATTAAGTAAACATTTTCATCTAAGAATAATTTAAGATTGGACCACTGGTTACTGAAATACATCGAAAAGATCAGAAAGTTTCACGAATGTTTCAGTTTTAAAACATTGAAAATCGGACCATTAGTTGCTGAGAAATAGACATCAGAAATTGGAGGGTTGTTTGGGTAAAACTTCACGGAGAGACCGGCCAGGGCAAATCTAAGAAATTCTTGGTTAATTTAACTAAAAGTATGGGCTAATTTTTTACACAGCTTTTTTTCAACAATCGATTGTTGATTTTGTTAACCCGAAATTGCTGACCACCAGTAGGTAAAAGTAACAAAAAAATAGTTAGAATTGCCATTTTTGTTGGTTAAATGACCGAAAAAAAAAATTCTAGCAGTCGACTGCTAGAATATTTTTTTTCAGAAAATTAACTATTTTTTTTTGTTTTCAGCTGAATAATTGTTAAATATTCTGTAAAAAACAGGCTGGACAATATTTTTCAACTATTTTTTAACTTTTTTTTTCGTTGTATCAACTGAACTATTTTTGCATGCAGCAAATTATTAGTGGTTTATAACAAAACATTTCTTAATTAAACATAATTTATGTTAGTGTCTATATATATTTTCTTTAATTATTTAACGATACAGGCTGGGCCGAATTTCTAGCTATATTTTTAACTAATGTCTTACTTGAATACAGAAAAATATTCGTACATGTAGTCAGTAATTAGCTGTAGTTAGCAATATTTTTATTTAATTTGCAGTAAATTTTGTAATAATGCCTCACAAATTAACTTGTTGTACTTGTACTTATTTGTATTTTTTTAATTGTTATTATAAAACATGTTATGTTTGATTAATGTTTTAAAAATAATTATAATAAAAAAAGCATTTTACAAATTTTGTTAAACATGTTCAAAAAATATGTTTAATTTCTCGTAAATTCCTTAAAAGTAGAAACCGAGCAAAAATTTCACCAAGTTTTAAGCTTATATTTTTATTATGTTGTATACAATTAAGTGTTGTATTCACTTACCATCACTGAGAAATCATCCGATAAGTCGTCATCATCTACAACGGTCTCATGTTTAGTTATTTTTCTTGAGGTTGGACCCAGAATTTACACCAAGGCGAACCTTTTGCTGCAAATAGACATATGAAATTTATTAATAATCTAATAAAAAATTAATTCCGGCTCTAAACTGATAAAAGGAACGTAAATAAATGTAATTATAAACAAGAAATATCAATAATGCTACTTACCCAGTTTGCACTAATTTAACAACTACTTTTGGCAACATACTTTCATTGCATTTGATTCAATTTATTTAACGTACTCCGATTCCTGAAAACAATATTTTGAGTTTTACTTACCAGTTTATTGAGCAGTCTTTTTCAACAGCATTTTTAAAATATTAATATCTTCTTTTTATATCTTTTATATATTTTATTTTTTAGACATTTCCCACCATCGAATTTTTATTTTGATATAATGTGTACGCATTTCCATGTATTTTATGGTTGATGATTCTGAAATATCCATCGTAAGCACGAAGGTTCCTGGTGATTCAGTTTTCTAATTAAAAACACAATAGATAAATTGTTGTGTAAAATTAAACCCATACTTACTTAGATTAACCAACATTTTGTTAAATTTGCCCGTGCAAGTATTGTCGTGCAAGAGTTGGCCCGCCTCTTCCTTCCACTGCCCCTCTCTTTCCTCCAAACATTATCATAAAGTACCCTCGCATCAGAGGTCCCCATTGCGAATGTCCTCGTTTTGCTCTTCATAGTTTATCACCTGCAAAGAAATCATCAACAAACTTACTCACCAATTCCACCTTCACAGTTGCAGCAGTGTGCACTTCGATTTGCCACTTCAACCTAGCCAAATAGTGTAATTTTCACCTTTCACATCCTCTTACTTCACAATTAACAACACAAACTCAACAAACCGACCGCTCTCGTTCGAATCCTGACTTCAAATGACAGATGTAAACAAACCCAAGTTTATCTTCTAAATATTCAACCAAATGTAAATTATATTCAACCAACAAAATTTTTGATTTTCCTAAAACAAAAGCTAACAGTCGAGCACGTTCATTCGAGTTCGGGAAATCTGTTAGCATTTTGCCTCTAGCATTTTCAACAAACAGGTTATTAAATAAATACTGAATTTTAGTTATTTTAACGGAATATTGGCAGTAACAAGTACGTTTTTGTTAAAATTTACGAAAGTAAAATCAACAATTTTAATTGTTAAAATTTCTGGGCACAGTCTCTCCGTGTTAGAAAACTTAAATTTTCCTGTTTCTATTTCTTTTATCCGCTATATCTCAGCAACCAGAGGTACAATGTTCAATGATCAGAATTTTTGGAATTTTTTTTTCAGGTATGGACGATCATGGAAATTAATTAAAAAATTCAAAAAACCGGAATTTATCGGTAAAATTTAACTTTGAATGGCTATATTTTGAAAACGGTGCATTTTATAAAAAATAAAAGTACTTTCCGATTGCAAATTCGATTTTACATAAAAAAATGAGGTGAAAAAATGTTAAAAACCATTTTTTTAACAAAAATAAAAAAAAATTTCATACTTCTAAACTGGGTGCTGAAAAGACAGAATGCGTAACGTGATTTTCGAAAGCTCCCCACTGCTCCACACTAATACATCTGCACTACAGCTGTAAACATAAACAAAGTAGAAGGCTATTTTCAAGCTCAAGCGTGACATATTTTTTGCTGCTGAAGTGAATTATTATGAAACATTTTGGATCTGTTGATGTTGATGTTTTAGATGAAAAATTAAGTGCTTCGCACTTTTTTCTTCGTAGACTAAACGATGGGCGGCCAAAAGAGGCCTTTTTTGTTTTCCACGTGATGAAAAATTGTGTCAAAAGTGGGTGGAATTTCGTGAATCAGAAGAGCAACCGAATGGAAGTTCCGAGATTATGTATCTTTGATGTGTAGTGATAATATCGGAGTATCCAATATTATTTGGAAAGTACTATTGATAGTTATTGATAATTCCTCGCTAACATTTAAAAAAGCGTCATAAACATAGATTTTGTAGACATAGCGATTATAAAATTTTAGCGACGATTTATGCCAAACTCGATTTCAAACCTCTTATTAAGATGTTTTGACTTCGAATACCTCAATAGTCATCGATTTTTTTTTATTCCTGACTAAATAAATTTTAGATCGATCACAATACTTGCCACTTCTTGGTATAATTATGCGAACAGTAAATTGGTTCCGCTTTGACAGTTCTAAATTAAGGCCGCTTTGCGGACAACTATTCTGCACCCAGCTTCTAAATTGCTTAAAAGATGCGGGTTTTGTCCCCTAAAATATATAAAAAAACAATCAAAAATTAAAAAAAAACAGATTTTGGGTAGGACAAATTTTGTAAAAAAAAAAGTTAATTAAAAAATAAAACAAAATTTCTATACATACAATTTTCCCGAAGACACCAAATCAATCTAAAAATTCTTTGAAAAGTTATAGCTTTTCGAATATTTGCGTACCATTTTTGTATGAACAGCTGCCAAAATTGTATGGAGACTTTTATGGGTGAATCAATGACACAAAATTACTTCTTTGGTCACAGGGAAGGCCCCCACAAAGTTTGAGCCAAATAAAATAATATAAGTTAAAATTATTTCCGGTTTTGGTAGATAATTGCTCCCATGCCAAATTTGAGCCAAATCGGGACACTTTTGATCTGGATCCTGCTGGTTTGACGTGGAATCGCTGATAGCTTTTGATGAACAATTAGTATCTATTTTGTTTATTTTTTTAAGAGGCAAATTCCCGCATTCTGTTAAAAACTAACTTGAGAATGTGATAAAAATAATTAAGGTAGGTTTCCAAAATGCTATCAAAAATAGTTAGTTCATTGTTTGTTTTCTTCAAGATTTTTTATCATTCCTTCAAACCCATTTTCAACGCTCGTAGCACGAGCAAGAACAAAACGGGACAATGCCGTAAAAAGGCACACAAACTCACACACTAAAACCACTCGAAAAAAACCGGACGCGCAGCGCATGTAAATGTAAAATTTACACACAAACCGAAAGAATCTCTTCACACATCATCCCGCGGGACGAAAATCCAACGACAACGACGATTGGAACGCGCGATTCTCGTTCGCGGGATACCGCGAAGGAAAAGAGGGAGAGAAAAGAGAAAAGAAAAAACAACGCAACAGGTAAACACAGCGGAGGAAAAAGCAGAAGTAAACACACAATACCAGACAAAACATAGAAGGCGGTGGCGGCGGAAGAGATGATTGAAGAAGAGGAAGAAAAGAATGCGCGGCGTAAGAAAGTGAAGAGAAAGAGAGGAGAGAGGCAAAGCAAAGCCGCGCAGAAGGGAAAGAAGAGTGTTTGAGTGTGTGGAGAGAGAACACAACAAAAGCAAAACAAGATCTTCTGGAACGCGGTGTAGAACCGTAAACAGAGGCCGAGAGCGCGAGCTGGAGAAACCGGTTCCCGGCAGCTGTGCACGGCGGCGGCGGTTCCAAACCGGCCGGGGTCGAGTGACCTCCAAGAGTTTGGGTTCGGGAGAGGGGGCTTCGAAAAAGTAACCGCAGGGCTCAGGGTTGAGGCACGCGTTCCGGAGTATAGAAAGAGAGGCTCTTTCTTTGGCGAGTTGGAGTATTATGATGCTAATGAAATGTGAATTAACCTGTGGAGATTAAAAGTGGCTGCTATTTTGTTACGGCAATAATGATGACACGAATATTAGCCGACTAGTTGAGCTGAAGCCAACGATTGAATATCCCATCAATTGTGGCAAAGTTGCTGGTTCTGACGATGATTCAAGACATCTTCGAGTTCAACGCCAATTCCCAAGATTCAATCTCGTTCGAGGTCAACAGCTAATTCGACCCGTTGAGTCATCCGGTTCACAGGGAACGAATCTTTCGGACCGTCAACAGCTCAGCAGGACGGAAGCGTGTCGATTTGAGGAAATTAAGCTTAAAATTGGATTTGTTTGCAGATTTTGAAGCAACAGAGTTCCGAGTTGAGTCGCGGTTTGACATTTAAGCTCGAGTCCATCACCCTTATAAACAATGGACGGCACGACAGCGACATTCGATCGAAATTAGAAAGATCGTCCAGCGCGATCATGATCATGACGCAGGTCGTGCCATGAAGATCCATCCACACCGGTGTAAACGGTTACCCCAAGGGCAAACACAAACAAATCCGCGCTGGCAGTGACTTCAACGCGCAGTGACGAACTCGTGCAGTTCTGGGGAAAAATTCCTTCCAACATCAACAGAGGAGATCAATACAGAGCCTCGAGACGCCAGACTGCGTCGAGTTGTGCAACCTACCCCGGCTTAGAATCATAAACTGGTCTCCGTGTATACAGAAGATAAATAGAGGTAGAAGAGCTCCCATCAAATATGGCATTGTTTACCGGCGGCGGAGTTCTACTCCGGAGTCGTAGAAAAAGTTTGAAAAGTCAATCGTCGTGAGGCTAAACTCTTCTACTAAGGTATACCTTAATGATGATTCTCGTTAATGGAAAACGATCTTCGTTGAGTCTCGGCAGCTGCACGTTGATGATCGTCAGTGGTGTACTGTGATGTTACATCAACTTATCTAGATAAGTTAAACCAAAATTGCTTTCCTGTAAGTTTCTCAACAGTGATTTTATTAGGTGTAATTTACGAAAATAGACAAAAATTTCACTTTTCACAAGATACCATACCGTGTACGAATCACTAAAATAGTGAATCGGACGAAAGACCGTATGTTGAGACAGAACTGACTTTTATGGTAAGTTGTGTTGCTTCTTCTCTAGAGTTGATTCTGATTTCAGATTCAGACGGAACGTAGTTCATCTATTTTATGGAAAGGGGTATCTCTTCGATGAGTGCCATAGGCACTTGTCGGACGGTTTCTAACTTTTCGAAAGGTGTAAGAAACGTGCCGCGTTTATTAACGTCGGGGCCACGCGTGATTGACCTACTTTGGTTTCGAGACTGATTCTGGTTGAAATGGTGTGAATAAAATTCCCCGTTATTTTAAGACAAAACAATAACTCTAGGTTACAATGCAATGGTTGATAATTTGCCTAAAAAAACTTTTGCCTCAAATCCACCTGAACAAGGAAATTATGAGAACATTCAAATAATGAAGTTAGGAGGTTGCTGCCATTATTGAGTTTTCCAGTTACAAAATCTATAAATTCTTGTTATTTCTTCGAGTTTGTCCCCCCTTCCTTCAAAAATTTAAATTTTCACTGCAAATAGTTGTACGTTTTTTTTTGCAATTCCGTCGTGAAACTTCTTACTTTTCCAGTCATTCTTGAACAATGAAAAAGCCTACTTTTTCTTTACCAAAAATAACAAAATTGAATAGTAACACTTTTCAAAATAAATGCTGAAAAGTTCTACTTTTCAGCACTGAAATGGATGCTGAAAAGTTGAACTTTTCAGCACTTTTTTTTAAAAGTAATGCTTTTCAACATGTTTTTGTTTAACCGGTTAGTTGACAAAACAGATAAACATTTGACTTTTGATTTCACTCAAAGGGCGTTTTTCGGAATTGCAAAAAAATGTTATATGGAACTCGTTGCAAAACTTGATTTTTTCAACACTCGTCGTATTTATCCAACTCGGTGAACCTCGTTGGATAAATGTACGACACGTGCTGAAAAAATCTTCATTTTGCAACTTGTTGCATAAACTACTAATTAACGTTATATTATTGTTTAATGCCCTGGTGGATTTTTAAATATTGAGCAATTCCAGCTCAAATCAGGATTTTTTTTGGAACTTTTGTACCCGACCCTCTCCGATTTCAATGAAACTTTTTAGACATGTTATCCTAGGCCTATATAAGCCATTTTTGTGTATATGGAGCCAATAGTACTCGAAAATAACATTTGAGAAGGGCGTATGGTATTTAAATATTTTTGTATTTTGCAATTTAAAAATTACTGTATCTCGAAGCCATTGCGTCGTATCAAAAAGTGGTCATAGACAAACTTGTAGGAAATTGGACGGGCTTTCTGAAAAAAATACACTGAAACAAAAATACACGCCACTTCTATGAGTTTTTTTGATTTTTAAGTCTAAAACATAAATTTGAAGGTGTTGTCACGATTTTTTTTCATTCAATATTTTTGAGGAAATAGCCTAAGATGTTACCAAAAGACTGACGAAAAATGAAGGATGGTATGTCTCTCCTAAAAAAATACAAAAATCATTTACTAACACTGTTTTTTTGAAAAGTGGTCTAAACGTCAAAATTTTCAAAAACCCATAGTGGGAATCGATTCCCCAGACAATTTTACATAAAAGTCTCCATATTGACCATTGTCCTATGTCCAATCCTTGGGAAGATACAGCAATTTTAAAAATAAAAATGTTGAAAAAAATGGTTTCTTGGTGGTTTTTGGCGATTTCTATATGACAGACTTGGTTTTTCAGTCACGTAAATATTTTTACCGGAAAGCTCGTCCAATTTCTCATAAGTTTGCCTTTGACAGCATTTCAACTGGATGCATGGGTTTACAGATATAAGCTTAATTACATTGTTCATTACTTAAAACAGAATATTTTTTTCAGTGTGGTAGAAATCTGGATAGTAAATCATCTTACGTAAATATTAAAACAAGTCAAATTGAAAAGCTGTCAAAGGCAAACTTATGGGAAATTGGAAGAGCTTTCTGGTAAAAATATTTTCGAGGCTGAAAAATCAAGTCTGTCATATAGAAAATGCCAAAAACCACCAAAAAAGCTGTTTTTTCAACATTTTTATTTTTAAAACCACTGTAACTTCGCAAGGATTGGACTTAGGACAATGGTTAATATGGAGACTTTTATGTAAAATTGTCTGGAAAATCGATTCCCACTGTCGGTTTTTGAAAATTTTGACGTTTTGACCACTTTTCAAAAAACAGTTTTAGTAAAGGATTTTTGTATTTTTTTAGGAGAGACATACCATTTGCGTTTTCCGGAAGTCTTTTTGTAACATTTTAAGCTATTTCCTCAAAAAATTTGAACGAAAAAAAATCGTGACTTCACCTTAAAATTTAACTTTTAAACATAAAAATTGAAAAATCCCATAGAAGTGGAGTGTATTCTTCTTTCAGTGTATTTTTTTCAGAAAGCCCGTCCAATTTCCTACAAGTTTGTCTTTGACCACTTTTTGGTACGATGCAACGCCTTCGAGATACAGTCATTTTTAAATTACAGAATACAAAAATATCTAAATAACTTACGCCCTTCTAAAATGTCATTTTCGAGTACAATTGGCTCCATATACACAAAAATGGCTTATATAGGCCTAGAATAACATGTCTACAAAGTTTCATTGAAATCGGAGAGGGTCGGGTACAAAAGTACCAGAAAAATTCCTGATTTGAGCTGGAATTGCTCTATTTTGAAAATTTTGAATTTTGGTTCCCAATCGAAAAAAGACATAAAACATAAGAATTTTCAAATAAACATTTTTTGTTAAATATGTTTAATTATAAATTTTGTTTAATTTTCATATTTTTCATCTACCATTTGTAATGTGTAATATTACATCAAGAATTGAGGAATATTCATCAGTTTTTGATGGTTCGAGTTGACATCGAGTTGATTTGAAATTAAATGAATAACACTATCCAATTGAATTTAAGTGACTTTTTCTGAAATATCCTGTAAAATTTTAAAAATTTCTTTTGTTAATTTGGATTTTTTATTACTAAAAATAAAGCAATTCTCCACTAAAACCGGAAATAATTTTATTTATATTTTTGAATTGGTTCAAACATTTTGAAATTTGAAGCATACAAGGCTCCATACAAATTTCACAGCTGTCCATACAAAATGACTTTTTTTTACAAAAAAAAAAAATTCCCGATATCGGCATTTTTTTTAATTTTTTTGGTATGTTTTAGGGGACTTTTGAGCCATAAAGGAGTATGGATAAAAATGTTGCCACCGAGTTATGATCTTTTGGAAAATTGTGTTTTTTTTGGAAGAAAAAATAATTTAGGTCAACAAAAAATTTTGAAATTAAATTTGCAATCGAAAAGAAGTTATAAGATTTTTTGATAATGTGGACATTGAATGAAATTAAAATTAATTTTAAATGAAAAAAATCCTGTTTTTTAATTGACGGCTTCACCGCTTCACCTTAATGATTTTTTATTCCATTTGTTCAAAAAGTTTAGAAAATTTCCAATGAAATTGCCTAAGTGACATTAAAGATTGTACCTTTGGTTTCTGAAATACAGCGAATTAATAAAAAAAAACAAGAAAATAGAAGTTTTAAGTCTCATCCAAACATTCCCACATTTTCTAATGACAATATCTCAGCAACTAATGGTTCACTTTTCAATGTTGAAAAATGAAACATTTGTAAAATTTTATGATCTCTTCAAAAATATTATTTTTAAAATTTTGGAATCAAGACTAACATTTCAAATGGATGTATTATTGAATGTTTGCACTTGCCCTGTAAAAACTTAAATTTTCTTGTTTATTTTTCTTTTATTCGCTGTTTTCAGCAACCTGAAATGTTTCATAGGAATTTTTTTTTCAACTTTTCAAAAA
The DNA here is from genome assembly GCF_015732765.1 of Culex quinquefasciatus. Lineage (NCBI taxonomy): Eukaryota > Metazoa > Arthropoda > Insecta > Diptera > Culicidae > Culex > Culex quinquefasciatus. Next base: position 48,501,181 of record NC_051863.1, on the reverse strand, counting down.
CAATATTTTTAGGGATTTAGGGATTAACACTATTAGAAACGAATAACGGGAATTTTTAATTTAAAATTAAACTTTAAGTGGCAATATCTTAAAAACGTTGCATTTTATCAAAAAATCTGAAGTGTACTTCTCGATTGCAGATTTTATTTTATATAAAAAACCGAAGTCAAAAAAATAATTTGGCGAAAATTTATATTTCTCCAAAAAAAAACACAATTTTATTAACATTTATTAGTGCGTCCATCCCGGGAATTCCCGGGACAAAAATCCCGGGATTTTTCCAAAACCGGGAATTCCCGAATCCCGGGATTTTTTAAATTTTGTCCCGGGAATTCCCGAAATTAAAAACAAATCAAATTTTGGCTTGGAATTACAGATTTGGTTGTGGAAATACATGAATAGTTGAATAATTAGTACTCGATAAGAATTCTAAAGCATTAAAAATTATATTCGGCATGTATCAGCATTAATTTGGCTTGTAAGGGAAAATTGCAGAAATTTTAGTTTACAGATCCGCAAAATGCCTTGCGCTTTAAATATTTTCTATTAAATTTTATTTATTTAAAAAAGAATTGGAATTATATTGTCGTATATTCATGGCTTTAAATTTGAAAAAAAAAACTATTATTTTTAATTATTTTTCATCAAAAGCCGGCACCTGTAGCAAATCAGGACAAAAGTAAGGAATTTAGACAGCTGTTTTAGCAATTTTATTGTTTTGTTCTGATTGTTTTGATTGATTTTAGTTACAACAGGAATAGCACAAAACAGTTAGTACACCGATTTCCAAATTTATTGCTCTAAAATCTCCTGTTTAGACTGCAGTCCCGATTATCTCCAGTAGGCGGAAGTGACTTAGGGATATTTTTAAAAATATGTTTTAATATAAAACATAAAATTCTATACTTATCCAAAGTGTTTTTGTCTTTTATTCTTGTTGTTTTAGACAGTTTCAATGAAATTGTTGAAGGTTTTGTGGTCATGATATATAAATAAATTAAAAAAAAAGAAATATATTAAAAATTGCGGTTCATTTAAATTTCAAAGCACATCAAAGAGCGATTTTTAATGTATTTTAAGCTATCTTAAAAAACTGCTGTCCTTGTTAAGATTGAAGTGTGAACTATCACCAATTAACAGTATTGAGCTAATTCTGTAATTTTAGGCTTGAAAAACAACAAATATAATGAAAACATAGATTTTATTACTGCTTAAAAAATTTCCCGGGATCCCGGGAATTCCCGGGATTCCAAAAATATTTTTCCCGTTTCCCGGGAATTTCAAAACCCGGGAAAATTGGACCCCCTAACATTTATTAATATATGGCTCAAAAGTTGCGAATTTTCGTCCCCGTAAACATATAAAAAGTTTCAAAAATTAAAAATAATCAGGATTTTTTAAATTGGCGTTTTTTGTAGGAATATTTTTTTCTGAACAGTCCTCATCAATTTCTACAACTTTGTCGAAGACACCAAATCGATCAGAAAATTCCTTCAAAAGTTACAGTTTTCGAATATTTACGTAGCATTTTTGTATGAACAGCTGCCAAAATTGTATGGAGACTTTTATGGGTGAACAAATGACACAAAATGACTTCTTAAGTCATTGGGAAGGACCCCACAAAGTTTGAACCAAATCAAAATATAGATAGAAGCCATTTCCGGTTTTAGTGGAGAAATGTTCAAGTGTAAAAAAATAAAATTGGGATGTATTTATGGATTTCCTATAAAATGCAACCTGTTTAATTTCTTCAAGTTAGTTTGGATTCCTTTAGCATGATTACGTTGAACATGCTGAATGAATTCGGATAGCAATTCAAAGCAACAACTGAAAGAGACAGTTCCCATAAAGACCAGATGATGAAAATAAAATTTAAAAAACCTGATGACTACTTTGCATACCCCTAACAAGTTGCTACACTGCTGTAGTTGACACGAACCGTCAGCAGCTCCGTCGTCAATGAGAGGAAAAATTAAATCCGGCATGGCGCAACCTGACATAATCAGAGCACTTTTTGCTGTTTTCCCGCGCTCTGAACTCCATGACAAAGCCAGACCAAAAGGCGCTCGCGCCGAGAGCAAAAGTTAAAAACAAAGTCGAAAAAATAAAGCTGAACCCCACATTAGATAATGCAATTTTGATATATACATGCCGGTAATTAGAGATTGTGTTTCGAGCAACGAAAAAAAAAGCGAAATAATTCGCTGCAACGACCGGCTGGACTCTCGTGGGTGTTAAGTCGTAGGGGAGAGTGGCCAGTAGTCAGAGTTGATCAAACAGCGAGCTGAAAAAGTTTCAAAAGAATAATTTTAATCTGGAAATTTCGAGGCCTGTTGTTCAACGTCAACCAACAACCCCTAAAATAAGCAGTGCCGCGCTGTGAAGTGGGAACGGCTTTCCACACACACAAACACACACAGTATTTGCATGACACTTGCGGTGCAGAAATAAAAACAGCAACTAGAGCGAGGGCAGACAGTCACGCACTCGAAATGCACTTTTGAATGCGCACACAGATTTTTGCAAGAGACGCATTCGGCTATAGGATTTCAAAATTTGTCACATGACAAACCAGATCGGACCCGGGAGTCTCGGGAGGGTGAGTGGCGCCGCAGTGGTCATGGAACTCTCAACTATCACCGGTTCAGCGAGCGGGAACCATAACGCTGGATGGGAGTTTTTGCAAATACTAGTTTTTTAACTTTCGTTGAACCATGCAAATCTCCAACGCTCTGGCATTGTTATCCGAGCATTCGTTGGAGAAGGTTGTCTGATTCAACATGACTCGTCGCGTCCCGGCGCAAAACGCCGGCAATATCGCCCTACCTGCGGCTCAAGCAGGCAAAAAAGTGGGAATTTCCAAAAGGAAGGTTGAGGCCTCAACTGATGGCCAAAAACCGGGGATTTCCAAGAGGAAGGTGCTTTTGGAAGTGACATCGAACAGCAAAAAGACGAAAAAGAGCGACGGTACTGTACCGATGGATGAGGAGGAGGAGAACTCTTCGTCGCACGAGGAGCAGCTTTTGAAGAACAACAAGTTCGCTGGACTGCCTGACGAGGACCAGGTAGCGGAAGCAAAGGAGAATGAAGTGAAACAGCGAAAGGAGAAACTGCCTCCTTTTTATGTGCGGCAATCAGCAGCAACGATCGACTTTCGAGCGGGGCTGGTTGAACTCATCAAGTCTGGGAAAGTCCAAGGCAACATTCGTCTGTGTCAGGACGGATTTAAGGTGCTGGTGCAATCCAGGCAGCACTATCAACTGGTTAAGGAATACTTGACCGAAAACGAGGCGGAGTACTTTACCCATGATGTCGCCATGGATAAGCCGTACAAAATCGTCGTCAGAGGTCTGTACGACATGCCAGTGGAGGAATTAGCTGCCGAGCTAAAAGTTTTGAAACTGGATGTGTTGGCCGTGCACAAAATGAGCCGACGCAACAAAGACATCAAGTACCGTGACCAGCTCTACCTGCTGCATTTGGCTAAGGGATCGACGACGCTTCCTGAGCTGAAGGCAATCCGAGCGGTTTTCAACATTATCGTGTCGTGGGAGCGATACCGACCAGTGCACCGTGACGTCACACAATGCTTCAACTGCCTGGGTTTCGGGCACGGAGGTAAGAACTGCCACCTAAAGCGTCGTTGCGCCAAATGTGGTACCGATGCGCACATCACATCCCAGTGCATCCAAGATTCGCTGGTGAAGTGCCTCAACTGCAACGGTGAGCACTCGTCAACCGACCGAAAGTGCCCCAAGAGAGCTGAGTTCGTGAAAATTCGGCAGCAAGCATCGACGAAGAATCAGCCTCAGCGTCGTAGAACTCCTCCAGCCCTGGTGGAGCAAAACTTTCCACCTCTTCAACCGCGACGCCAGGTCCCAAACTTGGCACCGTTGCCGTTGGATCCCAGGAAGAGAGCTGAGATGAATCATCCACGGCCGGGTTCCAGCCAGGAGCCGAGACCGCCACCACCGGGCTTCAGCCAGGAGCCAAGACCAACCCAAGAACCAGCAGTTGAGGAAAATGGTAATGATCTTTACACCTCAACCGAACTCCTCAATATTTTCAAACAGATGTCCGCTGCACTGCGTGGATGCAAAACCAAGACCCAGCAGATTGAAGTGCTGACCTCGTTCGTCATCCAGTATGGATCGTAGGTCCCTCAAGCTGCTGAATTGGAACGCTTGCTCCATTAGGAGGAAGAACTTAGAGCTGGTGGATTTTCTTCGCGAGAAGGAGATCGACGTAGCTGCCATCACGGAAACTCATCTGAAGCCCGGTGAAAAAGTTTATCTGCAAAACTACAAGATCGCGACGCAGCTCGACAGGACCACCTCTGGAGGAGGAGGTGTGCTTGTCGCTGTTCATCGTGATCTCAAGCCACGCCGGCTGCCACACTTCAAGCTGGACATCATCGAGGCCGTTGGGGTGGAAATTCCCACTTCGGTTGGCCCAGTACTCTTCATTGCTGCATACTGCCCACGTCAGGTGAATTCCAGAGATGGTTCAGCAGCAAAACTGAAGAGCGATATCCAGAAGCTGACACGGCGGAGCGCAAAGTACATCATCGCTGGTGACCTCAACGCGAAGCATGAAGTTTGGGGCAACAGCAGGAGGAATCGGAACGGAGTGATTCTGCACAACGATCTGCAAAACGGATACTACAACGTTGTGAGTCCAGATCGTCCAACGAGGGTGGCTCGGTCTGGGAATCACTCAATCATCGACTTCTTCATTACCAATATGGCTGAGAACGTGGCTCATCCTGAGGTGTTTGAAGAGTTGAGTTCTGATCACTATCCGGTGGTTGTGGAGGTTGGAGCATCCGTTACTCCGCAGCGGCAACCAACCCGGAAAGATTACCACAACGTTGACTGGCAGCAGTTTCAGCAAGTGGTCGACAGCAACATCGACTATGATCAACACCCGGAAACTTCTGCCGATATTGATCGTTCGCTGGAGGTGATCCAGCAGGCTATCAACCAAGCAGAGGCTGCCAACGTTCGGGAGGTTCCTGTTAATTTTAAGGTAACTGATATTGACGTAGATACTAAACACTTGATAAGACTAAGGAATGTTTATAGGAGACAATATCAACGGACTGGGGACTATGACAAAAAGATTTCAGTGAACAATTTGAACAAAATCATACAAGACCGACTTGACAATATCAGAAATCAAGAATTTTCAAAACATGTAAGCCAGCTTGGGAATTATTCAAAACCATTTTGGAAACTTTCTAAAGTTCTTAAAAACAAACCAAAGCCTATTCCTCCTCTTATTGTTGAGGATTCTCCCTTGATTACATCCGAGGAAAAGGCAAATGCACTTGGGCTTCATTTTGTTAGTTCTCATAATCTTGGCGCTTCCATGACCAGCCGTAAAGAAACATCAGTTGCCAATAGTATTTCAACAATCAATAACTCTACCTTTGAATTTCCTGCAGATTCCCATGTTTCTGGTGAGGAAGTCAAAGTTGCAGTAAAACAAATGAAAAATATGAAAGCTCCTGGCTTTGATAACATTTTTAATCTAGTGTTGAAAAAACAAAGTGATCAGTTCTTTCAACATCTAGCCAATATTTTCAATAAATGTTTGCAACTTGGTTACTTCATGATTCCTTTGTGGACCATCATTCAGTGAGGTACTCCTGGATTTTAGCTCCTGAAAAGTGCTTAAAAAGTGCAAAAATGCCTCACGGCAAGAAAAAGAGGCGGTCCTCACCAGCAGGATCGGCAGATTTGAAGAAGCTAAAGAACGCCGAAGCGCTACCTGCAAAGCCAGGCAGTTTGAGCAAGGACGCTCAAAATTCGTCTGGAAACCAGTTCGCTACCCTCCCTGTGGACGTGAGCGAGAAGGAAGAATTTGAACGACGGGAAAAGTTGCCACCCATTTTGTGAAAACATCGTCATCGGATTCGGTGCGAAAGTGGCTGACGGGGTTTATCAAATCTGGTGCTTTACGAGCTTCCATTCGCTTGTGTGCTGCTGGACTTAAAATTCTGCTACCTACCAGAAAGGATTACAACTACGTTCGGGATTTCCTGAACAACACCAAGATTGAATACTACAGCCATGACGATCCAGGTAAACGCCCCATGAAACAGGTCCTCCGAGGCCTGTACGACATGGATGTGAGTGTGCTGAAAGAAGAGCTCAAAACTCTTAAGTTGAACGTGATCGAAGTCTTCAAGATGACGAGACACAACAAGGACATCAAGTATCGTGATCAACTGTACCTGGTTCATCTCGAGAAAGGATCGACATCGCCGTCTGAGCTGAAAGCAGTTCGGGCAATTTTCAACATCATCGTGACTTGGGAACGTTATCGTCCAGTGCACCGTGACGTGACACAGTGTTCGAACTGCTTGCAGTTTGGACATGGTGGAAGGAACTGTTTCATCAAGAGTCGTTGTGCAACCTGCGGAGGTGAGCACAAAACTCAAGCTTGCGAAACAATCAACGAGAACATCGAAGCCAAATGCTTCAATTGCGGCGGCGACCATTCTACCAAGAATCGAAGCTGCCCAAAACGTGCTGAGTTTGTAAAATTCGGCAGCAAGCGACGACGAGGCACCAACCAAATCGTCGCAAAACACCACCAGCATACACGGACGTGGATTTTCCTGCTTTGGCGTCACCAGGAGCAGGATCTGTTCGAGTGGTTCCAAATCTGCAGCCATTGCCGTTGAATCAGCGGCAAAGAGTTGCAGAGAATACAACACCTCCTGGCTTCAGTCAGCAACCGAGGGAAAACCAACCAGCATCAACGGGTGAAGGCAGCAGTGACCTGTTTTCACCACAAGAACTTTTGAACATTTTCATCGAGATGACAACAACACTGCGAGGTTGCAAAACTCGTCAGGAACAAGTAAGAACTCTTGGAGCATTCATCTTAAAATACAGTTCGTAGTTTACTCGTTCTAGTGATTTTGAATATTTCAATGGATTTATTTTTTTAAGTTTTAGGTTAGGATTAGCTGTTAAAGTGATTTTTTTTCTTTTTTACCCAAATGTATTCAATTCAATGCAATAATGTAAAACAATTTGAAGCAAATAAATAAATGTGATCGGTTAATAATAAAACGAAAAATACAACAAAGATGAAGAGCATTAGGCCATACCACTTATCATGTAAAAGAAATGTAATTATTGTAAGAATGTTCAATAAAGACATATTTAATTTCAAAAAAAAAAAAAAAAACTTGGTTACTTCCCCACCAATTGGAAACTGGGCAAAGTCATACCAATTTTGAAGCCTCAAAAAGATCCAACATCGCCAACAAGTTATCGTCCCATTAGTCTTTTGAGTAGTCTGTCCAAACTCTTTGAAAAGGTCATCTATTCAAGGCTTTTGGATTTTACCAACGATAATAATATAATTTTGAATGAGCAGTTTGGCTTCCGTAAGGGACATAATACTGCTCATCAGCTTACGAGAGTAACCAAAATCATCAAGCAGAATAAGCTTGAGTCTAAATCAACTGCTATGGCTTTGTTGGATGTTGAGAAGGCTTTTGACAATGTTTGGCATGATGGTTTGATACATAAACTGTATTTGTACGGTTTTCCAATGTATCTTATCAAAATTATCCAGCACTATCTTTCGGAGAGATCGTTCAGGGTTTTTCTGAATGGGATTGCTTCTGGATTATTCAACATTGATGCTGGGGTTCCCAAGGAAGTATTCTTGGCCCACTTCTGTACAATATTTTTACATCTGATTTGCCTACTCTTCCTGGTAATGGTGTGTTGTCACTTTTGCTGATGACACTGCCGTTATTTATAAGGGTAAAATAACCAGATATTTAGTTGGCCGTCTTCAGAAGGGTCTTGACGTTCTTTCCGAATACTTTGGCGACTGGAAAATTCGTATAAATGCAGCAAAAACTCAAACCATCATTTTTCCTCTTTCCAAATCGGCCAGATTTGTCCCAAAGGATGATGTTTTGATAAAAATGAATGATGTTTCGATACCCTGGTCAAAGGAAGTTGTCTACTTAGGTCTCATACTTGACTCGAAACTTTTGTTTCGGCAGCATGTAGACAAAATATTGAACAAGTGCAGCATTCTCATCAGGTGCTTGTACCCTTTAATTAACAGAAAATCAAAGCTTTCTTTGAAAAATAAGCTAGCAGTTTACAAACAAATAATTTACCCCGTTATTGAGTATGCAGTACCTGTTTGGGAGTGTTGCGCTAGAACTCATAAATTGAAGCTCCAGCGTGTCCAAAACAAGGTACTCAAAATGGTTTTTAATGTTCCTGGCTGGACAAGATCAAGTGAGGTTCATGAATTAGCAGAAGTAAAAATGTTGGATCAGAAGATTCAAGAAAAATGTTTGAAATTCAGGGAAAAATGTGCTATTTCTGAATACCCCTTGATTCAAGGATTGGTTTAGTTTATTGTAAGTTTAAGTTAGTTTTAGGTTAGGTTATGTTTTCTTAACATTTTTTTTTCCTCATTGTACCTAGTGTTACAAAAATGATAAATCATATACTTTTAAAGTTATGAAAATGAACAGTGTTTAAATCACGAAAAGCAAATTAAAGCTGAAGAGCCACAGCTGACCACTTATTATGTAAACCAAATGTAATTATTATAAGAAAGATTCAATAAAGTATATTTAATTCAAAAAAAAAAAATTCAAAAAAAAATTCCAACGCTCTGGGGGTGACAACAGAGTTGAACCGTGCAGAGCAAATATTCGCCCCTCCTACGGTGGTGAGGTGAAAGATAACTTTTATAACTAGTCCGGTATCGGATTTTAACTGTTGGATAACATTGCGTAATGCTGGCTAAGCGATTGACTTTCTGGTTTAGTTCAGCAGTGTTTTATTTCAATAATGTATAGTTTAACAAATAAAAATCTGGATGACATAATTTTTAAAGAAAGATGAATTAATTTCAACTGTATAAGTTAGTGTCCAAAATTTCGGCCACTGATTTTGTAATTTTATTATTTTATTATATTTTTTTTCCACCTATTTTAACAGCGATCCCTAAGTCCAGATGCCTAATTTTCCCTAATAAATCGAGGGAGTCAAGTTTCAGAAAATTTCCTATAAATTTGTTTAGAAATTTTGAAGCTTGGACCTCTACTGTAGTTGATGAAATACAGCCTTAACCCTCTACAACCTAACCCCGCCTTTAGACGGGCTTCGATATAATAAATCGCCATAAATCAATTTTCCAACCGATTTTTGATCTTTAAAAAGCATTGGAAAGAAGAACTCTTAAAATTTTGGTGCGATTCTATAGCAGATAATGTGAAAAACATGCAAAAAATTGAAAAAGTGACTGTAAAAACATGAAAAAATTAGATAGGCAAAATGTAATTATATTTGGTGGTAGAGTAGGCCAAATACTACCAAAAACAAACATAAACTAAACAAGATAAATGCAAATTAAAATATTAAAAATGAAACAACAAAAACATAAAACAAGAAAAGTAAAGTTTTTCGTAGAACAAAAGTTTTTCGTAGAACACGGGAAAAATAAATATAAAATTTTGGGCAGTAGAGGGATAAAAGAAAAAAAAAACAGAAAAAATGTGCTTAACTGTTGATCCGATTTCAATGGCAAAAGATTAAACATTCGTGAAATTGTCTGATATTTCCGAAAAAAATTAATCGAAATTTTAAACTCTTGACAAACATTTGATCAGGGCCTAATTTTACATCTTAAGACCTTTTCAAATGTTATACCACAATCACACGTGCACTGTAAAGCTAGTTACAGCAATTTCAAAAACCTCAACTGTCAAAAGAGTTCACCTTTTTCACATTCTAAAACCGGTTATAATTAGCCCGTGCGAATTTAGGTGAAACGAAAAAACAAATTTTTGCCTGTTTCCTTTTCACGTCACGAAACGTTAATATCAGGAAACTTATTTCCTTAAAAATTATGAAATTATGAACCAAGATTTTCGTTACATACATTTTAGTTTGAATTTTAGTATCTTCAAAAATACGGGAACTATACAATTTCATTTTTGATTCATCTCCTAAAGTACTGGCCAGGGATTCCAGATACGTCTATGATTCACAGACTTTTGAGCTTGCGTCAGACATTTGTTGAGGCACACAGACTTTAAAAAAAACTTCAGTAAATTAATATTTTATATAAATATCAACAAAAATGTGTTTCGTTAGACGAAATTTCTGATGGATTTCCATGACTGTAAATTGATATACAGTATGTAAAAAAAGTATTTACACCCCTTGGGTACTATGCACATTTTGTGATAAAACATGTAAACAATTTAAAGTTTGACAGAAACCTAGTACTACTTTTGTTCAGAAACTCATGCCGAACATTTTGCTACAAAAAGCTCATGAAAATATATTTTCTATAAAAAGTTATATAACAAACACTATTACAGAAATAAAAAAAGGTACAAAAAAAGTTTGTACACTTTTCGAAAAATTAACATAAATAATGTTATTTGTTGACAAATCACCATAAATCCAGTCTCCCAACTCCAAATAGGCATCCTTGACTGATTAAAAAAATAATTTAGTTTGAATAGTTTACTAATTACTTAGAATAAAATTTTATATAACTCTTGAAATTCTATATAAAACTTATCCAAACTTAATTTTGCAAACTTTTAATTTAACTAAATGTCTATGCTAATTTTTCGAAAGGTGTACAAACTTTTTTAGCACCTTTTTTGATTTCTGTAATAGTTTTTGTTATATAACTTTTTATGGAAATCATCTTTTCATGAGCTTTTTTTGGAAAATGTTCGGCATGAGTTTCTGAACAAAACATAGTACTAGGTTTCTGTCAAACTTTAAATTGTTTACATGTTTCATCACAAAATGTTCATAGTGCCCAAGGGGTGTAAATACTTTTTTTACATACTTTGTTTGAATTTTAGACAAATGCATAGACATACACAGACTTTTTTAAACAGACATTTTAAAAAATCATGTGGCATCCCTGGTACTGGCTACACAATTATTTTCAAACAAGTTTGACCTTTTTACAATCAAATTGTTGCATGATTGGGTCCGTAAGTTTAAAAAATATTGGAATAAGAAGGCAACGACTTATTTGGGTGCTATTAAAAATAAAAATAAAAACATTGAAATTTCTTTTTAGAGATGTTCAAATCTCTGAAATAAATGTCTTAAAAATAATTGCTAAACAATAAAAAATGGACCATAAATGAGCAATTCTCTCCCAAAACCGGAAATGGACTTTATTTGTATTTTTTGATTTGGCTCAAACTTTGTGGGGGCCTTCCCTATGACCAAATATGCTATTTTGTGTCATTGGTTCACCCATACAAGTCTCCATACAATTTTGGCAGCTGTCCATACAAAAATGGTATGTAAATATTCAAACAGCTGTAACTTTTGAGTGAATTTTCTGATCAATTTGGTGTCTTCGGCAAAATTGTAGGTATTGTTGAGGACTTTTGAGAAAAAATAGGTACACGGAAAAAAAAATTGCAGATTTTTTATCAACTTTTTTCACTCAATTTCCCAAAATACGTATTTTTGATTTTCGAGATTTTTGATATGTTTTAGGGGACACAAATTCGCAACTTTTGAGCCATAGAGAAACATGGTCAAAAAATCTGCCGCCGAGTTATGAATTTTTGAAAAAATAGTGATTTTTGGAAAAAATTGAAGTTTCATGCAAAAACAGGTTTGACATTACTTTTTAATGCAAAATTGAATTTTCAATCGAAAAGTACTTTACAGATTTTTTGATAAAGGGCTCCGTTTTCAAGATATGGCCACCGAAAGTTTGATTTTTGCGAAATATTTGCAGTTTTTCGATTTTTAAAAATAGGGACCATGAGTGACCATTTCTAAAAATATTTTTTTTGATAAGTTCAGAAAATTTTCTATAAAATTATCTTAGAGACATTGAAGATTGGACATCGGGTTGCTGAGATAAAGCCGCTTTAAGAAAAAGAAACACGAAAATTGAAGTTTTCTAAATCTCACCAAAACAACCCACCATTTTCTAATGACGATATCTCAGCAACTAATGGTCCGATTTTCAATGTTAAAATATGAAACATTCGTGAAATTTTCCGATCTTTTCGAAAAAAATATTTTGAAATTTTTTAAATCAATGTTTGGCCCTTTTAAAATGTAAGTATTGATTTAAAAATATTTTTTCGAAGAGATCGGAAAATTTCACGATGTTTCATGTATTAAGATTGAAAATCGGACCATTAATTGCTGAGATATCGTCATTAGAAAATGGTGGGCTGTTTGGGTGAGACTTAGAAAACTTCAATTTTCGTGTTTCTTTTTCTTAAAGCGGCTCTATCTAAGCAACCCGATGTCCAATCTTCAATGTCTCTTAGACAATTTTATAGCAAATTTTCTGAACTTTTCAAAAAAAAAATATTTTTGGAAATGGTCACTCATGGTCACTATTTTTAAGAATCGAAAAACTGCAAATATTTCGCTAAAATCAAACTTTCGGTGGCTATATCTTGAAAACGGAGCCCTTTATCAAAAAATCTGTAAAGTACTTTCCAATTGCAAATTCAATTTTGCATTAAAAAATAATGTCAAACTTGTTTTTGCATAAAATTTCGATTTTTCCAAAAATCACTATTTTTTCAAAAAATTCATAACTCGGCGGCAGATTTTTTGACCATGTTTCTCTATAGCTCAAAAGTTGCGGATTTTTGTCCCCTAAAACATATTAAAAAAATCTCGAAAATCAAAAAATACGTATTTTGGGAAATTGAGTTTTAGTGAAAAAAAGTTGATTAAAAAATCTGCAATTTTTTTTTTCCGTGTACCTATTTTTTTTCTCAAAAGTCCTCAACAATACCTACAACTTTGCAGAAGACACCAAATTGATCAGAAAATTCACTCAAAAGTTACAGCTTTTTGAATATTTACATACCATTTTTGTATGGACAGCAGCCAAAATTGTATGGAGACTTGTATGGGTGAACCAATGACGCAAAATAGCTTATTTGTTCATAGGGAAGGCCCCCACATAGTTTGAGTCAAATAAAAAAATACAAAAAATAAAAATGGTCGAAATCGACCGATTTCGTAGAGAGTTGCTCAGCTTTCTTATGAAATCATTTGAATTGCTGCTCAGTTCCTGAACATTGCCTACAAAACAAAATGTTAAAGCAAAATTCAAACTACAGCAAAAGTTTGGGATCGAGGTGGATACAAAAGTTAAACTAGAGAAGGTCAATTTAAAAAAATAATCAACTGCTTAATTTTTTTTGCAAGAAAAAATAAATAAATTAAAATCAGAATACGCAATTGAACACAAAAAAAATCTAAACATTGTTTCTCAGAATGATTTTTTCTTTTCTTTAAGTTTTTTTTTTAATTATGTGAAGAAGATAAAATATGTGATCTTTAACCTAGTTGCTAACCATTTCTTTTTAAATATGCATCTTTAAACTGCAACAACACACATCCATCTGATTGAATAATAATCCCTCCATTTGCAACACCCAATAATTGCGATCGATCACGCTACCTTCCCGCGATTCGATAAGTTTCGTTACAAAATTTCTCGGCCCCGTGCCGAGGCTAATGTGCCCAAAACATTTGCAGGCCGGCCCAAAAACGACTTAGTTTAGTGCTTTTGTTTACACAAATTAGTTACATGGAAAATATGGGGCTTTGCACTTTCAAGCTGGCAACAAAATTGCACGCTCGGCTAGGGAAAGAAGAAGCCGGGTGCGGTTTGCTGCTGGCATGCATGCGCTGAAATGTTGCCATGGTAAAAAGGTGGTTCCATGGTGATGCACCCAAAGAGCACAATACCACCCCGCCACTCTACCCCCCCTACAGGAAATAATTAATACACGTGATGAAGAAGAATTTGCTAGCTATTTGCGCGGGGCATATAATTCGATAATTGGCAGGGTTTGGAATTTTAGGAAAGTGCAATTTCTCAAATTCGATTTGTCTTTCAAAATGCTTTTTTGGAATCTTGTCTTTGATTTTTCTTAAGGTTCAATTTCCCAAAACAAATATATTTGAAATTAAAATCAACTGAACCACCCTAGTGCAGCAATCTAACACCACGAGCAAATTGTTATGCTGGCACGTACCAAATTAAACGAAAGAATGATGAAAAGGGGAAAAAGCCATCCTCTCCTCCCTCCACCCCCTCAATTTTCCAGTGAAAAGCGTTGCCTAAAAGCTGACGGTGTAAGCTTTTTCACGTAAGTTGTGAGTGCGATCGATGATTTTCCCCGGCTCATTGGGCGCGAGGGAAAATGACGCTCCCTCTCACACGTGAATCGAACGTGATGTAATTGCGGAGCCTAATTTGAACGCCGCGAAGGCACGCCAGGCTCACCTCTCCTCTTCAATTGGGAAACATACAAAGAGGTGTCATTACAAACGAAACGTCGGCCATTATTGTTTGTTTTGCACTGCTAACCTACAAAGCGAAAGTTAATTGAAGGCAGCAGCAGCGTGCGCGCTAGCACGTGATTGAATAATTGAAAAGTGTTAAATTTCAACGTTGGGAAAATCAATGGGTTTGGACGCGGACCGGGTAATCATCGGGAAAGGTGAAAATTATTTGTTGTGGTGGTGCATTGAGACTGATAGCGAATTTACATAAGATTTGGCCTACCTTTGCAATTGGGTTGGAAACTATTCAAACAATTAAGGTGTTTTAGCAGTTTTTCAAACATGGGCAGTACAGACTTCTGTATTAATTTCAATTAAAAATAATCTTTCAATTAAACAAAATCTTTATACATCTGAAAGCAAAATTTTACGAATTTTTAAAAAGGCCTACTTTTTTGATTTATTTATTTTTTATTTGCTCGAAACTGTTTCCATAAATTCTCAATGTCAAAGAATCTATATTGCATCATTCGTTTTTCCTTAAAATAGCGAACTGGTCATACAAAATGGACATGTGAATATAAATTCGTGTATCGGCAAAGTTGTAGGTTATGATAAAGACTTATCAGAAAAAAAGTTACATATAAAAAAACAAATTTTCAAATTTTGTATTACTTAAAAATCAATTTCCTAGATAGATAGTATCAATTTTCACAATAAAAAAAAATGCTTCAGGGAACTACAAAATGCATCTTTCTAGAGTTAACAAGAGTTTTTAGCGTAACCAAGTTTAATACCGGAATCACGAATTTACATAGAATATCAAAATTTGTTTCAAGATATAAAATAAAATTTGCAATTGAAAATTATTTAACTTCTAGTAGAGCAATTCTCTGCGAAATTGGCCAATTTCGACCATTTAAATTTTTTGTATTTTTTAATTTTGCTCAAATTTTGTGGGGACCTTTCCTATGACCAAAGAAGCTATTTTGTGTCATTGGTTCTCCCATACAAGTCTCCATACAAATAAGCACACGGAAAAAATTGGAGAATTTTTTTTAATTAACTTTTTTTTTCACAAAAACTCAATTTCTCAAAATACACATTTTAAGATTTTTTAGATTTTTAAAATATATTTTAGGGGACGCATCTTTTGAGCCATAGAAAACTATGGTCAAAAATTTGCCGCCAAGTTATGAATTTTTGAAAAAATTGTGATTTTTGGAAAAAAAAAATTAAATTTTTATACAAAACAAAAATTGATCTAATTTTTAATTTAAAATTTAATTTGCAATCGTTTGCAAAGTACTTAACAGATTTTTGACAAAGGGCACCGTTTTCAAGATACAGCCACCGAAAGTTTGATTTTAGCGAAATATTTGCAGTTTTTTGATTTTGGAAAATATTGACGATTTGTGACCACTTCTAAAAATATATTTTTTTAAGTTCAGAAAATTTGCTATAAAATTGTCTAAGAGACATTGAAGATTGGACCTCTGGTTGCTAAGATACAGCTGAGCAACTCTCTACGAAATCGGCCGATTTAGATCATTTTTATTTTTTGTATTTTTTGATTTGACTCAAACTTTGTGGGGGCCTTCTTTATGACCAAATAAGCTATTTTGCGTCATTGGTTCACCCATACAAGTCTCAATACAATTTTGGTTGCTGTCCATACAAAAATGGTAGGGGAGAGTGGGGAGACTTGATCCCCGGGGAGACTTGATCCCAAGCCTGTATCTCGTCAGCATGTGGGTAAAACAATTAGCTTTGTTCTAGAATGTTGTGCGAAATTAACTAAAACTCATTGTAGAAAACAAAGAAAAAAATTAAAAAATGTTCAGATTGAGTTACACACATTTTTCTAAAACGAGCTGCAAAAAACTTCCAAGAGTTTTGTTTTTCTTTGTTTTGATATGTATAGAAAACACTCAAAAATTATTTTAAAAAATATTTTTTATACATGAATTGTATGATAAACTTATCAACTCCAAAACCCTTAAGCATTTGATGTTAAATTTATCGTCATACTATTTTTACAATCAATTGTTTAAAAAAGTGCGTTTAGGGAGACTTGATCCCTGCATTTTTACAGTCACTGGAATCAGCCTCAAGATTAATAAATTGGGCTGGGTTTTCATACATAGTTTCCTTTAGCATAGTTGTACATAACTTACTGCAGTTTGATGTTTTTTTCAAAAGTTTTGTAAACAAAAAATTCCAGCTTTTGTAAACATGCTTAATTTTGGTCTAAAAAATAATATTTTAAGTTTTTAAATATTTTACATACTAAACTTGTTATATTTTGAACACAAACGTACAGGTTTTATGTGAAATTTCTGTAACTTATAGAAAATTAAAAGTTTGGATGAATAAGAAACATTTTGCTTAAGATTTCTTCAAAATGTTGAAAGGGGAATCAAGTTACCGCTAACATTTTGAAAATGCCGGTTTAAAATATTTTTTTAAAACGCTTGGCATGATTCGAAGAGTTCATCTGATGAAATACCCTTATTAGCCAAACATAGATGAATGTTTAAGCTTTCAATTCATGCAAAAAGTTTATAGTTTTGTGAGAAATTGACAGAGTTATGTGCGATACAAAAAAAGGGGATCAAGTCTCCCCACTCTCCCCTATGTAAATATTCAAACAGCTGTAACTTTTGAGTGAATTTTCTGATCAATTTGGTGTCTTCTGCAAAGTTGTAGGTATTGTTGAGGACTTTTGAGAAAAAAATAGGCACACGGAAAAAAAATTGCAAATTTTGAAAATTAAAAATTGAAGTTTTCTAAATCTCACCAAAACAACCCACCATTTTCTAATGACGATATCTCAGCAACTAATGGTCCGATTTTCAATGTTGATACATGAAACATTCGTGAAATTTTCCGATCTCTTCGAAAAAAATATTTTAATTTTTTTAAATCAAGACTAGTATTTTGAATGGTCGTAATATTCAATGTTTGGCCCTTTAAAAATGTAAGTCTTGATTTAAAAAAATGTTTGAAAATCGGACCATTAGTTGCTGAGATATCGTCATTAGAAAATGGTGGGTTATTTTGGTGAGATTTAGAAAACTTCAATTTTGTGTTTCTTTTTCTTAAAGCGGCTCTATCTCAGCAACCCGAGGTCCAATCTTCAATGTCTCTAAGACAATTTTATAGCACATTTTCAGAACTTTTAAAAAAAAATATTTTTAGAAATGGTCACTCATGGTCACTATTTTTAAAAATCGAAAAACTGCAAATATTTCACTAAAATCAAACTTTCGGTGGCTATATCTTGAAAACGGAGCCCTTTATCAAAAAATTTGTAAAGTACTTTTCGATTGCAAATTCAATTTTGCATCAAAAATAATGTCAAATTTGTTTTTGCAAGTTATTTCATTTTTTTCCAAAAATCACTATTTTTTCAAAAATTCATAACTCGGCGGCAGATTTTTTGACCCTGTTTCTCTATGGCTCAAAAGTTGCGGATTTTTGTCCCCCAAAACATATCGAAATCTCGAAAATCAAAAAATACGTATTTTGGGAAATTGAGTTTTAGTGAAAAAAAAGTTGATTAAAAAATCTACAATTTTTTTTCCGTGTACCTATTTTTTTCTCAAAAGTCCTCAACAATACCTACAACTTTGCCGAAGACACCAAATTGATCAGAAAATTTACTCAAAAGTTACAGCTGTTTGAATATTTACATACCATTTTTGTATGGACAGCAGCCAAAATTGTATGGAGACTTGTATGGGCGAACCAATGACGCAAAATAGCTTAGTCATAGGGAAGGCCCCCACAAAGTTTGAGTCAAATAAAAAAATACAAATAAAATCCATTTCCGGTTTTGGTAGAGAATTGCTCAGCTGCTTAAAGAAAAAGAATCAGGAAAATTGCAGTTTTCTAAGTCTCACCTAAACACTCACAATTTTCTAATAAGCACTAATTTTGGGCGTTTTCTAATGTTAGGCTTGATTTTTACTGAAAGTTTTTTTTTACAGTAGTTTGAAAAAATGGGTCTTATTGGGTTGTATAGGGGAAAAAATCGTCCAGAAGTCCATTTTACAAAGTCTATAAACAAAAAAAAATTCTTCTTTGTTTAAATGCCAAAATAAAGACATTTTCGAAAAGAAAAAGAGTTTTAAAACGTCTTTATCTTAAAAACGTTACTTAATCCACGTTTAGGTATTTCTTACCTTCCTCGCATTCATAAAGTGAATAAACCACACAGCATCAAAAAAGTGTATAAATAATACTCATTTTATCAAAATATGTAAGATTCGGCCTCAACAAAAAAATTATTTAAAACACTAAGGTACTTATAACTTTCGATAGGGTTGTCAGATCTTCAATCTCTTGGGCTTGTAGGAAAGGTCTCTTGATTACCTATGCAACGATGGGTCGCATGATAGATCCGGACAACTTCTTCATCAAAATATTTGAGCTTCGGCCTCAAAAAAGTTTATAAATAACACTTAAGTGCTCATAACTTTTGATGGGTTTGTCAGATCTTCAATCTTTCGAAGGCGTTGAAAAGGTCTTTCAAATACCTTTCTAACAACATATAGCATGACGGGTTTTCTTACAAAATGATGCTGGATAATATGGTTCCTTGAAATTTACTAAAACCAAGTACACCAACGATTAGAGCAACTTTTTGTGAACATTTCTGTTTATTTTCACTTTTATTAAAAGTTATGTAATGTTATATTTCTCAAATGCATTACAATCAATCGAGTGCATTGGGCCACGCCCATTTTCCTATTTTCAGCTTAGTTCTTTTTTTCTTCAAGCGCTCTTTTGGGTCTGCTTAGTGCTGCCAAAATTGATAAAATTTTAAGCGAACACTCATGAAAAGTAGCATTTATAGAGAAAATTTCCTGGCAGCACTGGCTCACTCCAACAGGCGCTGCTGGTGGTGTTGGTGACCACCCTTTGTTCTTTATTTGCCTTCGCTTCTCGCTCGGTTTTCTTCAGCCTTCGATTGGAATGGGTATTCAAAATTCAAACGTCAGAAGACATGTTGCCGGTAGTTGGAAGCAATCTTATATCTTAAGCGCTTTGAAATCGTTAGCGCAAGTGAAAAGATTTTGATGGCGACTTTCGTTAAGCAGTTAACCTCTCATCTTGCGTGTGCGTGTGAAATGGTCTCGCAAAATAGAAATTATGATCAAAAGTGCATTAAATTTGATCTTTTTGGTCAGTAAATAACATAAATTTGCGTGCTTACTTGAGGCGGTGCTTTTGCTGGTAAGTTTATAGCCATCAAACTCTTCATATGACGATGATAGGTGTTAGATTAGAAAGGGTGTATTTCCCCTAGTTGATCGGTCACAGGCAAGTTGTTTGAAAATTAAATAATATTCTGTGTACGCCTAATGGAATCCAGCTTGGATTGCATACTCCCAGGTTACTTTGGACGGTTTAAGGTTTAGCGACCCGAATTTATTGTTAATCGTTCAGTCGAAAACATGTGTTACTGGAATATTGTGAATATTCCATATTGTCGCCATATTGGTCACCATCCTGAACATCTCGCTTTCCTTGTAGAATTAAACTAGGTGCAATCAGCACACATCAAATAGCAAAGCTTTACGCTTAGAAGGTCCAATATACAAGCGACGAAATGCGGAACAATCTGGACTGTCGTGCGAGAGAAATAAACAGTTTGGTGCCAAATTTAAAGTGAGTGATTTAATTTGGACCCAAATCTTAAATCGTAATAGTGAATCAACAAATACAAGATTCATTTCAGAGATTTTTGCCATTTTTGATTGCAATGTCTGATCCAGATTTCAACATCTAACGTTATGATCAAGTTGACATTCCCGGTAAAAATTTGCAACACGTTAATACGGTGACCAAACATTTGATTCGCAGCCCGGGCCCAGTCGTCGCAGCGCACCGGTCAACAACACACGTCGACGAAAGAGAAAGTTTTCTTGGTCGTCGTGTCACTTTTCTTCCTGGACTTCCATCATCACCGTCGTCGTCACCGGGTCCGCCGGGCAGTGGCAAGATAATCGCAGAAAAAAAAACCGGTCACCAGCTAGTTGCCGCATTTACCAGTAGCTCTGTGAATTGGTTATTTGGCTTGCCTTAGTACATCTTACTACGGGCTCTGGTCTTCGTCGGTGGTGGTATCGAACCAGGAAAAAACAAGTAAACAAGACCCAGGTCGGACGAAGACCTTGAAAGACTTACTCGATAGAGTTACTAAGGGTTGGGTTCGTGAAAATCTGAACATAGTTTCGTTGATTGAAGCTGTTGAGTACAAGTCACGTAACGCAACGAGCACGCCTAATAACAGTCACAACAAGTGAAAAGTCGTCGTTCAAATTTCGGTACGCACAACCTTTGCAAATCGTCTGGAACGGCACAAATCGCCCCATTGGCGCTGGAATGAAATTGAAACGCTGTGCAAAAAAAAGAAAGAAGTTTGTTGCGTATAGCCCGGCATGACACCACACCTTTCGCAGGGCCGCTTCAGCTCCGGCAGTGGCCGATTGATACAAACTGGATTGATGATAGACGCTCCTTTCGCCCCGGAATGGTAATGCGAGCCGGTTCGCCAGTCACTGTATTAACACTTTCTAGCGCGGATTTGTCCACGAGTGAAAACGCACTCTGCGAGTGAGTCAGGCTGCTGGTCGTCGACGGGACTGCAGTGCGGATCTGCTGAAACTGGACGATGACGAGTAGCAACTTTAAATTAACTCATCCCGTCTGAGTAATGGCACTTTACGATCTTTTTTTTTCGGTGGAGAAATAATCTTGATTTGGCACTCTTCAAGCTAATCCGAGAAGCCGGACTAAGCAATGTGTACAGAGATTCGCGGGCGCACACGATCACTTATCCAATTAGGCGGCCCTGCAGCTGAGTTGAGTCGGGAACGTTACCGGAAGTACTCAATAGAGGGTACTGTGGCGGCGTTAACGACGGTGACGATTCAAAGAAAGTTTAGCGTGGGCTTCCCTCCACTGGATTATTTTGTGCCAGATAGTCTACTGTATTCTGTCAGTGGAGAGTAGTTCTATGGGGTATGAATTCTTTTTTTAAAGGTGGATTGTTACACTTTAGTGTGCGTGTTTTAATTGAATCATTTAGATTTTGAAATGATTGATACTTTTATGATTACGGCACACCAAAAGTTACTTTCTTCCCAAATCGAAAACATTTTTTTTTGTAATTCCGTTTAATAATACTTACGAAATATCGCTGAAAAGTTCATTCATTCGAGTGCGAGAGTAATGTTTGCCTGTGTGGATCAATCGGACCGCGAACTGGACTCACAATCCAGAGGTTGCCGGTTCGAATCCCGAGGCGGACGCAAAAAAATCTAAGTGTTAATATAGGTATTCGGTGCCCTCTCCCTGTGCCATACCATCACACTTAGGAGACCCGGGAGGCGGAGTCTTGTCGCAAAAAGAACGATACACGTCTGTGGATCCGTTGACGAAACCGCAAGGTTTAAGAGGGCCACATTATAAGGTGTTAGGTCGATTCCGAGTAAGTCTTTTCAATCAAGTTTTTACCACTTGTATCGGCAATGTTTGCGAAACTGTTTTGGTATTTGAGTTAACCAAACATATCTTGAGTTTGAGTTTTTTCAAAAGGTCCTATACTGCCCCTGATCGCATTAATGTCCCATATGCATTTTCATCACTTTTGAGTTATGGATGCAATTTGGTTCAAAATCATGTGCTCTTTCAGAAAAGCTTATAACATTCAGTACTTTTTTCTAGAAATCAAGAGGAAATCCAGTTTTTTCGTGAAAATTTAACACGTAACCTTATGTGTGGGACAAATTTGTC
The DNA here is from genome assembly GCF_015732765.1 of Culex quinquefasciatus. Classification (NCBI taxonomy): domain Eukaryota; kingdom Metazoa; phylum Arthropoda; class Insecta; order Diptera; family Culicidae; genus Culex; species Culex quinquefasciatus. The sequence continues at coordinate 48,479,057 of NC_051863.1, read as the reverse complement.
ATGCGAGATTGGGTCATACAAATTTCAGCATTCTCACCCCCCAGACCCAATGTCACCCCTGATGACGGTAAACAAACGTTTACCTTCATGATTGAGGTGAAAAGTTACCGATTGTGATTGGATACTCATTATTATTTTTTAACTGAATAAATGCACATAAAAAAATCTGAATATATATAAATTTAAAAAAAAGTTTAGCTTCAAAGTATGCACATTCAAATGTGTTTTTCGGAGCTTCAAAAAAAAAATCGTTGCAAAACTCGATTTTTATTAGCACTCGTCATATTTATCCTGCTTGGCAGGGCATCGTTGGAAAAATGTACAAATAATCTAATCTAATCTAATCAGACCCTTATGATGACCCTTATAATCAGACCTTATGTGTGGGACAAATTTGTCATGCGAGATTGGGTCATACAAATTTCAGCATTCTCACCCCCCAGACCCAATGTCACCCCTGATGACGGTAAACAAACGTTTACCTTCATGATTGAGGTGAAAAGTTACCGATTGTGATTGGATACTCATTATTATTTTTTAACTGAATAAATGCACATAAAAAAATCTGAATATATATAAATTTAAAAAAAAGTTTAGCTTCAAAGTATGCACATTCAAATGTGTTTTTCGGAGCTTCAAAAAAAAAATCGTTGCAAAACTCGATTTTTATTAGCACTCGTCATATTTATCCTGCTTGGCAGGGCATCGTTGGAAAAATGTACAAATAATGCTGAAAAAGTCATCATTTGCAACTTGTTGCATAAACTACTAAAAATTGAAAAATGGTTATCGATTGTGTTATTTGATTATATTCGAAGAAAAAATAACTACCGAGGAACATAAGTATTTCCGAAGAAATGTTTATATTTAAAAAACACAGAAATTAATTGTCTTCCTGAAGAAATGTATGATCTACCTATGATCAAACATCCAAAAACACGAGACATGATTAAAAAATATTTAAAAAAATCCTGCCATGACTGTAAGAGTTTGAAAAAAAACTTACAGTTAGTACAATAATTTTAAGAATTTGAAAAACTGCTCATTTTATGTTTAAATTCACAGAAATAAACAAACCAGCATATCTGTTTATGATGAAACGCGAAATTAAAAATATGATTAACGGTGCACAGCAACCAGAACTTTTGCACCCAGATTTTTGTTGCAGACATTTTAGTATCTTCAAAACTACGGGTACTATCGAAATATTTTTTGATTCTTCCCCTAAAATACTGTCCACAAAGTAATTTACAACAAAGTTTCACTAATTTTACAATCCCGTAGTTGCAGGATTGGGTCCGTAAGTTTGACAATTTTGGAATAAGAAGACAACAACATCCTTCGTTGCTGTGCACCCTTAAAACCTTTTGCTTTTTTTCAAGGATTTTTCTTGGTTAGAAATATTTCACATCTCAACACTTATGTTAAAAACCACTTTAATTTTTTTCAAGACAGAAAAAAAAGTCACGTTATCAACAAAATACTTTTGTAAGGGTGCACAGCAACGAAGGAAGTAGTTGTCTTCTTATTCCAAAATTGTCAAACTTACGGACCCAATCCTGCAACAATGTGATTGTAAAAATAGTCAAACTTTGTTGTAAATTACTTTGTGGACAGTACTTTAGGGGATGAATAAAAATTATTTCGATAGTACCCGTAGTTTTGAAGATACTAAAATATCTGTAACAAAAATCTGGGTGCCAAAGCTCTGTTTGATGTGCACCGTTAAGGAGTATATTATTCGAAACCGGTGCACAATATCAAAATTTATGGAAGTACTTTTCGGTTGCAAATTTGATTTCAAATATAAAAATCAAAACATAGTAATTGTTTCCTAAAAGCATCTTTTTTTTCGAAGAATTGCCAGCACTGCCAATTGATTTTTGCGCCACAGCTCGAAAATTTTCTTTTTTGTCAGCTAAAATATGTCTGAAAATGAGATTAAAAAAAAGTTATTTTGCGCATTCCAATTTGTTGTGTAAAAGTCTCTTTAAAAAAGTTTTTTTTTTAGTACACGGAGAAAAAAGAGTTCCCAAAATCGTGAACAAGCGTTCATGAAAATGGGAACCACGAACAAAGTGTTCAAATTTCATGGTACGTTTTTCAAAATCGTACCTAGGATTTGAACACTTTGTTCGAGGTTCCCATTTTCATGAACGCTTGTTCACGATTTTGGGAACTCTTTTTTCTCCGTGTATAACTATTTTTTTCTAAGAAGTCCTACAACTTTGCCAAAGACAAATCAAGAATCCGTTTTCAACACCCAGAACTGGGCATCGGCATACGAGAGAATAAAGAGCACGGTTCGGTAGTAAAATGGTACTGTGTGCGGACGGAGAGGATAAATCCCGAAATTACCCAGAGTACTTTACTCATGGGCTCATCTAATCTAATCTAATCTAATCAGACCCTAGCGCAGCCAATCTTTCGAAGGGATCCTGGAGAGTGCTTTAGGTTAGATGACGCCTAGCACTCTTCTTGTCATTTATTAACATTTGTAGTGCGCCATTGCATTAGAATGCATTGAAACATCACAAGCGTTAAACCGGCCAGGCCTACTGCGTAAAGCCGTATCGCAGAGATGACTCGTAATTGGGTTGAGTTTGAGCACTGAGTGTTCGAACAACAACACAATTCTGAATCGACAGGGGAGGAAGAAGCGTGGGGACACACCACCATACGCTCCGAGATTTGGTTGTATTCGTTGGGAGCACCATGCTAAGAAGGTTTGGTACTCCGGGACCCTCTGGGATGGGACATTGTATTTCCACGAATGCCCTGGACTCTATCTGCCGTGGTTATAGCGCCACAACTCGCTCTCTGTAACAGTATTCCTAATTCCAGTCTAAGTTCACCAAGTCGTCATGGCCTAGTGGTTAGCATTTTTGCTTACCAATCCAAAGGACTGCGTGTGAAAGGCCTGGGTGTAAAATAAATATTGCATTATTTTATGCAATTTTATGTAATTTTACACCCTGAAATATGTAGCCCACCAGTATGAGAAACCTACTTGACCGAAATGTCAAGCTCATATAAGCGGTTATTCTTTCAGCTTTACATCGGTCTGATGGCCGAGTGGGCTAAGGCGCCAGTCCTTACTGTTGGTGCTGGGGTTTGAATCCCGTCGGTTGAAACTTTTTTTTATGTTTGTAAAAAATGCACATGCAGTATGTAATATTAAGTGTTTATTTTGACGAAGGTGATGTGCTTTTGCATGCGATTATACCATTGGATTTTTTGCTGTGATTGTTGAGATATCGTGGCACCCGTTTTTTTAAACTGCTTACTTCAAATATCTCGGCAATTATACAACCAAATGTCTTCAAATTTATTTTGTTAATAGATGGGAATGTATACTTTAATATCCCTAAACAGATTTAAAAAAAGTTTAAATGTGTGCTCAAACTAACCTCTGACATGTTTTTCCGATTTACATGTATGTAACCCCTTAAACACATGAAAGTCCAACTAAAGATGTAAACAAATATTTATCTTAAAAATCATTCAAATGTTTTTTTTTTGAATTTCTAAAAAAGATCGTTGCAAAACTCGATTTTAATTAGCACTCGTCATATTTATCCAGCTCGGCAGGGCACCGTTTGATAAATGTACAATTCGTGCTGAAAAAGTAATCATTTTGCAACTTGTTGCATACACTACCATTAATAAAAAAAAAACAATTGTGATATTTGATATTATAATCATTCGATGAAAAAATTGTAGTCAAGGAACGAACCTAAGTATTTTCAAAGAAATATTAATTTTTAAAAGAAAACAAAAAAAAGCTAACTTAATCCACCTATGTGGATGCTTCCTTATGATTTTTTTTTAAGTACATAAATATCACTTAACTGGTCATAACTTGAGACAGTGTTGCCAGATCTTCAAATGTTTGGACTCGTTTGGAAGGTATTCCGAATACCTATCCAACGATAAGTCACATGATTGATCCGGGCATACTTTTAATACAAATAAATGAAATCCGGCTCCTTCCTCCCCTGTTGATTCTGTGAAATGTGATCCGTTCACCGAATCTGTCTCTGCGGTTAATGCAACGCAGTAGGCCTGGCCGCTTTAATTTTTGCTGTACATTTTTGGGGTTACTCGGATGTACTGCAATTATTAATATTGACAAGAAAGGACTTGAGGCGTAATCTAACCGCAAGTTCTTCCAGGATGCTTTCTTCGGACTGGCTGCGCTTGTGTTCGATTAGATTAGATTAGATTAGATTAAATAAATGAAATCCGGCTCAATTTTTGATTCTGAGTCGAAAGGTTTTCATGAAGGTGCGTCTATGAGCTTTATGTGAATAGTATATTTTTTGAGCAGGATTAGTGAGGAAGGCAAAATCAGTGAAATTAATATACACATTCGGGCCATCCATAGAGTACGTGGACACTTTCGAAAGGAGGAGAGTTGGCGATTGTCCACGCTCCATACAAAAAAGTTTCTTTTGTTTAGGGATCGAGGGGGGGGGGGCAAAAAAATAAAAAATATATAAAATTCAAATAACAAGCCATGGTCTCAACATTTGAATGAAAAAAGTGTTTTAAAATGCATTTTACACCTGCTCAGTTGTTTTGCAATCATTAGTTTTCAAAATATCCAAGTATTGAAGAGATTTATTTTTTTCGCCGAAAAAATGTTTTTTTGCGGTGCTGTACATGGGAATTTCACAAAAATTAAAAATATTTTTGATCGATCACAGACATGCTCAATATGGTTTTAAACGCAGGAAAATGCATTTCTAATGGCTTTCAGTTGGCTAGACTTCTATTTCCTTTAAAATTTTGAAGTTTTTACAAAAAAATATTTTTTTTGCCCTCTGATTTTTCGGACCGATTTTGAAGGGGGGGCGACATAAACTTTGAAAAATATTTGCAACGGCCTTACGTTCAAATACGAAATTCAAAAATCACTTTCCCTTTTTAGTCTTGACTTTTACAGGTAACAAAGTCAAGTCACAATATCTTACTTTGGATTGCAAATTTTATTTTTCATCTAGAAATTTAAACAAAATAATAACTTCGACTTCTTGTCCACGATTTTCAAAAATCAGGATTTTATGCCATAGCTCAAAAGATTTTTGTAGTGATTCTGTTTAACTTTATAGACACCAACTTGATTTTGGTCGTAGAAAAAGTACAAACAAAAAAAAACATTCTTGGGAGAATTGCTAAGATTTTGAATATTGTTGCTGTTTTTTTTGTTGCTTTCAAATGATTAATTTTCGCAAAAACTGCGCGATTTAATTTTTTCAATGCTAACTCTAAGAATTTCTAGTTCGAATATTTTTATGAATTACACCGGATTATACATTTTTTTAAATATATTTTTCTGAGCGTTAAAAAAACACGAAAGCATTATTTTTTACACTGACAAATATAGTTTGTTGAAAAATGTGAGCTGAACAGATGACTTATAAAAAACTAGTTTTTCATAATTTGCATTTTAAGTAAAGATTCAGCGAAAAATAAAGTTTATTTTTTACAAAAGACGTGTTTTTTCAAAACATTTCAATTTAACTTTTTTTTTTCTAGTTTAGGTTTGTAGAAGATCAGATAAGATTATCATTTGAAATAAGACTAAGTAATCCGGTAATATGTTACATAATATTGGCCAGAAGATAAAGAAGAATCAGCTCATTTTACAAATTTCAGGTCGCTGAACTCTAACTCGACTTCTAATTAATCAAGAAAATAATAGTTTTTCACGAAGAATCGCTTAGTAAACCTTTGGCGAGGACACCGGATAACCAAGTCGAACAGTGTTGATATCGGACTACCTGTCGAAACAATCAAACAAGATCATTCACTTTCGTAAAATCAAAAACAAACACTTGCAGTTTGCCCCACCTCAACTCATTGACACCTATGAATCTTAGCTTGCATGTTGCAATCTAAGCTCCATCAGCTTCAATCAACTAATATGCACTTTGTTCAAACTTCATAACAACCTCTCCGGTATGCCGTCTAGGTTGTCTGACAATTTGCACACCAACAGCCAGACTCGCCAGGTCGAGCTCGCCTCTACAACACAGCGTTACATTAGGCTCCTTTCCTTCTCCGCCTAATGCACCGCTAATATCGTTGTTTGCAATTTACGCCCCTGGAGTTGATGAAGCAGAAGGAGGCGTTCGGCTCTCCACCCCGGGCCCCGATGGGGCATTCGACGGCCATTACCCAAATGCCGGACATACCAATCGCTGTAGCGTTGCAAAACATTCCTCGTTGCCGCTGCCTCGTCACTCTGCTCTGTTGGATGCATCTTCCTCCCGGGCCTACTCCTCCTCCAGCGGTAACGTTATCGACACCCATCAGGCCGCTGCAACTTTTCCCCAAGCAGCAGTTGCATCTGAGTTCCGGAGATAACTTTTCGTGCGGGCAAAATTGTTTCTAAGAAACTATCTTGTTTGTGTGAATACAATTTCATGAACTTGACAAGATTTTCGTCTAAGCTAGCAATCGTTTCAAAATTCGAATTATTGTTACAAAAAAATTTGTTTACAATACAGCAACACGCCCCAATGAAATGTTGTGCTCGAGTTGTATCCGCTGCTGCTTCAGGCCACCCTGGAGAAGACGTTTTACTTTCGTCGTACACGAATCCTCTTCAACTAGCGTGTTTCGAGCAATTCGATGCTCGTGGCCTGGTCGAAAACACTCTGACTAGCTGACTTGCTTGCCAGTGTTGTTGTTGTTGTTGCAGCCTGTTGCACTTTCGATGGAAGATGCATGCCAATGTTGTTGTTGTTGCTGCTGAAGAGCTTAAAGAAGAGTCGAAGAGCTTTTATTTTCCTCACGTGAAATCGATGGCGCAAATCCACAACAATAAAGCATCAACCGGAGAAGCGCTTCTTCGTTTGGTAAGAAAATTGCATATTGTTTTCCTCGTTGTAGACTGTGCCTCTAGTTTAGAGTAGTCATCTTTATCTTCTTCGCTTTTTGTGTGCCAGTTTGACTTGTTTTGTCCACAGCAAAATAAGTATTAATTCAGCGGTGTGTAATATTACACTCAGAAATATGTAGCTGATAAGGCGCCAGTCTTCTCTGTGAGTCCTGGGATTGAGTGCAATTTTGCAGTGTTTAGTATTAAGTGACTTTTAATACAAAGGTAATGTGCATGCTTTTGCAAGCATTGGATTTGTTTGCTGTGTGACGCAATAAAATTAGTTTCCAAAATCGTGAACAAGCGTTCATGATATTAGGAATAACGATCAAAGTGTTCAAATTTCATGCAACGTTTTTTTTTTTTTTTTTTCAAAAACAGTTTGCACCTCTCCATCAACCTGCGTTCCAAACAAAACAAGAAAATTGCGCGTGCGCGTGCGAAAACTTCCACCAACTGAAATTGGAGAAATTGGAAAACAGAGCTCTCGTCTTCTTCGATGGTGCGCGTCCGTCCAATCATCCGTCAAAGCGAAGACGCTACGCTTGATCACTTCCCGCTTCAATGTCCGGACTCCGAGCGGGCCGGAAAAACTGTCCAAAACCCGTTTCCGCGTTGCTTCTCGGCGACGACTTTGCAGATATTGTACGTTTACTATTGCCAACTCGCGCGCGATATCATCTTCGCGCAGTCATTTGACTGGCGCGCAGCGTATGTCCAAAATGACAGAGTCTATTCACACTTTCTACTGCTGGTTGGTTGAGATTTGTTCAGCAACGTTCAACTTTCATTTCCCCGCAAGCGCGAATGATCACGCACTTCGCTTCAGGTGGGACTTAAACGCCTCGGAAAGCTTCTCAAAGTGACACAAGTCGACGACGACGACGAAAAAAAGTCAAATCTATTCATGAATGTTAATTTACCACCCGAAATATTTACCAAACAAAACCAAGCTGTTCTCACACTAGGCACTCTGTTTGTTCACGTCGATGGAAGAATACCTTCCCTCATAAAACACCTTGCTCCATTACGGAATGTTCCATCAGTCCGCGCCGAAACAGACCTCCGAAAAGGGCACCTTGGTCACAAAAGCAAACGTCCCCAGCGAGTATCGTTACACAAGTTTTCCCGCGGCTTAACTCACTTTCGGCATGCCAAACCTCTTAAGGCCTGGGAACATCGATCCACTCAGCCGAGTCTTCTCCGAAGCTTCCACCCGCGAAGAACTATAGCACAAGCGCGATCTCCGAGAAGATCACGATCGATCGCCGAAACTGCTCGACTCACCTTCTTGAGACGCGGTGACAGAACCCCTTCGCAACACCAAAACACAAACACAACCGCAAATCTCGGTGGCGACACGGCACACACACACACGTGGAGGAATCGTCCGCGGAATCGGCGCGCAACCGACACGATCAACGGTCAAATCTCAACTGAGAGCAGCTGGAGGATGAGAAGGAAGCAACTTGTTGCTGCGCGTGGCATCATCAACACAGGTGAGCACGAAGAAGCATCGAAGCAAGCCAAGAAATTGCGAGCGCGTAACAAACAAATCACGACGGAGAGAGAGCAAGCGAAGAGAACAAAAGAGAGTGTTTGGGGTCTCAGCATAACGAAACATGACGAAGGGGGGTGGTGGAGGAACCGGCATCGCGCATGCCGGTTGGTAGAATTGAGAGAGCACGGTCGGTATGTTTGAGCTGCTTCTTGCTTGGAAAGAGAGGATTTGACGAAGCCGGACTGGATGAATACGCCTTTGCGCAGGCAATCGGCGAAGCGATTCGTTGAGTTGCGCGTGAGAGGCAGAAAAAAAAACGAAAACGAAACTATTGGCACTACGCCCCCCGGGGCATGGCCTTCCTCTAACGTGGGATTTCTGCTCCAGCGCCTCTGACGAGACAGGAGAAAACGGGACCGACGTTTTACTTCACCATCCGATAGAAGCTCAGTGGATAAGGCGGGAATCGAACCCGCGTCTCATAGCATCATCGGGATCGGCAGCCGAAGCCGCTACCCCTGCGCCACGAGACCCACGTGAGAGGCAGGCGAGGTGCGAATGTTTACCATTGGAGAGCCTAATAATCGAGAAATTAAAAGTGAGAGTGTGTGCATCATGGTGTTAAACTTTCTGTGCAGTTGCTGTGAAGGTTCTCATGGCACTTAGAAAAGTTTAACTCCATGTTGCACGCACACACTCTCACTTTTAATTTCTCGATATGAAGATTTTTAAATAGTAAACACTCTAATTTTTCATCAAGACTTCGACGAACATTGTTCAGATTAATGCAAATAGGCATTAATCCTCAGGCCATATGCATAGATTTGTCTGTGTTTTACAGACATTTGAGCACGTGTCAGACATTTTTTGAGGTACACAGACTTTTGAAACGCTTCAATATATAAATAATTTATAAAAATATCATCCAAAACTTACTTATTTTGTCTTAAAATGCTTAAAAACGCAATTTCGGATGGATTTCTATAACACTAAATTAATATATTTAAATTTTAAACAAATGCACAGACATTCTCACTCAATTATCTCAAAACTGGCAAAACCGATTTTGACCGTTTTGGTTTCATTCGTTTCGTCTTGGGGTCCCATAAGTCCCTACTTAAAATTATGAAGTTTAGTAAAGTACTTCAAAAGCTAAAAAAACCATTTTGAAGAAAGTCCGGAAGATCGTAAAAAGGTTGGTTTTGTGAGAAAACCCGTGTCCACGTGGTTTGTGGATGGTCCCCATATATATATTCAAGCTTTTTAATTGAAAACTAATAAAATTTAATTAAACAGTCTTTTTGGATAAAATATTTATTAAGGTGTTATTTAAAATATTTGCCCGCCCGTGTGCACAGAAAAAAAATCATGGTAATATTACATCTGGGAAGGGGTACATCTTTTATGTCAGAAAAAAGGTGTAATTTTACCTCTGGAAATGTGTAATTTTACCACTTTTCTGGTGTAATGTCACTTTTTCAGTCTAAGTTGAGGTAAAATTACATCATAAAAGAGGTAATATTCAACCTTCCAAAATTAAAGCTTCCAAATTTACATTATTTTTTTCTGTGTGGATCAATCGGACCGCGCACTGGACTCACAATCCAGAGGTCGCCTTCTTTGTGTAAATAAGGGTATTCGGCGCCGTCGCTCCGTGCCATACATTCATACACTTAGGAGCCCAGGGCGGCGAAGTCCTTTTAGATAAAAAGGAAGACACTAGTGGTTGGCACTAGCAATGGTGGCCGACAGCTATGAAGTCAACTTCGTTCGTTATTTAAAAAATATGATTTGAGAAAATTGATAAATTTAATGAATTTCAAAAACCACTAACCCTATATTAGTAATTAAACCAGGGTATTCACTCGCTTAATTCTACATTAGTTCACAGGATTATTTTTATTATTTTTTGAGTTTAATAAATTATTTTGAGAAAAATCGTTACATTTTCACACAAACATATAATTTCACGGAATTTCGCGGAAATAGGCAAATTTTGCGGATTTCACGCTGTTCGCGAAATCGTGAAATTTCACTAACCCTAGTTATGAGTTTATGAATTTATAATTAGAGAAGATTTGTAATTTTTTTTTTAAAAGGTCTTAGGCCGATGCAAATATTTAAAAAAGTTTTTGTCCCTCGGCCCTGGCCGAGGTCAAGGGCGGGGGGCAAAAAAATAAAAAAAATATAAAAATTTAAATAACAAGCCATAGTCTTCACATTTAAATGAAAAAAGTGTTTTAAAATGCATTTTACACTAGTTCAGTTGTTTTGCAATCATTTTTTTTTTCAAAATATCTAAGATCTGACAAAAACAAAAATTGTATCGAAAAAAAAGATTTTGCATCGAAAATTTTCAAAAAATCTTAAGATTTTTTAATAAACCCAAACATGCTAAAAATGATTTTAAACGTAGGAGAATGTAGTTTAATTTGATTTCAGTTGGTTGCACTTGAATTTTCATTGAAATTTTGAAGTTTATTGTAAAAATAATTTTTTTGCCCCCTGATTTTTCGGGCCAAAAACTTTTAAAAATATTTGTACCAACCTTATAAAAAAAAAATAATTTTTTGCTTTTTAAGTATTTCTGATTACTCCTGACACAAGGCGGTTTTAAAAACACCCAAAAAGCATAAATTTATTTTTTTGTTCATGGGACGTTTAAAAAAAAACTCTAGATTTGTAGGTTGGACATTTTTATTTTACCAAAAACAAAACTATGTTATTCTTAGGAAGGCATCAACCACCCTACGGTGGATTAAGTAACGTTTTATATATCAATCGACGCGGGAGAATGTCCTCATTACGACCCCGACTTGCCCATTGATTTGTGAAAAAAATGTAATCAAAAAATTACAAAAAATAATTAACTAATTAAAGTCCGAAGTTTAGGCCAAACAATGTCCGTACACCCCATTAATCTACTATAAGTTTGATTGATTTTTGATGAAGCATATAATAATAATGTTGTAAGTTTGTTATTTCAAAGTGCCTCCAAAACACTTGGAGTGATTTTGAGCTTTTGATGACTTTGTTTCAGGACTAAAATCGAATTTTGGGGATCTGTAAAGGTCAAAAGGTGAGGCATTGTGAGCTGCACAAAATGGCGATCCTAACTCAATTTGGCCTAAAATGCACGTACGACAAGTTTGCACGACGGAGACGAAATCTTGTGTGTGTGGCAGCGAAATTATGGGAATGTTTATTTTGTATCAGACTTGGCTTATGCCTATACAGCTTATCTCAGTCCCGGGTATTACATGGTGACAGCCATCGCGCTGCTTCCAATGACCCATTTCAAAATGGCAGATTTCCTTTACTATGTCTGCCACCAACAGGGATGCCAGATGCACAGATTTGTCTGTGTTTCACAGACTTTTGAGCTTGTGCTTGACATTTTTGAGGGGCACAGACTTTTAAAAAACTTCATTAAATTAATATTTTGTAATTTTTTGTTTGTCGAAACTTATTTCGTTAGTCTTCATATGCTTAAAATGCAATTTGTGATGTATTTCAATGACTGTGCATTGATATATTTGAATTTTAGACAAATGCACAGACATACACAGACTTTTTTACAGACATTTAAAAAAACCAAGTGGCATCCCTGGATGATTTTTGCTTTAAGAAATGATGAGAGGTAGCTATTTTCTACGTTTGCGGTTGTTTTTTTTTGCAATCCATCGGTTGATTGTACTGCAGATCATATCAATTTTCTTTTCCTCTTCGCTCAACCACATCCTCTTCAAAACCACAAGTGTTGGAGCCATATTGATTACCCTTGTCGATTTCTCGGAAACCAGCTCTTCAACTCAATCCCTCGCTTTCTCTGTCTCTACAGACCGGACTCCGGAAACTGAGCATCCGCAGCCGATTCCACTCAGTCCACAATTATCCTTGACGCCCCCCGGGACGGCGAGGTCAAAGAGCGGACCCATGACCGGAAATACCATATCCAGCATTGCACAATCAATCACTTTCCCACTTTATGACAGACACCTAACCTCTTACGACTTCCGTTGCTCACACATGTATGGTATGTGAGTGGGGTGGGAAGGATTCCCCGGAGGAACAACCACCAACGGATTGTGGTGGCCGGATGAAGTCTGCAAAGTGGATAGCCAGTCAACCGGAAAGGTTATATCAATTCATTTGATGGGTTTCTCGCTGCTGCTGCCGGTCGCTTAATCTAGCAATGTGGCGAAAGTGTCTTAGAAAACGTATGGTTTTATGAAATATAAATGTGAAATGTCGCTTACGTCGTTTTACGATGTAACTGCAATTCTCATAAAGTTTCACACGCCACGCATTTACTCGCTTTGTTCCCGCCTGGAAGTGAGTGGAATATATTATGTTACACTTGTTAATGCTAATAATGAAGTTCCGATTGCAGACAACAATGGTAAAGAGCAGCGATATTTTACGCTTTGTTTGATGGGTACAAAAAAGGAAGTGGGTTGATTTTGAACTTTAAAAATATATAAAACAAATGAATATAAACTTAAAAATTATCTTTCAAGAATACTTTCTAAAAAATCCATTTTAATGGTTGGATAAAAAATCCCTCGGCCCTGGCCTTTAAAGCTAATTTTCAAAATTTAGAATGTTGATTACTTTTTCAGCACCAATAACATTAAACACAGAAATAATCAACATGAAAAACGAAAACCATCATAATAGAGCAATCCTACCAAGATTGAGCAAGTTTATTGGATTTTTTTGTATCATTGGTTCGTTCATTCAAATCACCATACAATTTTGGCAGCTTTCCATAAAAACAAAAAAAAACTAATAAAGTACTCAAAAATCTGTATCTTGAGAACGAATTTTCTAATCGATTTGGTGTCTTCGGCAAATTGTAGATATTGCTTAGACTTCTCAGAAAAATAGTTATCCCCTTAAAAAAGTTGACCATAAACACTTCCTGTCTTTCAAATCTCTTTCCTTGTTCCTGATGCACGGTGTAAATGGGAGTGGCTGACAATGGGTGGTGAGAATCTGATTCAGTTGGAATAGGTTATATTCCCATGTATCAATTCCTAGGCAACTTGGACTTAGGCAACCAATCACACTACATGGCGAAATCTAGTCTGCAATCCGCTAAAATCATCGACTCCAAGCGAGACAAAAAAATAATTGCGTTAAATACCCGTTTTTGAAATTTCTCCTTTTTATGAAAATTAAATGACCAAAATTGCTAACTTTTGAGTTTAGGCACAAGTTGGCCAAAATGTAATTGTACAGTACAGTCCAGACTCGATTTTTTTGATACTCGAAAAAATGTCGGCCCGAACAAAATGCATTTTATTATTGAATATGCAATCAACTATTCAAATTGGACTTAAATGAGGTCTCAGAATTCAAATTTGGAGCAATTCTCTACGAAATCGGCAGAGTTATGATTTTTTTGAAAATATCAAAATTTCGTACACAAAAAAATGACATTCGTAAAATTTTCCGATCTTTTCGAAAATAATATTTTAAATTTTTTTGAATCATGACTAACATTTTGAAAGGTCTAAACATTTAATATTACACCCTTTTGAAATGTTAGTCTTGATTAAATTTTTTTGAAAATATTGTTTTCGAAAAGATCGGAAAATTATTTAAATTTTCCTTTTTCTTTTTCTTTAAGCCGCTGTATCTCAGCAACCAGAGGTCCAATCTTCAACGTCTCTTAGACAATTTTATAGTAAATTTTCTGTACTTTTCAAAATATTTTTAGAAATGGACACACATGATCACTATTTTTAAAAAATCGAAAAACTGTAAATATTTCAATAAAATCAAACTTTCGGTGGCTACATCTTGAAAACGGAGCCTTTTATCAAAAAATTGTAAAGTACTTTTCGATTGCAAATTCAATTTAACATAAACAAATTAGGTCAAATTTGTTTATGCATGAAATTTCGTTTTTTTCCAAAAATGCATCACTCGGCGGCAGATTTTTTGACCATACTTCTTTATGGCTCAAAAGTTGCGGGTGTTTGTCCCCTAAAAAGCAAAGCAATCCACTTTAACGACCCCCGGGTCTTTTGTGGTCTCTGTTGCAAGTTTCTGCTCATTTCTAGGCGTCCGAAGGTTATGTGTGGTGAGTCACTCAAAACCTCTTTTACGCAAATGGACCGACGTTTTACTTCCCCATCCGATAGAAGGCCAGGAGGATAAGGCGGGAATCGAAGCCGTGCCCCATAGCAACTTAGGGATCGGCAGCCGAAGCCGCTAACCACAGCGCCATGAGGGCTCCTCTAAAACATTTAAAATTTTTTCGAAAATACGTATTTTGGGAAATTGAGTTTCTGTGAAAAAAAAGATAATAAAAAATCGGCAATTTTTTTTCCGTGTACTAGTTTTTTCTCATTAGTCCTCAAGAATACCTACACGTTTGCCGAAGAAATTTACTCAAAAGTTACAGCTGTTTGAATATTTACGTACCATTTTTGTATGGACAGCAGCCAAAATTGTATGGAGACTTGTATAGGTGAACCAAGGACACAAAATAGCTTCTTCGGCCATAGGGAAGGCCCTCACAAATGTTGAGCCAAATAAAAAAAAATAAAATAAAATCCATTTCCGATTTTGGTAGAGAATTGCTATTTGATGTTAAATGTCAGGAAATATAAAAATAAGAAAATAATTAAAAAAAGAAACATTTTATTTACTTAATTATAAATAGCGCCAATCACGAAAAGTCCATTACAAATGTAGTTAAAGCCAATAAACATGTTTTTTTTTTGCAAAATTTGATTTTTTCGCCTGTAGAAGTCATGGCCAAGCTTGACCATCTACAAAAAAAAACGAAAAGATCAGAAAGTTTCCTGTAAATTTGATTTCAAGAAAAAGAAGACTGGAAACATTTGTAGATTTTTGGAATAAAAATATCTTTAACATTTTTTAAACAACCCTATCATTTGAAATGCTCGAAAATCCATATAATCAGGCTTTTTCCGAAAACATCAAAACTATCTGAAAATCCGTCCTCAGTTTTCAGATTTATGAATATTTTAAAAGCCGGTTTGTATAGACAACTGCCAAAATTTTATGGACATGTGAACATGAATACGAATAAGATTATTCATTTGAGAAAAAACGATTTTTACTACTCCTGTCTTGAACAGCGTTCGACAGCTTCCGATAGAAGACTTTCATAAGGTTGAAAGTTGCTCCACGTTTGGCCCTTCAAGAATCGATCGATTTTTAGATGAAAATTTCGCTGAACGTTCAAAAACACCGCAACAGTGGCAAACAATTTTCCAGAAAACGAAGTAGTAAGACTTCTTTGTTTGGCAAGTTGTGCAAAGAAACGCGTGTGCTACAGCGTTGGGAAAAGTTCACCGTACCTTGGGCACAAGTTTCAGTTTTCGCAACATGGAACATAAATAATAGAATTTGCGCGCGCTCTTTGATCCTCCCGGGGGGCTCACATCCATGACAAGGCGGATCCTTGTTGATAAATGTAATTATTGTGTCGAACTCATCGGCAAAAAGGATGCGGAACTTTACTGCAATGTTGCAAAAGTGTTGTGTGAACTGCTTTGTCGGTTTGCTGTGCAAGATTGAATGTTTTGAAGTGCACGAGTTTGGTGTTTCTTGTTTCTTGTTTCTTGTTTCTTGTTTCTTGTTTCTTGTTTCTTGTTTCTTGTTTCTTGTTTCTTGTTTCTTGTTTCTTGTTTCTTGTTTCTTGTTTCTTGTTTCTTGTTTCTTGTTTCTTGTTTCTTGTTTCTTGTTTCTTGTTTCTTGTTTCTTGTTTCTTGTTTCTTGTTTCTTGTTTCTTGTTTCTTGTTTCTTGTTTCTTGTTTCTTGTTTCTTGTTTCTTGTTTCTTGTTTCTTGTTTCTTGTTTCTTGTTTCTTGTTTCTTGTTTCTTGTTTCTTGTTTCTTGTTTCTTGTTTCTTGTTTCTTGTTTCTTGTTTCTTGTTTCTTGTTTCTTGTTTCTTGTTTCTTGTTTCTTGTTTCTTGTTTCTTGTTTCTTGTTTCTTGTTTCTTGTTTCTTGTTTCTTGTTTCTTGTTTCTTGTTTCTTGTTTCTTGTTTCTTGTTTCTTGTTTCTTGTTTCTTGTTTCTTGTTTCTTGTTTCTTGTTTCTTGTTTCTTGTTTCTTGTTTCTTGTTTCTTGTTTCTTGTTTCTTGTTTCTTGTTTCTTGTTTCTTGTTTCTTGTTTCTTGTTTCTTGTTTCTTGTTTCTTGTTTCTTGTTTCTTGTTTCTTGTTTCTTGTTTCTTGTTTCTTGTTTCTTGTTTCTTGTTTCTTGTTTCTTGTTTCTTGTTTCTTGTTTCTTGTTTCTTGTTTCTTGTTTCTTGTTTCTTGTTTCTTGTTTCTTGTTTCTTGTTTCTTGTTTCTTGTTTCTTGTTTCTTGTTTCTTGTTTCTTGTTTCTTGTTTCTTGTTTCTTGTTTCTTGTTTCTTGTTTCTTGTTTCTTGTTTCTTGTTTCTTGTTTCTTGTTTCTTGTTTCTTGTTTCATGTTTCTTGTTTTTTTCCCAATCATTGCATCAAAAATCGTTCGAAAACTGTTAAATTAAGCACTCTTCTCCTCAGTCGATAACTTTTTTCCTACCAAAACCCAGATTGTCTGGTTTGCCTGCTCAATTATTCAAATGGCTAATGGATTATTCAACGCTGCGGGAACGAACACCGCACCCACTTCCGTTCGGCGTCTGGCAGCACCCCCACACGACCTCGTTGGTCCTGTCAGTGAGTGAGTGGTTGGTTTACCGGAGCGTAATTAAATTTTGTTCCTCTGCAGGGAGGAAACACAAGTGCCTGTGTGCAGGTCCCTTATTGACCAGCACGTGGCGTGAATGAGCCGTACTAATTATGGGGATTAAATAGTATTACACGGATTTATCGGCACAGATTGGGACTTTTGTTGTGGTTTGATTTAGCTAATCTAGCTTATTGTGATTGGCGTTTGATGCTTTGTGATAATAACTTACTGGTACTTCAGAAAGAAGTAAAAAAAATAAAGCGAATTTCTTAAAATAGGGTCAAAATAAAGGTCGCTGCCATTTTCAACAGTGCAATATTTGTGATTTTTCATTAACTTTTTTAAATGTATGATTGATGTTACAGATACGAGCTAAGGAAGTTGATGCACATATCACATGCACATATCAGTACATTGCCCATCTTTAATGTTTCCGTTGTTCTAACGAGAGTACTGCATAAATAAATAAAAATGCTACTGCACAAAAGGTGACAACTGCACGCCCCTCAGCCCACCTCTAAACCACAAGAGTCAACCAAGAAGGCATTTACTCCTTTTCTCAAGATGTTTAGATGTCTCCTTATTCCTTGCAGTTTTTCCCTCCCCCGGGGGAATAAACAATAAAACTTGTCCAATAAAAAAAAGGAAGAGTTCAGGTCGGACGAAAGCCATCGCTGCGAGCAACAGATGTCAGCGCCCGGTTCTTTTCCTTTTGTGGGAAAAGTTTTCTCCTTCCGCTGGAGGGAACGCGTTGATGTTGGAAACTGGCTCAGACAGCTTAGCACCGCGGGGAGGTGCGGTGACATCACATGCTCGCTCCTATATGGATTATGCCAAGACATTGTTTTTAAGGTGAGTTTCTACAATGTTATGTTTTTGTTTATGCAAAGTCAATTTAAAGAAAAGTAAAAACTAAACTTAAAAAAGCAGTTTTTTTTAACTTGTTCGCCTTTACATAGACCACCTTGACCAGAACTGAACAAAGAAACGGTTGATATCGTCTGGAGTTGAAGGAAAAGTTTGCTGAGTCGGAGTTCGCTTGAGAGTAAATTTGGTGTCAAATAGAAGAGTGAATGAAGGAGCGGCCGTGGCTGACTGGTTACGGTGTTCGCTTTCTAAGCGAATGGTCCTGGGTTCGATTCCCATCTGCTCCCAACGAGAAAGTATAGGAGCAATTCTCTACGAAATCGGTCTTTTTTCTTCAATTTTATTTTTTGTATTTTTTAATCCGGCTGAAACTTTTTTGGTGCCTTCGGTATGCCCAAAGAAGCCATTTTGCATCATTAGTTTGTCCATATAATTTTCCATACAAATTTGGCAGCTGTCCATACAAAAATGATGTATGAAAATTCAAAAATCTGTATCTTTTGAAGGAAATTTTTGATCGATTTGGTGTCTTCGGCAAAGTTGTAGGTATGGATACGACCTACACTGGAAAAAAATGATACACGGTAAAAAAATATGGTGATTTTTTTATTTAATTTTTTATCACTAAAACTTGACTTGCAAAAAAACACTATTTTAATTTTTTTTTATTTTTTGATATGTTTTAGAGGACATAAAATGCCAACTTTTCAGAAATTTCCAGGTTGTGCAAAAAATCATTGAGCGAGCTATGAATTTTTGAATCAATACTGATTTTTTCAAAAAATCGAAAAATTGGTCGAAAAAATTTTTCAACTTCATTTTTCGATGTAAAATCGAATTTGCAATCAAAAAGTACTTTAGTGAAATTTTGATAAAGTGCACCGTTTTCATGTTAAATCCATTTTTAGGTGACTTTTTTGAAAATAGTCGCAGTTTTTCATTTCTTAAAAATAGTGCACATGTTTGCCCACCTTTGAACAAAATATTTTTGAAATGCTGAGAAAATTCTCGATATTTTACTTCTTCGGACTTTGTTGATACGACCTTTATTTGCTGAGATATTACAATGCAAAGGTTTTAAAACAGGAAAATTGATGTTTTCTAAGTCTCACCCAAACAGCCCACCATTTTTCAATGTCGATATCTCAGCAACTAATGGTCCGATTTTCAATGTTAATATATGAAACATTTGTAAAATTTTCCGATCTTTTCGAAAACAATATTTTCAAAATTTTCAAATCAAGCCTAACATTTCAAAAGGGCTAAACATTCAATATTCTCAGCTTTTCAAAAATATGTTTTTCAAAAGTGGGCAAACATGTGCACTATTTTTTAAAAATGAAAAACTGCGACTATTTTCAAAAAAGTCACCTAAAACTGGATTTAACATGAAAACGGTGCACTTTATCAAAATTTCACTAAAGTACTTTTTGATTGCAAATTCGATTTTACATCGAAAAATGAAGTTAAAAAAATTTTTCGACCAATTTTTCGATTTTTTGAAAAAATCAGTATCGATTCAAAAATTCATAACTCGCTCAATGATTTTTTGCACAACCTGGAAATTTCTGAAAAGTTGGCATTTTATGTCCTCTAAAACATATAAAAAAAAAATAAAAATAGTGTTTTTTTGCAAATCAAGTTTTAGTGATAAAAAGTTAAATAAAAAAAATCACCATATTTTTTTACCGTGTATCATTTTTTTCAGTGTAGTCCGTATCCATACCTACAACTTTGCCGAAGACACCAAATCGATCAAAAATTTCCTTCAAAAGATACAGATTTTTGAATTTTCATACATCATTTTTGTATGGACAGCTGCCAAATTTGTATGGAAAATTATATGGACAAACTAATGATGCAAAATGGCTTCTTTGGGCATACCGAAGGCACCAAAAAAGTTTTAGCCGGATTAAAAAATACAAAAAAAAATCGAATGACCGAAATCCTAGAGAACTGCTCATAGGAAATATTAATCTTGAAACTCTGAACATGAACGAAAAATCAAAGTCGCCCGAGTCGGGGTTCGATCCCCCGTCCTTTGGATTGGCAAGTAAAAATGCTAACCACTACGCCATCACAGCTTGGTGAGCGATGACTGGAATCAGGAATACTGTTACTATCAACTATATACGCGCTGGGTCCTTGTCTATTTGAGGACAAGGCGATTGGTGCAAACGTTCTTCAGGGCGGGGCTTGTCGATAAAGCTGAAGAACCTCGCGCTCGGCTAGCCAGCGTAGAAATGGGTCACCGAAGCTCGGCAGAGCTAACACCTTCCAAATGCCTATGCGAGTTATTTGCATGTATAGAATGAAGATCTAAAAATACATGGAAACAACTCAATTTGTAAGAAGCGACCGCGTGGTCCCGTTTAATTGGTTGCACACACACACACACACACACACACACACACACACACACACACACACACACACACACACACACACACACACAAATAGAAGAGTGAATGAGAAGCTAATTTAAAGTTTGAAGGGTTTAAATTTGCACTATGCTAAAGATATGTACATTATTACCAGTAAATATGGTTTTGTCCGGATTATGAGATCGAACGAAGAACGATATGTGAACACTATATGTTCAAACACAAACCAACACAAACCATCCACATTAACGACGTTTCTGCTCGAACCTAGGAGTCCAAAGGCTTGAATGGGGGGAGAGCACCCAAACCTCTTTCTACTCGTTTATTTTTTTTCCTGATTTTTGCTAATCCTATCAATTATTAACATATTTGAAAAATGAACTTTATTTAACCTTAAACCAAACTACATTTAATTTAACCTAAATTTCACTAAATTCAACAAAACTTTACTAAATTTACCAAAATTGAACTGATCTCAACTAAATTTAACTATATTTCCCGAAATTAAATTAAATTGAACTAAATGAACCTCGTTTTTATATGTAACTGAATTCTGCTGGTTTTATTTTATATTTTTCTAATGGTTGCTAATTTGGCTAGTTTTAACTTTATTTAAATAATAATCTTCATTTCACTAAATTTATTTAACCAAATTTAACTAAATTTCTCCAAAAATTACCAAATTCAACTAAATTTAATTAAATTACTCTTAATTTGACCTAATGTAGCTTTCTTTATCTTGATTGAACTTATTTATTTGATCCAACCTAATTTAACTTAATTTATCTTAATTAATCTCAATTTAACTAAATTTAACTTAATTTCACCTAATTTAACTAAAAAAAACTTAATTTAACTTAATTTAAATTAATTTAGCTTAATTTCACTTCATTTAACTTCATATTACTTAATATAACTTCATTTTACCTAATTTTACTTATTTTAACTTAATTCAACATAATTAAACTTAATTAAACTTAATTTTACTTAATTTTACTTAATTTAACATAATTTAACTTAATTAATCTTAATTTAACTTAGTTTAACTTAATTTAACTTAATTTAACTTAATTGAACTTAATTAAACTTAATAAAACTTAATTTAACTTAATTTTACTTAATTTTACTTAATTTTACTTAATTTTACTTAATTTTACTTAATTTTACTTAATTTTACTTAATTTTACTTAATTTTACTTAATTTTACTTAATTTTACTTAATTTTACTTAATTTAACTTTATTAAACTTAATTTAACTTAATTTAACTTAATTTAACTTAATTTAACTTAATTTAACTTGATTTAACTTAATTTAACTTAATTAATCTTAATTTATGTTAATTTTACTTAATTTAACTTAGTTTAAATTAATTTTACTTAATTTTACTTGATTTAACGTAATTTAACCTAATTTAACTTTATTTAACTTTATTTTATATATTTTAACTTAATTAAACTTAATTTAACGTAATTTAACTTAATATAACTTAATTGAACTTAATTGATCTTAATTTATATTAATTAAACTTTATTTAACTTTATTTAAATTTATTTACCTTTATTTAATATATTTTAATTTAATTAAACTTAATTTAATGTAATTTAACTTAATTTAACATAATTGAACTTATTTGAACTTAAGTTAATTTAATTTAACTTAATTTAACTTAATTTAACTCAATTTAACTTAATTTAACTTAATTTAACTTTTTTTTTATTTAACTTAATTTAACTTATTCGAACTAAATTAAACTTAATTGAACTTAATTAAAATAAATTGAACTTAGTTTAACTTAATTTAACTTAATTTAACATAATTTAACTTAATTTAACTTAATTTAACTTAATTTAACTTAATTTAACTTAATTTAACTTAATTTAACTTAATTTAACTTAATTTAACTTAATTTAACTTAATTTAATTTAATTTAATTTAATTTAACTTAATTTAACTTAATTTAACTTAATTTAACTTAATTTAATTTAATTTAACTTAATTTAACTTAATTTAACTTAATTTTACTTAATTTAACTTAATTTAATGTAATTTAACTTAATTAAACTTAATTTTACTTAATTTAACTTAATTTAACATAATTTAATTTAATACAACTTTATTTAACGAAATTTTACCAAATTACAATAAATTTAACAAAATTCTGCCAAATGCAGGAAAATTTAAATGAATGTACGTAAATTTTACTAAATTCAACAAAATTATCCTAAATATAAAACCATTACACTTAATTTAACATATTTATTTTACTTAATTAATATTAAATTTGACTTAATTTTACTTAATTTAACTAAATTTTACCTAACTTTTCTCAATTTTACTTAATTTGACTAAAGATTACTTAATTATACATAATTTTTCCTAATTTTACTAAAATATACTTAATTTTACTAAAATTTACTCAATTTCACTTAATTTTACTTATTTTATCTTAATATTACTTAATTTTACTAAATTTAACTTAATACAACTTAATTTAACTAATTTGGTCAAATTCAACTAAATTAAACAAAAAAATAACTAAATTCTCATTGATGGCTACGCTACCCTTCTTCGGTTTTCAAATTTGAAGCTATAAAAGTGCTCTAAAAACTGCTTTCCCTACTCAGACTGCTTCATTGATTTTTTCATAAGTTTTGATGATTTTTCAAATTGTTTTTTTTAAATATATGGTTTTATGGGAAATTGATATTTACATTGATACTGATTCCTAGTAACATTTTTAAACTTACAGGTTTTATCAGGGTTCTGAAAACCCTCATCCAACTTAAATAGGCTTTATGGCCTACTTAAAACCTACATTGTTACTAGGGTTGTTTTGTTTATAGCCACACATTTTTAGAAAGTGAGTGACTAGACCAGCTTAGTGAAAGGAGTGTAGAAAACCCAAAATTGTTGGGATAAAGTAGTTTTGGAACATTGTGAATGCCTGCAAACATAGTTTCGCTTCAATCAAAATGTTTTTGAGCTGAAAAGCCACAACATTTTACCGTGGTTTTCAAAATTTTTCGTTATGCGAAGTGAAAACTCATTCTATTCGGGGAAAGTTGATGGTTTTATGTGTGCAATATTTATTTCCAGCAAAAAACACATTAAATTAAATGCTAGGATTTATTTCAAATATCCTTCACTGTAATAAGACCTCATCACGCAGTCATTGTCGGCCTGCAGCGTCAGCGTGTCTCTTCCTCATTGCAGGTATCAAGCTGATGATACAAGTTTTCTAATTAAATTAATTAGTTCCAGCCAGCAGCAAAACTTTGCACCGATATGCCGGCTTGCCGGCTGTAGAACTCGTTTCAACTGGAGTTTTCAAGCAGCATACTTTTTTTTTGCTCGTTGCATCGAATGAAAAATACGAAACAGAGGTAGCTGTTCCTGGAACTCATCGTGATTCTTATCACCCAGAAGGTGCAACACAACATAGAGACGTCCGAGGTCCGGAACCATGACTACGACAGCAGTAGAATCGTCAGCCGGAAAGGATATTGCTGTTCCTGCCAACGATAAGAATTTGCTGGACACGAGAAAGGAAAAAAGAGTTTTCACGGTTTTCATTATTTTGTTTTCGCGGAAGAAGCAAAGGATATCAGTTGTGAGGAAAAACAGGTCACTGTTTTTCCAACTCAAAAGATGCCCCTAGATGCTACGATTAATCCTTTGAGCTGTGTCTTTGCTGCTCGCGTTTGTCCGAGATGAAAATCTACTCCTGGAATTCACTGTGTTGGAACAACAATGTTTTGCTCAATAAAACATGTAACGAGTCGTTTCCACGTAACTCAAAAGCATTTACAAGAAAAACGAATAGTTTATTCTAACAAAGTGTTCCGCTTCATAACACTTATTACCATACCTGTATAAGTCGTCTCAACTTTGAAATGAGCTCCCAGGAAAGCTCAACACGTGCCATTTTAATATGAACCTCCGCTCCGCTACAGCATTGGCAAGCCAATTCGAGCAGCAAGAAAACTACATCCATATCACGTACTCCAAAGACGGTTGAAAGGCAACAAGCCATTAGTGCAACCATATTCAGGAACCGTACAGAAAAGCTCCTTCTCCCACTAGAAAAGCAGCAGCATAGAAATGGCAGAGTCGCTTTCAAGTGTGTACAACTGTAAAGTTGGCGTCATTTGCGCTCAAAAGGTGCACCCTCTTCTCCGCCGCCCCCCTCTAGATACCTTCCGATAATGAAATTCAACCTCCCCGGTGCTTCACGTGGGTGCGAGATTTCTCTGAATGAATGTACGAACTCTACACAACAAGAAAGTCCCTGGGAAAGTAATTTCAATTCAATTTAGCATAATCCCGTATAGGATGACCGGTACTTGTTCCGGTTCGGATGCTGTGTTGCTGAACACTCAAACGAAAGATCGCCGTCAAAAATGTCAAGATAGCGGAAGCATCATATTTATCATGGTGTTGGTGGTCACGCTTTCGCCTCGTAAGCGGTAGATCGGGGTTCAAATCCCGGCTCGGACCAACACAACTGGTGATCTTTTCTTTTCCCTTCGATTCGATTGCTTAGTAAATCAAAGGTAGTGTATCACCACAAGCTAGACCCTATCACGACACCTTAGGGAGGCGACCTATGGCATGTTTAACATTAACCTCAACATGTTAACACTAAGTTATGAATTAGCCACTGAAAACACTTTGGAAATGCGGCCCCGATACTCTTCATGGGTCTGGGAAAAAATTACTTTAACTTACTAAAGGAGATCAACGATTGCGATCATGCGATTTTTCAGTTTGGCTACGATTAGATTTTACGCCGTGACGTCATTTGACAGCTCGAGGGCACTGTTTAGATGGTCTTCGTCGATTTTCGACGAATTTCCCCGAACAAGATCGACGGCGATCTTGTTCTGAGTACTGCTTATAAGCTCTAACAAGAGAAAAAATAAGATCAGCAAGATCAGAGTTACGAAAACTACACAGAATAAAAAACAATTTCAGTTTCAAATTTTTTGCTGTTCATGAATTTGAGAGTCACGAAAAAACATATTCATGAGTATGGTGGTTTTCAAATTCACAATAGAGGAGAAAGCTGAGTTCTCGCGAGTTGATTTCCTCCTCTTATAACCATTTCGCGATTTGTCTTTTTCCATGTAGGCTAACTTAAGCATAATTTTAGATTTTTCAAAGCAGAGTCGAATTGGATGGTGGGGCAGTGCGCACGCCTTGCAGGTTTATTCGTGTTTCGAGTGTCATTTTTTCAGTGATTGGTGTTTTTTTGTGCGTTAATTAATGTTACATTAATTGTTTTGTGATTTTAAAAGCCCTTCCTATATCACCGTTGATCAGAAGGTACGGCGCCGGGTAAATTTAGCAATTATTTTTCAAATAATGTGTTAAATTTTCACGGTGAAAAATTCATTTTACCGAAAGACACGCTGACATTTAGGATAGACCAGTGAGACCTCGCGGTTACTCTGCAACGTGTTTTTCGGAGCCTTTTATTTGATATTTTATTTCTTCTTCTTTTATCATCGTTGATTGGAAGGCACGCCAAAGGTTTAGTTCGTTTAAGTTATTGTTTTAATTTCATTTTAATCGGTTACGTGGTGTCCTGTTTTCTATTTGTTTATATTCGTTGATCGCAAAAATTTATTCCAACCGGCAGTTTTAGTATTAACTTATCAAACTATCGATTTTATGAAGAGTAAAGCGTCTTTTATTTACTATTTTTGAAATTTGCTCGCGTTATCTAAATTTTACAAACAGTTAAATATGCTGATAAGTCCAGCCCATAACACTACTGCTCGGTTGGCACGCGTTCGATTAAAAAACTTTTTAAATAATCAATTATATATCTTTCCGCAGCCGGCTGCCTCAGATTTTAAATTTTCAACCGATAAACAAAATGCTCATGGTCACATCACTGTCACTCGTGAATCCTGACCTCATACCCATCTACTAACCCCCTCAAAACTCATGTGATACTTTGTCGGAGATGCAGTCGATTGGGCGGTCACTCAAGTATCGGACTAACATTCCCATCCACTTCCCCGTGGCCCTACCACTGGTCGTGGCCGGCGCCGGTATTGATCAGCATGATAGGGGCCTTTGATAAGTTGCAAAGCGAGGAAAGATAGCTCCCACTCAACTTCCACGGCTCGTGGATGTAACTTCTGGAGGTCCTGGTCAATAACGGAGTAGCAACTTTCAAAGCATTATAAGGGTTTTTAGTTTGCCAATGTTTACTTCTCATTAATTATGATTTTGAAATCGGTCACTGGAATTATTGTTTTGAAATTTAAAGGCAAATTTTGTACAATTTTAAAAGTAAAGCTTTAAAAAAACAATGTTTTTTTTTTAAATAAGAGCAACACAATGTGAACATTAAAGCATCACATGTACAATTATGTATAAAAAAGAATGGTTATTAACCATACTTAAAGCATCAAAGAAAAAAAAAAAAAAACAAAAAACGCAAAGCAGTTGATATATTTTATTAAAGACTATTTTTTTAGCGATGCGCAAATTGCAGATTATTTCGGAAAAAATAGTTGTGATTGAAGTTTTAATTGAATTTGGTTTAAAATACAAAAGTATGTTGAATGATAATTTGATAAATGAAATTTTGCCTAAACTTTTTTGAAATATTAATATTTTCGTTTTGCTGAAAACCAATACAACAAACACAATTTTATTTCCCTTATTGTATAGATTGTACTTTTGGTAAATATTTTATTTGAAATGTGCTTTGTTTTGAAGATATTTTTACTTCTTTAAATTACTAGCCCTAGGTAAATAGTAATCATATTTAAAAAAAGCTTTGGAAACAGATTTTGTACCATCCTTAACTCAAGCGCAAAATGTACCTTTTTGGTCCGGATATTTTAGTTTGTCCGAGATATTAGTGTGCAAATAAGTTCACCGATAATTATGCCTGTATTTAAAACCACACGAAAAGGGGTGCTTGAAATTGAAAAAGTTCGCTCAGCTGGTTTCAACGAATAAGAGAACCAGCAAAAAAATCCACCCCTCTCTTTGTTTAATTTCTTTATTCAGACTTGATTCAGACAGATTTTTTCAAGCACTGTTTCAGCTGAGGCGAGATGAGTTTTTGATGTTTTATTTTTCATCCCTCTAACTTCACAAGCCAAAAGAAGCAGTTAAAAATTGGACAAAAAGGCCCAGCTGATGTTCAGTCAAAATATAAATGAGCTTTGCTGAAACATGTTGTTTTCAACAAATTTGTTGACATATCACACGTTGTAACACTAAAAGTCAATGAAAAAAGATCCTTTGTCCGGTTCACCTTTAACCACAATTTATTGCAGAAAGGGGTAAGGCCATAGGTTGGAAATCAATTTGCTGCACAAGCAATCAATTTGAATTTAAAACGCCACGTGCTTCGTTCAGCGTGAAACAACAAACAGCAAACACGAACGGCGCTGCTGAACTCTCACCTGACGGGAAGCCATTTTCCCGCCCGCAATAACGTTCGATTCGCGTGCCGAGGAAAATTGCTCATTTCTCAAATGCCAGTCAAACAAATAAAGGTGTGTGTGTGTGTGTGTGTGTGTGCATTGTACACGTGTGGTGAGCCGGCAAGGAGCTTTTAAGGAACTCGGTGTAATTCACCTAATGGAATGAGTTTTCAAAAAGACAATTTTCAGCAAGGCGTCATCCATAAAGTACGTCACGCTCTAGGGAGGGAGGGGGGGATGTCGCAAGTGTGACAAAGTGTGACAAGGGGGAGAGGGGGGGTACGTGAAACTGTGACGTCACGCTAGACAATTTCTTGAATACTAAAAATTCAGTCTTAAAAAATTGTTATAAAAAACTTTAATGTTTGATAAACTTTAGTCATAAATAAAACACGATTCAAGGCATTAAGAAACAGAGTTTTTGATGATAGATTTAATATGCTTAAATCATAAGATTGCAAAAAAAAAACTATTGATAATGATTTCTACAACATTCAAAAAAAAAAAAATCCAAATACACCTGTAAAAATTCAAAACTTTCTCGATTGAACCTCGAATTTGAAAATAATCCAAATAATCATGCTAAAATTGTACAAAAAACAAGATGGTAAGGAGGGGGGGGGGGGGAGTCCGACAAAGCGTGACATACTTTTCGAGGGGGGGTCGGAGCAAGTGTGACAAAGTGTGACATAGGGGGGAGGGGGGGTTAATTTTGGCCGATTTTAGCGTGACATACTTTATGGATGACGCCCAAGATAAATGTTCGACCTAAAAATAAATTCTTCAAAAATACCTTTAAAACCATTTTAAAATTTCATGAAGCATATGCCAAAATCTTCCAACTGTTTCCACGAGAAAAACAAAGCTCACACGAGTTTGCCGTCATAACATAAATCGTCGCTTCCTGATACACATTCCAGTCTGGAACTCCTGGCATTCAAGGTGGGGGTGGTTTCCAATTTAACAGCCCACACCCAGAAAGTCATGCAAGCGCCATAAAGCTCTTGCCCTGAAATTGGTCCTGGCGGGCCATTTTCCCTTTGTGCTGTGTTGTTGTATGTTTTATGAACTACGTTTTGATTGCAAAACAGACGTACGATTTACTTTTCATTGACTCGTCAAATAAATAAACATGGATTGAAAATTTTTGGAGCAATAAAATGAGTGTGTGCTGAAGCGGATGGAATTTTTGTATTTTTGTATTTTTGTATTTTTGTATTTTTGTATTTTTGTATTTTTGTATTTTTGTATTTTTGTATTTTTGTATTTTTGTATTTTTGTATTTTTGTATTTTTGTATTTTTGTATTTTTGTATTTTTGTATTTTTGTATTTTTGTATTTTTGTATTTTTTTGTATTTTGTATTTTTGTATTTTTGTATTTTTGTATTTTTGTATTTTTGTATTTTGTATTTTTGTATTTTTGTATTTTGTATTTTTGCATTTTGTATTTTTGTATTTTTGTATTTTTGTATTTTTGTATTTTTGTATTTTTGTATTTTTGTATTTTTGTATTTTATTTTTGTATTTTGTATTTTGTATTTTTGTATTTTTGTATTTTTGTATTTTGTATTTTGTATTTTTGTATTTTTGTATTTTTGTATTTTTGTATTTTTGTATTTTTGTATTTTTGTATTTTTGTATTTTGTATTTTGTATTTTTGTATTTTGTATTTTTGTATTTTGTATTTTGTATTTTTGTTTTTGTATTTTTGTATTTTTGTATTTTTGTATTTTTGTATTTTGTATTTTTGTATTTTTGTATTTTTGTATTTTTGTATTTTTGTATTTTTGTATTTTGTATTTTTGTATTTTTGTATTTTTGTATTTTTGTATTTTTGTATTTTGTATTTTTGTATTTTGTATTTTTGCATTTTGTATTTTTGTATTTTTGTATTTTGTATTTTTGTATTTTGTATTTTTGTATTTTGTATTTTGTATTTTTGTATTTTTGTATTTTTGTATTTTGTATTTTTTGTATTTTTGTATTTTTGTATTTTGTATTTTTGTATTTTTGTATTTTGTATTTTTTTGTATTTTGTATTTTTGTATTTTGTATTTTTGTATTTTGTATTTTTGTATTTTTGTATTTTGTATTTTTGTATTTTTGTATTTTTGTATTTTTGTATTTTTGTATTTTGTATTTTTGTATTTTTGTATTTTTGTATTTTGTATTTTGTATTTTTGTATTTTGTATTTTTGTATTTTGTATTTTTGTATTTTGTATTTTTGTATTTTGTATTTTGTATTTTTGTATTTTTGTATTTTTGTATTTTGTATTTTTGTATTTTTGTATTTTTGTATTTTTGTATTTTTGTATTTTTGTATTTTTGTATTTTTGTATTTTGTATTTTTGTATTTTTGTATTTTTGTATTTTGTATTTTTGTATTTTTGTATTTTGTATTTTTGTATTTTGTATTTTTATTTTTTGTATTTTTGTATTTTGTATTTTTGTATTTTGTATTTTGTATTTTTGTATTTTGTATTTTTGTATTTTTGTATTTTTGTATTTTTGTATTTTGTATTTTGTATTTTTGTATTTTTGTATTTTTGTATTTTTGTATTTTGTATTTTTGTATTTTGTATTTTTGTATTTTTGTATTTTGTATTTTTGTATTTTTGTATTTTTGTATTTTTGTATTTTGTATTTTGTATTTTATTTTTTGTATTTTTGTATTTTGTATTTTTGTATTTTGTATTTTTGTATTTTTGTATTTTTGTATTTTGTATTTTGTATTTTTGTATTTTGTATTTTTGTATTTTTGTATTTTGTATTTTTGTATTTTTGTATTTTTGTATTTTTATATTTTGTATTTTTTTGTATTTTGTATTTTTGTATTTTGTATTTTGTATTTTGTATTTTTGTATTTTGTATTTTGTATTTTGTATTTTGTATTTTGTATTTTTGTATTTTGTATTTTGTATTTTTTGTATTTTGTATTTTGTATTTTTGTATTTTTGTATTTTTGTATTTTTTGTATTTTTGTATTTTTTTTTTTTTGTATTTTTGTATTTTGTATTTTGTATTTTTGTATTTTTGTATTTTGTATTTTTGTATTTTTGTATTTTTGTATTTTGTATTTTTTGTATTTTGTATTTTTGTATTTTGTATTTTGTATTTTTTGTATTTTGTATTTTTGTATTTTGTATTTTTGTATTTTTTGTATTTTTGTATTTTTGTATTTTTGTATTTTTGTATTTTTGTATTTTTGTATTTTGTGTTTTTGTATTTTTGTATTTTTGTATTTTGTATTTTTGTATTTTTGTATTTTGTATTTTTTTGTATTTTTTGTATTTTTGTATTTTGTATTTTGTATTTTTGTATTTTTGTATTTTTGTATTTTTGTATTTTTGTATTTTTGTATTTTTTGTATTTTGTATTTTTGTATTTTGTATTTTTGTATTTTGTATTTTTGTATTTTTGTATTTTGTATTTTGTATTTTTGTATTTTTGTATTTTTGTATTTTTGTATTTTGTATTTTGTATTTTTGTATTTTGTATTTTGTATTTTTGTATTTTGTATTTTGTATTTTTTGTATTTTTGTATTTTGTGTTTTTGTATTTTGTATTTTTTGTATTTTTGTATTTTTGTATTTTGTATTTTGTATTTTTGTATTTTGTATTTTTTGTATTTTTGTATTTTTGTATTTTTGTATTTTGTATTTTGTATTTTTTGTATTTTTGTATTTTTGTATTTTTGTATTTTTGTATTTTTGTATTTTGTATTTTGTATTTTTGTATTTTGTATTTTTGTATTTTTGTATTTTGTATTTTTGTATTTTGTATTTTTGTATTTTTGTATTTTTGTATTTTTTGTATTTTTGTATTTTTGTATTTTTGTATTTTTGTATTTTTGTATTTTTGTATTTTGTATTTTTGTATTTTTGTATTTTTGTATTTATGTATTTACGTATTTATGTATTTTGTATTTTTGTATTTTGTATTTTTGTATTTTTGTATTTTGTATTTTGTATTTTTGTATTTTTGTATTTTTGTATTTTTTTGTTTTTGGTATTTTAGTATTTTTTGTATTTTTGTATTTTTGTATTTTGTATTTTTACATTTTTGTATTTTGTGTTTTTTTTATTTTTGTATTTTGTATTTTGTATTTTTGTATTTTTGTATTTTTGTATTTTTGTATTTTGTATTTTTGTATATTTGTATTTTTGTATTTTTGTATTTTTGTATTTTGTATTTTTGTATTTTTGTATTTTTGTATTTTTGTATTTTGTATTTTTGCATTTTTGTATTTTTTGTATTTTTGTATTTTGTATTTTGTATTTTTGTATTTTGTATTTTTGTATTTTGTATTTTTGTATTTTTTGTATTTTTGTATTTTTTGTATTTTTGTATTTTTGTATTTTGTATTTTTGTATTTTTGTATTTTGTATTTTTGTATTTTTTGTATTTTTGTATTTTGTATTTTTGTATTTTGTATTTTTGTATTTTGTATTTTTTGTATTTTTTGTATTTTGTATTTTTGTATTTTTGTATTTTTGTATTTTTGTATTTTTGTATTTTTGTATTTTTTGTATTTTGTATTTTTGTATTTTTGTATTTTTGTATTTTGTATTTTTGTATTTTTGTATTTTTTGTATTTTGTATTTTTGTATTTTGTATTTTTGTATTTTTGTATTTTGTATTTTTGTATTTTGTATTTTGTATTTTTTGTATTTTTACAGTATTTTGTATTTTTTGTATTTTTGTATTTTTTGTATTTTGTATTTTTGTATTTTTGTATTTTGTATTTTTGTATTTTGTATTTTTGTATTTTGTATTTTTGTATTTTTGTATTTTGTATTTTTGTATTTTTGTATTTTGTATTTTTTGTATTTTTATTTTTGTTATTTTGTATTTTTGTATTTTTGTATTTTGTATTTTTGTATTTTGTATTTTTTGTATTTTGTATTTTGTATTTTTGTATTTTTGTATTTTGTATTTTTGTATTTTTGTATTTTTGTATTTTTGTATTTTTTTATATTTTTTTGTATTTTTGTATTTTTGTATTTTTGTATTTTTGTATTTTGTATTTTTGTATTTTTGTATTTTGTATTTTTGTATTTTTGTATTTTTGTATTTTTGTATTTTTGTATTTTAAGTATTTTTGTATTTTGTATTTTTGTATTTTTGTATTTTTGTATTTTTGTATTTTGTATTTTTGTATTTTTGTATTTTTGTATTTTGTATTTTTGTTTTTTGTATTTTTGTATTTTTGTATTTTTGTATTTTTTGTATTTTGTATTTTTGTATTTTTGTATTTTTGTATTTTTGTATTTTTGTATTTTTGTATTTTGTATTTTTGTATTTTTGTATTTTTTGTATTTTTGTATTTTTGTATTTTGTATTTTTGTATTTTTGTATTTTTGTATTTTTTGTATTTTATTTTGTATTTTGTGTTTGTATTTTTGTATTTTTGTATTTTTGTATTTTGTATTTTGTATTTTGTATTTTTGTATTTTTGTATTTTTTGTATTTTTTGTATTTTGTATTTTTTGTATTTTTGTATTTTTGTATTTTTGTATTTTTTGTATTTTTGTATTTTTGTATTTTTGTATTTTTGTATTTTTGTGTTTTTTTTGTATTTTTTTTGTATTTGTACTTTTTTTTGTATTTTTGTATTTTTTGTATTTTTGTATTTTTGTATTTTTATCTTACACTTGTATTTTTGTATTTTTGTATTTTGTATTTTTGTATTTTTGTATTTTTGTATTTTTGTATTTTTGTATTTTGTATTTTTGTATTTTTGTATTTTTTGTATTTTGTATTTTTTGTATTTTTGTATTTTTGTATTTTGTATTTTGTATTTTTTGTATTTTTGTATTTTTTGTAATTTTAATTATTTTAGTATTTTAGTATTTTGTATTTTTTATTTTAGTATTTTTGTATTTTTGTATTTTAGTATTTTGTATTTTAATTATTTTAGTATTTTAATTATTTTTGTATTTTTGTATTTTTGTATTTTTGTATTTTGTATTTTGTATTTTGTATTTTTTGTATTTTTTATTTTTGTATTTTTTTGTATTTTTTGTATTTTTGTATTTTTGTATTTTGTATTTTTGTATTTTGTATTTTTTGTATTTTGTATTTTTGTATTTTTGTATTTTTGTATTTTGTATTTTTGTATTTTTGTACGTTTTTTTGTATTTTTGTATTTTGTATTTTTGTATTTTGTATTTTGTATTTTGTATTTTGTATTTTTGTATTTTTGTATTTTTTGTATTTTTGTATTTTGTATTTTTGTATTTTTGTATTTTGTATTTTGTATTTTTGTATTTTTGTATTTTTGTATTTTTGTATTTTGTATTTTGTATTTTTGTATTTTTGTATTTTTGTATTTTTGTATTTTTGTATTTTGTATTTTGTATTTTTGTATTTTTTGTATTTTTGTATTTTGTATTTTTGTATTTTGTATTTTTTGTATTTTTGTATTTTGTATTTTTGTATTTTGTATTTTTTGTATTTTTGTATTTTTGTATTTTGTATTTTTGTATTTTGTATTTTTGTATTTTGTATTTTGTATTTTGTATTTTTGTATTTTGTATTTTTTGTATTTTGTATTTTTGTATTTTGTATTTTTGTATTTTGTATTTTTGTATTTTGTATTTTTGTATTTTTTTATTTTGTATTTTTGTATTTTGTATTTTGTATTTTTGTATTTTGTATTTTGTATTTTGTATTTTGTATTTTTGTATTTTTAGTATTTTGTATTTGTATTTTGTATTTTGTATTTTATATTTTGTATTTTTGTATTTTGTATTTTGTATTTTTTGTATTTTGTATTTTTGGTATTTTGTATTTTTGTATTTTGTATTTTTGTATTTTAGTATTTTAGTATTTTAGTATTTTTGTATTTTGTATTTTTGTATTTTGTATTTTAGTATTTTTGTATTTTTGTATTTTGTATTTTTGTATTTTTGTATTTTTGTATTTTTGTATTTTGTATTTTTGTATTTTGTATTTTTGTATTTTGTATTTTGTATTTTTGTATTTTTGTATTTTTGTATTTTTGTATTTTGTATTTTTGTATTTTTGTATTTTTGTATTTTGTATTTTTTGTATTTTTGTATTTTTGTATTTTTGTATTTTGTATTTTTGTATTTTGTATTTTGTATTTTTGTATTTTGTATTTTTGTATTTTGTATTTTGTATTTTGTATTTTTGTATTTTTGTATTTTTGTATTTTGTATTTTGTATTTTGTATTTTTGTATTTTGTATTTTTGTATTTTTGTATTTTTTGTATTTTTGTATTTTTGTATTTTTTGTATTTTGTATTTTTGTATTTTTGTATTTTGTATTTTTGTATTTTTGTATTTTTGTATTTTGTATTTTTGTATTTTTGTATTTTTGTATTTTTGTATTTTTGTATTTTTGTATTTTGTATTTTTGTATTTTGTATTTTGTATTTTTGTATTTTTGTATTTTTTGTATTTTTGTATTTTTGTATTTTTGTATTTTTGTATTTTTGTATTTTTGTATTTTGTATTTTGTATTTTGTATTTTTGTATTTTGTATTTTGTATTTTGTATTTTTGTATTTTTGTATTTTTGTATTTTTGTATTTTTGTATTTTGTATTTTTTGTATTTTTGTATTTTTGTATTTTTGTATTTTTTGTATTTTTGTATTTTTGTATTTTTGTATTTTGTATTTTGTATTTTTGTATTTTGTATTTTTGTATTTTGTATTTTTTGTATTTTTTGTATTTTTGTATTTTTTGTATTTTTGTATTTTTGTATTTTGTATTTTGTATTTTTGTATTTTGTATTTTGTATTTTTGTATTTTGTATTTTTGTATTTTTGTATTTTTGTATTTTTGTATTTTGTATTTTTGTATTTTGTATTTTGTATTTTTGTATTTTGTATTTTTGTATTTTGTATTTTGTATTTTTGTATTTTTTGTATTTTGTATTTTTGTATTTTTGTATTTTGTATTTTGTATTTTTTGTATTTTGTATTTTGTATTTTGTATTTTTGTATTTTGTATTTTTTGTATTTTGTATTTTGTATTTTTGTATTTTGTATTTTGTATTTTTGTATTTTGTATTTTTGTATTTTTTGTATTTTTTGTATTTTGTATTTTGTATTTTGTATTTTTGTATTTTGTATTTTGTATTTTTGTATTTTGTATTTTGTATTTTTGTATTTTTTGTATTTTTGTATTTTTGTATTTTTGTATTTTTGTATTTTTGTATTTTGTATTTTTTGGCATTTTTTGTATTTTTGTATTTTTGTATTTTTGTATTTTGTATTTTTGTATTTTTGTATTTTGTATTTTGTATTTTGTATTTTTTGTATTTTGTATTTTTGTATTTTTTGTATTTTGTATTTTTGTATTTTTGTATTTTTGTATTTTTGTATTTTGTTTTTGTATTTTTGTATTTTTGTATTTTTTGTATTTTTGTATTTTGTATTTTGTATTTTTGTATTTTTTATGTTTGTATTTTGTATTTTGTATTTTTGTATTTTTGTATTTTTGTATTTTTGTATTTTTGTATTTTTGTATTTTTTGTATTTTTGTATTTTTATTTTTTGTATTTTTGTATTTTTGTATTTTTTGTATTTTGTATTTTTTGTATTTTTGTATTTTTGTATTTTTGTATTTTTGTATTTTAATATTTTTGTATTTTGTATTTTTGTATTTTTGTATTTTTGTATTTTTGTATTTTTGTATTTTGTATTTTTTGTATTTTGTATTTTTGTATTTTGTATTTTGTATTTTTTGTATTTTGTATTTTTGTATTTTGTATTTTGTATTTTTGTATTTTTTGTATTTTGTATTTTTGTATTTTTGTATTTTTGTATTTTTGTATTTTTGTATTTTTGTATTTTTGTATTTTGTATTTTGTATTTTTGTATTTTTGTATTTTTGTATTTTTGTATTTTTGTATTTTGTATTTTTTGTATTTTTTTGTATTTTGTATTTTTGTATTTTGTATTTTTGTATTTTTGTATTTTGTATTTTTGTATTTTTGTATTTTGTATTTTGTATTTTGTATTGTATTTTTGTATTTTGTATTTTTGTATTTTTTGTATTTTATTTTTGTATTTTTGTATTTTTGTATTTTGTATTTTGTATTTTTGTATTTGTATTTTTGTATTTTGTATTTTGTATTTTGTATTTTTGTATTTTTGTATTTTTGTATTTTTTATTTTTGTATTTTTGTATTTTTGTATTTTTGTATTTTGTATTTTGTATTTTTTATTTTTGTATTTTTGTATTTTTGTATTTTTGTATTTTTTTGTATTTTTGTATTTTTGTATTTTTGTATTTTTGTATTTTTTGTATTTTTGTATTTTTGTATTTTGTATTTTTGTATTTTTGTATTTTTGTATTTTTGTATTTTGTATTTTGTATTTTGTATTTTGTATTTTTGTATTTTTGTATTTTTGTATTTTTGTATTTTTGTATTTTTGTATTTTTGTATTTTTATTTTTGTATTTTTGTATTTTTGTATTTTTGTATTTTTGTATTTTTGTATTTTGTATTTTGTATTTTTGTATTTTGTATTTTGTATTTTTTGTATTTTTGTATTTTTGTATTTTGTATTTTGTATTTTTTTGTATTTTTGTATTTTGTATTTTGTATTTTTGTATTTTGTATTTTGTATTTTTGTATTTTGTATTTTGTATTTTTGTATTTTTGTATTTTGTATTTTTTGTATTTTTTGTATTTTTGTATTTTTGTATTTTGTATTTTTGTATTTTTGTATTTTTGTATTTTTGTATTTTTGTATTTTTGTATTTTTGTATTTTTGTATTTTTGTATTTTTGTATTTTTGTATTTTGTATTTTTGTATTTTTGTATTTTTGTATTTTTGTATTTTTGTATTTTGTATTTTTGTATTTTTGTATTTTGTATTTTTGTATTTTTGTATTTTTGTATTTTTTGTATTTTTGTATTTTTTGTATTTTTTGTATTTTTGTATTTTGTATTTTTGTATTTTTGTATTTTTGTATTTTGTATTTTGTATTTTTGTATTTTTGTATTTTGTATTTTGTATTTTTGTATTTTGTATTTTTGTATTTTGTATTTTTTGTATTTTTGTATTTTTGTATTTTGTATTTTTGTATTTTGTATTTTGTATTTTTGTATTTTTGTATTTTTGTATTTTTGTATTTTGTATTTTGTATTTTTGTATTTTTTGTATTTTTTGTATTTTGTATTTTGTATTTTTGTATTTTTGTATTTTGTATTTTGTATTTTTTGTATTTTTGTATTTTTGTATTTTTGTATTTTGTATTTTTGTATTTTTGTATTTTTGTATTTTTGTATTTTTGTATTTTTGTATTTTTGTATTTTTGTATTTTTGTATTTTTGTATTTTTGTATTTTTGTATTTTTGTATTTTTGTATTTTTGTATTTTTGTATTTTTGTATTGTTTTTGTATTTTTGTATAGTTTTTGTATTTTTGATTTATCCTCAAAACATTAAAAATAAAACCCTCGGAGAGCCATCAACTGTCCAACTAAATCACGATTAAGCAGGGACGAAAACACGGTTGAGACTGGGAGAAAATTGGCAAAACCGTTGATGAAATTTCTGTTGATCACTTTATCGCACCGCAATAAAATAGGGAGAAAAAGCTCAGGAGAAAATTGCTTCTCGATAGCAAACAAACCGTCAGTCAGAGATGCTCTTCCTTCCGTCGTTTTCTGGGTTACCTGCTGAAGTGGTATCGAACCTGGTGAAGATAATCTCCTCGCAGCAGACTAGAATGGAGGAATTTGGGCTAAAGTTTTTTGGTTACAATTTTTGTTTATACAGATTTACAAATTGATATATTGGAACCATAAATAAAACAAATAAATTTTGAAAATATTAAACTTTTACGTTAAGGTAGTCCCGTTTAACCCCCATAACCCCAGCGTCACCTTAAATCTGATACGCGGGAAAATCGCGTAAGGTAGCGTTTCGCACAACCAAGTCTAGACCCTTTTTTCCAGGGGGGGTACAACGTAAAGCCTTGCAGGTACCTTGGCGTAAACGGTGGCAAAGCGTTTAGGTTATTGGATGAGTGAGCGCTTCATGCGGCTGAAGTGTTTACCAACGACGACGATGAAAACAGTGTAGCGTAGTCCTGATGCCCTTTTGCAGAGGAAAGGAGCTGGGTCACGGTGGACCATGAGAGTTTGTTAAGTCTCGGCTGTTTTGTGGCTTGCAAAAAGGAGGTTAGTCATCCGATAACTGCGGGAAACTTTTGTGGTGAAGTTTGTAAAATTAAGTTATGGCAACACTGCACTTTTGCTCCGGAGTATAATTCTGATGGACATATTGCAATCTACCTGCAATTTTTTTCAGCTTGTTTTTATTATGTCCTTCATGTCCTTTACGGGAAAAAAAATTGTCCTCTTCAAAAGTGCGTGACCCTTTTCCGCCAGGAGAGCCCCTGTTGCCATCAATCAAATTTGCACCCCGTGAGTGTGCACCCGCTGCACTTCTGCAGCCAGCATCTGTTGCTTCACAGCTGCCCCGATCCATCAGGTCTGGATGCAACTAATAAAGTGCGAGAAAGCTTTCCCCCCTTTCCTTACTTGTTGCGCATTTTCCCGCCCGAGCTGAAAATCCCTCTTCGGAAAATTCTCTCTCTCTCATCGCCAAAAATAATCGACGAAGAGCGCCACCACATTTCCCTGTGTGTTATCACCGACGAAGTTGGGGCGCCAAACGGGACATTTTAGTCGCTCGCGAACCGTCGGACGGAACGGATTTTCCCGCGCGCGCTCTCTCGTAGATTCAGCCGCCGTCGTCGTCGTCGCGGTTGGACACCAGTTGATTCCAGGAGGGGGAAGTCACGGCGGAAGTGCTTCCAGACTGGAAGGAGGAGGAGCAAGGGAGGGTGGAGTGAGTGAATTTCCGGGTGCGAGCGCGCAACGCAGTCCAAAAATAGTTTCCAGCTCTGCTGGCAACACTGCGAGAAGTTTTTTTTTGTGGTTTGGAATGAGTTTTTGTTTGATTTAGCAAGTTTTTTGGTTGAAAATGCAATTTTTTGTGTTCTTAATTCCATTCGTGTTTAGAGTAGTTTAAATGAAAAGTTTTCTACAGTGTTGGGATATCCCGGAAGAGATCCCACAGGAAGGAGGCAAAGGACTTCGCAGCGAATCAGTGTTCGTCATGCCAGCTACGTGTGCAACGTCGTCTTAAAAGTGTGTGATCTATTTGGTGTCATTTTCGTGAAAATTTCCCGGAAAAAGGAAAAGTCTGGATGAAAATAATCCTTTCAAAAGCTCTGTCTCGCTGTGTGTGAGTGTGCAATATGTTCATAGAAAAGTAAGGCATAACTACAATCACGTACGCCCCTAATTGTCTGTGATAGCTATTTAGTGTTTTTTGGAAGCTGCTTACTGTAAAAAAAAGAAAAATCGTCGATTTCACCGTTAGATTTATTTTTTTCTAAACAAACGAATTTCTTCCGCAAAACGGGTATCTACCACATAAATGTAAGCTTAATCGCAACGTGTTTTTCCTGGGATTCAATCGAAAGATTCAAAGGACCAATCTTGGGTCCAAAAACGGATTACAGAGTAGAGGTTGAAGGTTGACGACCAAATCGGAAAACACAGAACCACGCAACGAGGGGTTGCCACATCGAGGAAAATCGAGGAAAATCAAATTTGGGTGTTTGCTACTACACTGGAAAAAGGGAGGGGAGGAAGAAAATCGCAGTTGAGGTCGTGTGAAGTTTGAAAAATTGATTGCAACGGAAGCAAGGTGGTGCGTGAAGAGTTCGGAAGGATTTGATCAATCAATTTACGGAAGGTCCTAGCCTGGACGTCGTCGCCTGGATTCATTAGAAGGGGAGAGGAAGCAACCTTTCCTGTGTATCTTTGCTGGGTGCGAGTTGTCTTTGGGATTTGTGAGGGGTGTGCAAGTTTTGGCCTCGAACGACCATAAAGGAGCAGCAGCAACAGGACACGGGACCTGGCTCGGAAAGCTCCGGGATTACTTCGGAGGCTTCCGAGCGGCGGCGGTGATGGATTCCTAGCTTGGGGTGAGTTTGTACCAATGTGGACGGCGAACGAAGACGAGGTAGACGACTGTCGAAGCAAGGCTTTGTTTGTTGAGACCCTGTAATCCTATATTTTATTGGGGATGTTTAGTGAGGAGTTACGAGGTGGAACTTTGTTGGAGTTGAATGATGTCCAACAGAGGCCACAGTCCATCACGATGGACAGGTTTGATATATGATGGTGTGGACTGGTACGTGATCGGATCGCAGATCAATGAAAGTTCATATTCTTTGGTGTGAAAAGTCGCTGATTGCACTAGTAACTAAAATTCATTATTCGTATAAAATACTAGATATTTTCTAGAAAAAAACTAACTTTTTCAAGATAATTGCCGTATCACAGTATTGTGTGGTCAACATAAAATCTGAAGAAGATAGTAATTATGTCACTTATTTGGAAATTTTACAAAATCACAGAATCATACTACTGGAATCAGATTTTGCTCCAATAATAAGGCTGGTACAAATTATATTTAAAGTTTTTGTCGCCCCCTCCTTCAAAGTTGGCCCGAAAAATCAGGGGGCAAAAATATATTTATTCAAAAAACTTCAAAATTTCAGTGGAAATTCAAGTGCAATAAGATGAAATTGATTTAAAATGTAATCCCCATGCGTTTAAAATCATTTTTAGCATTTTTGGGTTGAATTTTTGAAAATTTGCGATGTTTAGTATCGCAAAAAGATTTTTTCGCTATTTTTTTGTTTGTCAAATCTTACTTTTTTGAAAACTAATGATTGCAAAACAACTTAACTAGTGTTAAAAGCATTTTAAAACACTTTTTGTATTTAAAATTTTGAGACTATGGGTTGTTATTTAATTTTTTTTATATTTAAGTTTTGGCTGATTTTAGCGTGACATACTTTATGGATTGAGGTAAAACTACGTCATAAAAGAGGTAATATTCAACCTTCAATACTTACACCTTCCAAATTTACACATTTTTTTACTGTGTACAACTAGCGGTCTCAGGGTGTACCAGTAGACTCATTTAGTAATGGTGGACTTATAAAAAATATCCCAAATATATTTTTTAAACAGACTATTTCATACCTTTTGATTTCGTCAACTTTCATGGCATTTTTTATTTGTATGAATTTTTTTCGGTTTGTTAAGCACAAGTCTAGAGTTTTTTTTTAAAAAAAAGGTCCAATTTTTTTTTTGCTTTTTGGGTGTTTTTGAATACCCCTAATACCCCGTTCGCACGGGCGAGTTATAACCGGTTATAAGACCAAAAGTGGTTATAACTCTTAAAACCGGCTATAACTTTGGTTTTGCCCATACAACGATCTGTCAAATTAAAACTGGTTTTAAAAGTTATAACCAGGTTAAAACTGCTCGAAAAGGGAACTCGACTACTTGAAAACTCATAGTAGTCTTTGGAAAACTTGCAAA
Organism: Culex quinquefasciatus; assembly: GCF_015732765.1. NCBI lineage: Eukaryota > Metazoa > Arthropoda > Insecta > Diptera > Culicidae > Culex > Culex quinquefasciatus. Next base: position 48,436,867 of record NC_051863.1, on the reverse strand, counting down.
ACTTTTGACATTGACAGGAAAAAAAACTTTTTGCGTACTGGCACGTCCCAATTCCCCGGAGCGGACAAGGCACCGTGAAAAAAAAATACCCGGAACTAGAACAAATGGAGAACAACCACCACCGGAAGGAATCCAGGATTTTGTTTTAAATTTTAGTTGAAATAATAGAAACTGGTAATTTTTAATTTTCAGTTAAAACAATACTGCATTTCCCTGGCCGGATACGCCTTTTCCGACTGCAAGTGCAACCTCGGATTCAGTGCTGAACCACTTAGACCCATCGCTAGACGGCGTACCAAACGACCCTGAGCCGATAGACAGTTGGAGGTTTGCTGACGACAGCGAGGGTTGTGGCGGTCTAAATGAAACCCCTATTGTTCTGCAGGGTCGGCATGGGCTCAGGCAGGAAATCATCTCCGGAAGCACCTTCAGCCGTCTCGTTCTGCTGCTCGGTGGTATACCTTTAACTCCCCGGCGTCCCAACGTCGTTGTAGTCTACGCTGACCCCTTGTGCCTGCCCTATCGCACTCGAGTATGTTGACGAAAGTGTGAATTGCTCGGTTTCCGACGGGTAGTAGTTGTAGAGCTGGTCTTCGGTTTGGCTCATGGTTCGTACGGAGGAAGCACAATTCAGCAATGCCGGCTGGTCGCTGCTCGTCCGTTTCTGGCCACGATGTTGAGTGGATAAACCACGAGTTAGCCACCGGTGATGCCGGAGTATCCGAATCGCGGGGTTCTGGAGTTCCTGGATGACTCGCTTCACCCAGGCTCGTTGAGCTGTAGTCGAATCTATGACGGTTCTCGTGTCTTATCCCACTTCAGTTCACCAGGATCAAAACCAGAGCCTCAACCCACGATCCGCTGATCAGGCGAATCCCATCAGCTCGTTCTGCAACAATTCGTGCCCCAGCTCAGCCTCAGCCTCAGCCTCGACGTCGATCAGCTTCAAGCAAAGTACACCATCGATTTAATCGACTCAATGGTACTCTGCACCAATCCCAAAGTCAAGCTTTCCATTCGGGGCAACCCGAAATCTATGTTCCGACCGAGGCCCCCTTAGACTACAGCATGGAAGGTGTCGTTGTGCGGAAGCCCAAATGGACCATAAGCATCTGCGGTGACATTTCCACATCCAGAACCTTCTCACCGACATTTCCATTTCTAGAACCTTCTCACCATCAACACCATCAACCTGTGGTTATCTGGCTAACATCCTAGTCGGAGGTCGGACCGCAACACCATGCAGGAGATCGTCGGCCGGTCTTAAGAAGTTCTATCGCTCACTTTAAAGTTAGTCGAGACTGGCACGGAAACGGATCCAGTTTGCAAGCAAGTTAAGAGTTACGTACATGAAGTCTGGTCAAACAAAAAGGACTCCCAGTTCCAGCATTTCTACCTTCACCGAGGCGGACTGTCTGCAGTTTACGGGTGTCTTACTTACGTTTGGTCATCCCTTTGTAGTTCCACAAACGCGTCTCCCAACTGCTGCGCAAGGGTCACCCTCCCACTGAGAATTTTGGCTCGAGCCTCGAGTCGATCTGGCTCGATATCGAGCCTGAATCGATTCGAGGCTCGAGCCAAAATTCTCAGTGGGCTGGTGTCGTGGAGATAAGGGCGATCGTCCGAAACTACGCGTATTTACCTGCACAGCACCGCGCAGCTTGTCCGCACCTGTACCTGACTGCGCATCGGTTGCCAAAACAAACGACATATCAACTCTTGAGTATTGGCCAATACCGAAGAAAGAGTGCATATCAATTCCGCAGTCCAACGGGCCTCAAGAGGGCACTGACGAAAATCACAGCGAGGGGAGAAGCTCTTGGCCGGGCCAGGCAGAAGCTTCCACACATACACCGGCTTAAGTACTCCTGGGCAGACCACTCCGGAAATTGCTCAACCTGCTCAAGCAGCAAGCAGGAGAACCAGAGTCGAAGTGTTCATGCCTAACAACCCTGCATCCAAGGTCAGGTCATCACTGTCGGGTTCAACTGTGACCATTCTACGCAGGTGACCACTCTGACCACGGCTGCACGCAATCTTAAGCTGCTGATCCGGTAATCCTGATTTTTAGATTTAAGTTATTAGATCCCTCGTACCTGCAGATCGAAACGGTCGATTCTGCGTTTTCAGGCAATTCATATGTAGCGTAATTGTAATAAATTTAGTCAACTTGGTTAAATGCACGAGCGTGTTGGACAGGTCATCTACAACGTTCAGCTGCCGGACTAAGCAGAACCTGGTCCGATCGCAATGTAACCAGATAAAACAGTGGTGTGAACCGAACAGCGAAGCCGAACATCCTCCACTGAAAACAAGCTGCTCGTGACGTCACTGATGCTCCCCCGGTACTGGTTCCACAACAAGCGAGGAACCCTACCTGCTAAAAAAAACTCCGCCCTGGAAACGCCCTACCGTACCAAGGAGCTGTAGGAAGAACGTTCCTACTCACGACTTATCTGCAGATACCTGTTAGCTTGATAGACATGAACCGCGTCGGGAGTACGAGTGGATATTCATTTTGGTTCGATCTTATTTAGTTGAAGCACTCGTTTTGTAATTTGTTAAATAAAATTTTAATTTGTTGGGGGCGTACTACATATTTTTTTATTCGAGGAACCAATTGAAAAAAAAAAACAAATTGTTCGCTCTAAATCTTTTACCTTGGCGTTCTCTATTTCAAGGTTCCTACGCGAAACTATGAGTCCGAATGTTTCAAGAAGGCATGATCAGACAAATCTTATATCGAATAATGCCACCGGGCAGACTGGGACCGAACCCAGTTCAACTGGTGTGAGAACCACGCTTACCACGAAATATCTAATCTCAGTAAAGTGACTGACGTACTTCAGTTTGGTCTACATCGTGGGTTCGTTGTTTCCCTGATTATTCAGTGAACAAAGCCCGCATTTGAATCCATCTCCTGCCACTTCATCTCTGTATGTTACGCTTCAGCTTTGGGGAATTATCCTTCTTCTTTTATTCCTCACATTTTTTGTAATGATTTTCCTATTCTTAGAATGTACTGACATCCAGTACCAACCCACCAGAACAAAAGCCAGGTGTCCAAATGGGGCATACCGAACAGAATTCCCCCACACATAATGGAGAGGCCACGCCGGGGTTTAACGGTACTTCTGGTAACGAGCACTGGCATCGGGACCTTCGAACTTCTTCGGTTCGCAACGACACGGGTCAGCAACCAGCTGGTTTCGGTCGTACTGAGTCAGGATGGTAATGAGTGCCTTCAAAGACGCCTCATCGACGTACTTCTTATAAAACGAATCCAAGGCCTATGAGATGGTCTGGCGGATGTCGTAGAACTGAACGACATGACAACCACCGCAAACCAAGTTACGGATGTACACGCCGGTGAATTTTTCCTTGACGAGCTGCTGCAGCGGCTCCTGCAGATTATACTGGAGAATCTTGGGTTCGATCTGGTCCAGCGGGTGTCCGTTCACGTAGAGCGGATCGGTGTTCGCGGGACAACGTTGATGGGTTCCTTGCGTGCTGTGGGCATGTTTAGATAAGTAAACTACAAACTAAAAACGATGGTCAGCTTAGTCATAACTATCGAGATTACAGCTTGTGGGTCCAAACAGAACACCGAATCGTATTCAATCGATTTGGGAAGGGTAATTTAAGGCCTCTTGGGAGTCTTTCGATTTCCGGTTCGAGCTCGCTGTAGTACAACACGGGGTACGGAAGCATTCCGGCAAAATTCATCGGAATCGCTAAAAAGAGACCAATGAAAACAATAATCTTGTGAACAATTTACACACAACCAATCGACCTTTTTCCGTTGCGCCCGTTTGCTTCTGGGAGCACTCCACTCGAATGTATCCAAGGGAAGCGGTCTGGATTGGCGTACACAGTTGCGTCAGAGCCGCGTCCGTTTCCGGAATAAGATGATGTCCGGTGGTCGGGTTCTCAACGCGGCCATTGGCACGAACGCCGAACCAAATCAAACAAACCAAACCGAGCAAATATATCAAACAGAACACATCACAGCCTGCTATAATCTGTCAAAACAGTTAAAACCGTTAAAACCTCTCGCGCCCGTGCGAACGGGTTGGTTTTAACTTGGTTATAACTTATAACCATTTCGTTAAAACCGGCTTTAACTCGCCCGTGCGAACGGGGTATAACTCAAGGCGGTTTCGAAAACACCTAAAATGCAAAAATTGGAAATAATAAAATAATTTTCTGATTATCTTTGCCAAAGTTGTAAATTATGATCATGTTTGCAGAGAAAATGCCAACTATATATGTAGCCGATGGGAATGATGGATGAGTTGGTTTTGGCCTACTTTGGTTAAATTCAAAATTGTAATTTTTTAAATAGTATATCATCAAAACTACTACTTACTTTACTTTATCAGCAACAGGTCTATCGACCCAACGCTGAACTAATCGAAGATTTCCAGGATGCTCGATCTTGGGCCGCTCGTCTCCAGTCGCCTACAATGTTGGCCGCTCTTGCATCTTCGTCGACTGCACACAGCCAACGCGTACGAGGCCTTCCACGAAGCCGACGACCGCGTCCAGGTTCGCTGCTGAATATCGTTTTAGCCGCCCGCTCGTCCGACATTCTGGCTACATGTCCAGCCCACTTCAGCCTGTCGTGCTTGATGACTTTACGATATCAGCATGTTTGTAGTCTTGGTACAACTCGAAATTCATGCGCCTGCGCCACCGGTCTCCTACTTGCTTGCCGCCGAAGATAGAACGCAGGATTCTCCGCTCAAAGACCCCAAGTGCTCTCTGGTCAGCCTCCTTTAGCGTCCACGACTCGTGACCGTAAAGAGCTACAGGGAGTATCAAGGTCCTGTACAGCGTGATTTTCGTAGGCGTCCTTAGGCTGCGGGACCTTAGCTGGCTACGAAGACCGTAGAAGCCCTGTTTGCAGCACTAATCCGCCGTTTCACTTCGCAGCTCACATCGTTGTCGCACGTCACGAGTGTACCAAGATATACAAATTCATCCACCACCTCATCTTTCTCCATCTATTTCCACCTCCGAAACACCATCACCTGCACTGCCACGCGCTCTGCCAGCAACCAGATACTTGGTCTTGGCAGTGTTGATGGTCAGTCCGATCTTCGCAGCTTCCCGCTTGAAAGGGACGAACGCCTCCTCCACTGAACGACGGTCGATACCAATGATGTCGATGTCGTCAGCGTATCCAAGCAGCATGTGCGATTTAGTGATGAGTGTTCCGTTTCTTTGCACGCCTGCCCTTCGAGCAGCACCTTCCAACGCTATGATGAACAGTAAGTTCGAGAGAGCATCGCCCTGCTTCAATCCATCCAACGTAACGAAAGCTTCAGATGTCTCGTTAGCTATTCGCACGCTTGATTTTGCTCCGTCGAGCGTTGCACGAATCAGTCTAATTAGCTTCGCCGGAAAGCCGTGTTCTAGCATAATTTTCCAAAGTTCGTTTCTTTTGACTGAATCGTACGCCGCCTTGAAGTCGATGAACAAATGGTGTGTTTGCAGGTTGTACTCCGGAACTTGTCGAGGATTTGTCGCAGAGTGAACATCTGGTCCGTCGTTGACCGACCCGCTCGAAAACCGCACTGGTATTCGCCGACAAAGGTCTCGGTCAACGGTCTCAGCTTGCTCCACAGGATTCGGGATAGTACTTTGTACGCTGAGTTGAGGATTGTGATGCCTCGATAGTTGGCACAATCGAGTCTTTGCCCTTTCTTGTAGATTGGGGTGATGAGCCCGTCTAACCAGTCGGTCGGAAGCTGTTCTTCGCACCAAATTCGCTGGACGATTTGATGCAGAATCTCGATCATCCGCGCGCTCCCGTGCTTGAAAAGTTCGGCCGGAAGTCCGTCCTTTCCCGCGGATTTTGCGTTCTTCAGCTCCTTTACGGCTTTTTCCACGTCCTCCAACGTAGGCGGGTCCACAGCTATTCCATCATCCTCAACGTTCATCCTGTCCTCGACGATTCCCTCTCGCATCTCACCGTTCAACAGCTGTTGAAAGTGCTCCTTCCACCTGGCCGCTACCGCTGTCTTATCTGTCAACAGGTTACCTTCCCTGTCGTTGCACATAACAGGGGAAGGCGTCGCTTTCTTTCTTACACCGTTGACAGTTGCATAAAACCTCCGCTTATCGTTCGCGTTGTATTGTGCTTGAGCTTCGGCAAGTACTCTCTCGTCGTACTCCCGTTCTTTTCGGCGGTGGGTTCGTTTCTCAGCTCTTCGCAGCTCGCTGTATCGCTCACAGTTTCGGCGCGTACCCTTCACCAGCATACGCTTCCTGGCCTCGTTCTTCTCTTCCGTCACTCGCTGGCACTCCGCATCGAACCACCCTTTAGGTTTGCGTCCTCTGGTCGGCCGATCACTTCGGTAGCCGTTGTGTTGACGATGCTCTGGAGGGCTCCCCATTGCTCGTCCAGGTTACCCGTAGGCGCGTCCTCGTTGATCCGCTCGTCGAGCTTCCGACTGTACTCTGCAGCAACGTCGCTGCTCGCGAGGCGCTGGACGTTCAACCGCATGGTCAACACGTTCGACAGCCTAGCTCGGATCTTGCACGCTACCAGGAAGTGATCAGAGTCGATGTTCGGTCCTCTGTACGATCGGACGTCCATCACGTCCGAGAAGTGTCGACCATCCACCAAAACGTGATCGATTTGTGTGCACGTCATCAAAACACTGCAACTAATTAAAAAGAAAATAAAAAAAATTGGAATCGTTAAGAATTTTTAAGAATGATTTTTATATATTTTTTTGTTTGTTTTAAGTTTGTAAATATTTCTACCTCACATCTTTTTTTAAATAATGCCCTTATTTTTTTATTGATGGTATCTTGAAAATTATGGCATCTTTTCTCAATGTATAACAAAAACATCGCTGTGGTGAAATTATGTCTTATTTTTGAACAAAATATTTGATAAAATTATTATATTTCAAATATGGGCCTTAACATTAAAAATATAAAAAAAAAATCAATTCATGATCTTATTTCAGCAATGACAAAATGGATGAAAAATGTTCAAAATAGAAAAAAAAAGTATAGAATTTTGTATTGTATTCGTTTTTTTTCAAAAAGGTATTTTTTAATTAAAAAATTAAGAGTTATAACCTGAAACGGAGAATTTTATCAAAATATTACGAATATTTTTTGATATTACTTTTAACGGTGCACATCAACCAGAGCTTTTGCACCCAGATTTTTGTTACAGACATTTTAGTATCTTCAAAACTACGGGTACTATTGAAATATTTTTTTATTCATCCCCTAAAGTACTGTCCACCAAGTAATTTACAGCAAAGTTTCATTAATTTTACAATCCCGTAGTTGCAGGATTGGGTTCGTAAGTTTGACAATTTTGGTATAAGAAGACAACAACTTCCTTCGTTGCTGTGCACCCTTAAATTCCAAATCAAAAAAGGTTTAACAAATCTTTTAAAATGAATTTTAAACAATTTCTGAAAAATCTATTTCAAAGATTCATAGCAATGCCAGAAACAAATTGTCTGTCGAACACTATTGATCATATGTTTGCACTTTGGGTAGGGCAAATATTTAAAAAAATAAGGTTTTTAAATATCAAATATCATATTAAATTAGGACTTTTTTCAAATCATCATTCTAAACTGTGTTTATACTGATATGTTTATCAAATATCTTGTTTTATGAATTTAGAAAATGTTTTAACTTCTAAACTGGATTAGAGTTGGGATTTCGGATATCCGGATAATTTACATTTTTTTCTATGTAAAATCATCAGATATCATGTTTTTAATCGAACCAAATCAAAAGAGATAAACGAAAATCGTAGCAGAACTGAAAATTATTTTGATAAAAATAATTGATGAATCCAAAATAGATTTAAGAATAAAAATGTAACGGATCGGATAGTATTTTGGATAATAGTATTCAAAATGTAATACAAAATTAAAGGTCATTTAAAAACCTGTAAAATAATTTTGTTTCATCTTTATGTCACCCCACAGTCGTGAGACAAAGCTGGCTTGAATAAATTAGTTCATTTTCTAATAGAATGATTAATGCTGCAAATTATCCGGATATCCGAAGTCCAGCTCTAAACTGGATACGACACACATTAAATTCTGAGTTTTCGAAAGAAACGCATTCTTACTAATGTTTCACCTGATTATCACACACCATTAATCTAAAATTTTGTAAGAAAGACAGTATTAGCCAGAATTTTAAAATAATATTTTTTTTAAGGCACGGATACTAAATGAGGTACAAGGACATTGTGTGGCCACATACATTTTTTCAAACAACTATCGAAACAAAACTTACCGGTTTAACAATATTTTAAAAGTAAAATTAAATTTCAGCCTGTCACCTCGGGTTAGAATAATAAAATGTTTAACGACTTTTTATTTTTCCAAATTTCAAGTTTTTCATTAAAAATATTTCGAAATTTTTTGATGCAAAAAATTCAATTCACCAGCACCAGAAGCTTAATAGAAACGAAAGGTGGTACCTAGCCTAAAAAAGGCTTGAGAACGCATATAAAAAACTTAAAATTAGAAATTCCCTGCTTTGAAACTTTACGATACCCATTTTTATAGCGTTTCAGGGTCATATTCTATAATTTCAAGTTGTAGATAAGGTTTTTAGTAATTTCTAATCTAAAATTTACCTTTTTTGTATTTTTTAAAAAAAGTTTTAATTCAAGCAAAGCAAACGTGCGGAGCAATATGCAACACAACGTTGGGGCAAAATGAACCACCACAAAAAAAAAAGAAAAAACTCACTACAAGCAGTTGTCACTACTCATCACTAGATGACACTGCTGATCTTATGCAAGCTCGTCAAAGCGGTGCGTGTTGTCCCGATTGAAATGTTGATCAAATAAGCGCATTTTTCGAATAATTTACTTTTAACCTTACCTTAAAATCATATGATTTGTAAATCAAAACTAAGATCAAAACTCAATATTTTATAGTTTTAGCAGTATTGTGCAATGTTAGGCTTCTAGTTTTTGATTTTCCCCGGAAAATTCCACCCAGTGACAAGAAAAGCAAGGGGTGCATTATGTCCTTCTTTTCAATGTCTCAAATTTTTCGCCTTTATGATACCAAGAAAAAAAATCTTGCCAAAAAATTCAATAACGTTCCTAAACTGAACAACTCTCCAACGCAATTGGCCTAAATTGACGTTCCCGGAACAAGTCATACATCGTTCCAGCGAAACTCGAATTCCTCGCGAGATCTCTGCTGTCCCAAATTTCGAGGAAAAACAGCTCACACAAATGTGTCTCCTCTATTGCCCGAACATAAACTCGTAATCTTCTTACCAGCAGCAGCAAATGAAATCAGTCGGAAAACAGGGAGTCCCGGAAACTCATGGGAGGAAGGTCGTAAAAATAGTTGTATGCTTTCACACGTACTGCAAATACACACTCACTTACCCAACCCACGTTGGGTACGTGTGAAAAGGTAAAGCAAGTGGAAAATCATCTCAACAATGGTTTTTGGTTGGAGGTTGGAGGAGGCATTTATGTTTTGTGGTCGTCCTGCAGCAATTTCGTGTGTTTATTTATCTAAATCTCTCCTCATTGAGGTCCAGTTTTGTTCTCTGTTGTGATCCCGTTGAATTGAAAAAACATTAAATTTTGTGTTTTCAGCAAATTTAATTTTTTTTTATTCTTCATGCAAAGTTAAAAAAAGACGACCATTGATGTTTGCTTGTGTCATATTATATCCCAATGGTCCTTTGAGGAAATTTTCAGCAATTTGAGATTGTGGGTAACTTACATTTGTTTCTTTTAAAAATGTGTTGAAGTAGAACTTTGAATTACCTTAATGTTTTATTATAGCATTTGAATTTATTTAACTATAAATACAAACAAATTTCCCTTCTCAAATAGGTTAATATCATTACCTCGCATAAATAAATCGTAAACCCATTTAAATTATTCCCCGCAACTCAATTATTGACAGCAAAAACACCTAAACAAAGTGTGCACCCAACGTGTTTTGTCCGGTGTTGCAGCAGTTGGTGCAATATTCCCACCACAAATCCCAAAGTTAAACAATCAAAACGTGATTCGTGGGGGGTGTTCTTTTTGTTCCAACACCCCGGGGACACGTGGAATCGGACACACACACAGCACGTACCTGTGCCGCCACCCACAAAAGCTATTCACTGTCCACCAGCACGGCTGAATAATTCAAATCTGGGAAACTGCATCCAGCCAAGCCGGGATAGGACATGGCTTAGTTCGGACCAATCGGAGCTGAGCGTTGATGAAATTATATGGCCAAATGGACACAGCTTCCGCCGGACGTTGCCACATGGGGGGGGGGGGGGGATGATCCCGGAAATGATTTGATGTCGGAACCTGGCCCTGATTGATGGGCACCACCACCAACATGCAATGGCAGGAATCAAAACGGTGAAATTTTCCACGGAAAATCGATATCAATTTTCTCTATTGACAGCTGGGGCCAACTCATGCGAACTAATGTAGTAGCTGCACACGAGCGCTAACTAATTGCCAATAATGGCTGGATTTGAACCTGCTGACTCATCTGTGGAACGTTGCAAGTGTGGAACGTTTCAAAATTGGAGTGAAATGATCTCAGAAGGATACTTTTTTCTTGCGAAGATGACGGATACCGATGATTGAAGTTCTTTTCAGCAATTCCCCACGAGTTGCGTCTTTCAGTTACACAGAAAAAAATTATGTAAATTTGGAAGCTTTAATTTTGGAAGGTTGAATATTACCTCTTTTATGATGTAATTTTACCTCAACTTAGACTGAAAAAGTGACATTACACCAGAAAAGTGGTAAAATTACACATTTCCAGAGGTAAAATTACACCTTTTTTCTGACATAAAAGATGTACCCCTTCCCAGATGTAATATTACCATGATTTTTTTTCTGTGTACAAAATTATAGCAGCATCAAAAAATCAAAAATGATCAGTGGGAGCCAACCATCGTTCACTGAAGATCCAGATCTCTTCTTTAATAGTCAATATAATGAAAACGTTCATTTTATAACCATAACACACCAAAATATGTTGATTCGGTTAACTGCTTAACGAAAGTCGCCATCAATATCTTTTCACTTGCGCTAACGATTTCAAAGCGCTTAAGATATAAAATTGCTTCCAACTACCAGCAACATGTTCTTCTGCACATTAGTTAGTCACTCACTTGAAAAATAATCCCGAAACATGGAAATAATTAGCAAGCGCCATAAAAAAAACGCGCTAAGTCTTTTGACGTTTCAATTCTGACGACCCATTCCAATCGAAGGCTGAAGAAAACCGAGCGAAAAGCGAAGGCAAATAAAGAACAAAGGGTGGCCACCAACACCACCAGCAGCGCCTGTTGGAGTGAGCCAGTGAGGCCAGGAAATTTTCTCTATAAATGATACTTTTCGTGAGTGTTCGCTTAAAATTTCATCAATGTTGGCAGCACTAAGCAGACCCAAAAGAGCGCTGGAAGAAAAAAAGAACTAAGCTGAAAATAGGAAAATGGGCGTGGCCTCGATGCACTCGACTGATTAGAATGCGTTTGGGAAATATATTTTTTAAATACTTGTAAAAGGATTAGCATAACTTTTAATAAAAGTGAAAATAAACAGAAATGTTCACAAAAAGTTGCTCTACTCGTTGGTGTACTTGGTTTTAGTAAAATTCAAGGAACACTCCAGATTATTCAGCATCATTCAAACACGACCGCTTATTAGGCTTAAAATGGGTATATTTCCCTTACCCCCCTTAAAAAATACCCCGTATTTTATTTGCGCTAGAGAGCTAAATTCGGTTAAAATGCCGCGGAGTTTTTAGTTTTTTGTTTTTTTTTTTGAAAACGTGCCATTTTTGGACCACCCCAACAAAGCGGCATAAACGTGAATAAACCACGTGGCCTTCAAATTTGAAATTATCAACCCCTACCCCCTACGTGATTTTTACTCCATACAAAACTTAAACCTTATGTATGAAACGTGATTTTTCGTCACGTAAGTTATGCATGAGCCCAAAGGGCCAAAAAAATACGGTTTGAATTATTATTTTGGCCAATGAACCTCTAGTCCAATTATAAGCCCAATCGGAAGTTTGAAGTTTGGCGATCGATTACAGAATTTGAAGTGAGCAAGAGCATTTTGTATGGAGCATTTTGAGATACTTTTCGCCTCATAGTTTTTTGAAAATCTGGATTGAAATTTGGAATTAAGTTCACCACCACGTCTCCCCCCCTCCTCGATTTCAACGAGAGTCATGGGTCAAAAACTTAAAATAAAATTTGTATCAACCTAATTTTTGGGGGAAAAGTCCCAACATTTGATTTAAATGCAAGCAACGATCTTTAATTAATTGACCTTTAGAAAGTATGGATAATACACTAAAAAAACTTTCAAAAAATTGCAGTCGCTAGGAATTTTATTAATTAAAAAAAATTGCATCGTACTCGAAATAAACGAACATGTTTTTTCTAAGTGTTACCCAATTTGCCCACTTTTTTATTGTTGTTATCTTGGCAATTATGGATTCTATTTTCAACTACAGTGTAGTAAAATTTTACACATATTTAAATGGAAAATTCTCAAAAATTTTAAACCGAGGCTTACACGAAAAAATATTAAAAAATGCAATTCATGCTTTTTTGTCACATTATTCGTTGCATGTAAGTAATTCTACGCCAACTTACACGAAATCGAGAAAAAATGCCCCGGTTCCTCTTCGATTTCTGTAAAAATTTGCATGCATTGAGGTAATTTTAGTCCCTGATCACGAATCCTACGTTTGTTTTCGATATCTCGTGACGGAGGGGCGGTACGACATTTTTATTAAGACACGTTATTCAATGAGTTTAAGCTTAAAACCTTGAAGAGATAGAAATTTGGTGTGAAATTGGACGTCCTATTCCACGATGTACTCAAAATAAATAAAAAAAACTTATTTTTCATCAAAAAGTAAAAAAAATGTTTAAATTAAAAATTGTTTTTGTCTGCTCCAAGACTTGGCAGAACATTGATCACTCTTAATAGCAAAGTTACCAAAATCACGTAATTTAAAAATGATTTTTTTACTAAATGAAAAATGACCTTTCTGGGTTATTTCAAATACAAAAAGTACATCCAATTGCCCATAAAATGACATTTCTCACGACAGTGAGTTATGTAACTCAGAAACGAAGTAATGGATAAACAATCTTCATAAAGAAAAAGGCAGATAATGTTCTCATTGATTCGACTTTTTCAGAAATAAATGGTTTCTTTATTATTTAGAAAAAAAAAATCAAAAATAGCTTAAATAGAAAGCGGTACACTTCATCAAAATATCACATTTACTCTTTAATAACATTTTCAAATCCGAAATCAAAAGAAAACTAGAAATTTTTAAAATTTAAAGGCTGGTTCCAAGGATGGTTTAAAATTGGATTTAGGGGGGCACTTCAGAGCACTTTATTAAAACGCAAAATTTCAACAAAAATGATCTTGTAAATGACAAAAAGCTTGTGGAAACCTCAAATCTAATAGTTTATCAACATTCTACATCAAATAGAACCGAAAACCATAAATTATCATTAAATTCTCGTCAAATTTCCTAGATTCCCACTACGAAGTGGGCGATTTCTCGGTCCTCTGTCCTATTTTTGAAAAAAAAAAATTAAATCTTTGATTAACCAATTATAGCAATGCCAAAACTAATCAATCTGTCAAACAAAATCGATCATAAGTTTGCACTTAAACAACAAAAAAAAAAGTTTGTTAAAATCAAAATTGGAAAAAATGCTTTAAATGAATTTTAAGCAAAGTCGTAACTGTAAAACTAAGTAAAACAAACATTTAAAGCCCTAGTTTACGGTAACTGAACACTTAAAACAAATAAAGACTTTTTCAAATGTCTTATCAAAAAACATTCTTAATATTGAATATCAATTAAGCCATATAAACGAAAAATTGCTATTTTTGTGGATATCTCACAGACACAGAAGACCCTTATTGCCATGCTTGAAACAATTGATTTGATTAGAATTTTTTAGGAAAGAAATTTGTCAACTTTGAAAACTTTTATTTCATGTGAATTAAATTATTTGCCTGGTTTCGATGAAATTTTTTGTTGTATCTTTTATTCTTTATATTTCTTTGTTTTATTTCAAGTTGTCATATCTTGAAATCTTGAATTTGATTTATTTTAAGCTATTGTTTTTTAAGACCACTTTTACAATACGTCATTACAACTATGCTCAGCCTAAAACCTAACCTTAGTGATTCTTTGATATTTATTGTCCTAGTTTTTTCAACCGCCTTGAAAAAAATAAATACACATTTTCCCAATTATAGGAATTAAAATTTACTTTTGCACCTAATATGAACCCTTTCTGACCAACGTTCGCCGCAGAGATTAAAGCCGTTACCACGGTGAACCTCCGATTTGGAATTTTATGTAATTAAGCTTAACGAGGCCAACTGCCAATTTGCCCACACCTCTTCGGTGCCGGAAAATCCCTTCAAGAATTCATTTCGTCCCTGTCGCATGGCAACTGTACACATTTCTGAAGCCATCTGAAACAGGGACTATAGTTAGATTGATGGAGGAGCAGTTTGATTCGCGTCAATGAGTCCACTTCAAGTTGGTGTAAAATTGCCATCGATTTTTATCTCTTTCCGAAAAGTTACCGTCAACAAAGATATTAAAAATAAGACGATGTCCAAAGTGGCAATATTTTTGAAACGCCACTGAAGCGAGATTGAAATCCCCAGATTGTGAGTCAATTCATTTGCGTTTCAGTGTGGTTATTAGGCAAATCAAACAGAAAGCTTCAGCTAAAAGTCATCAGTGGAGGACCATTAATGTCAAACGGAAGCCTCCCCCCGTTTGCGATCAGTAAGTGCCAGAATGGCGATAAATTATCCTGGAAAATCCAGCCCCGTCCCTGTGGGCTCGTCAAAAAGTAGGTAAATGTTTACTTTTCACAATCTCCATCACTCGCCGTCTGCACAGCACAGTTTCAGTCGTGGTGGCTGTGTGGCATTCGTTAATTGTCATATTTTCCATTTCCTTCCGTTTCGATTTCCGGACTCTGGGGTGGAGCATGTCGATTTTTAGGATTGTGAAATAATTTTTAAAGTGAGCATTTTGAATTTAGTGTTTTCAAGAAGTTATTGGGAGAAGAAGTTATTAGTAATTCTCACTTAAATTTCAAATGTATTGTTAGGTATCAACTTAACCGTTCAAATTTTAGGGCACATCCTGAAGTTTATAATTTTAAACCAAAAATTGATAACCCAAAAGAAATTCGAAAGCACTGAAGCGTTTCTTTCAATTTGCAAATGGATTTCCCCTCCATATCTTTCGATAGCCAGCTACTTTTTCTTGTCATTACAGCAAAACTGCTGACGGAATTTCAATTTCAATCACTCGAGGAATGTTTTCGGGCTTTTTCGAGTAGCTTCTTGGAAGACTTTTGCTGTCCGTTCGAGTTGATAGCAATCGTGAAATGAACAGTTTGATGATCAAAATTGAGTAGGTTCACGTTTCAAACATGAGATGGAAGTGATTTGAAACTGTTAAGAAGAAGTATTGCTGAAAAAAAAAACAAAGTTTATCCAATGTAGGTTGTAGGATTGTAACAAAAGTTGTTCATTGTCTCTGTCCGTAAGAATGTGGAGAAGAAACTGAAAGAAATCTAGAACAATTTGCATCTCATTCAAAGACTGTACGAAACATCTTGACAGTGGTGAACTTTTATAAAGCATAAATTACTGTATTATTAGTGTCAGCTTAACACTGAATCCTTGGCTATCTCTATACTGTAGTTATTCCGCTCTGCCACAACTTTGAGGAAACGAAACACTTACTGCTTGTAGCAAGTCTTAGCTTTTAGATGGTCCTTTATTGTCGATTACCAAAGTGAGTAATTGCCATTAGCACTGTAATGGCCCCTCCCAAGGAGTCGATTAATTTCGTTCGACCTAGTAATGGAGCAAAGTATCCCAAAAGGGGTCATTTATCAGCGACATCAATACTGCCTTGTCATGGATGGGGCTCTAAGTGGCAGAAAGCACGAACACGTAATTGATTAGACTTCTAACAAGTTTGTAGGATTACGGAACGGTATTGAGAATGTAGGACTAGACTTGACTTGATTTTAACTTCTCTTGAAATCAATGCTTAAATTTGGGCCAATTGCCACGAACATGTGTTGCAACGAAGTAAAACAACATTAAATTCGATCAACGCGAACCTCACCCACCCTCCCGATCCCGTTTGTTTTATTTGAACTTTTATTTGAAAAGAAGAGAGCATACGTTCAATGTGTAAAACATATCAGTCCTGGGTAAACATTCCCAATTGCCATACCGATGAGCAGCAATTGATTGAATAAACATTCCACCCGGAATTCTTCCCCCTCCTTTGCGCAGGATAAAAGTTTCGAGAATCCTCATTTAAATTAAGCTTCGTTCTGCCAGTTGAACCGAATGATGAATGACAAACAGTACAGTAGTACCAGTGTGTGGTCACAACCCAGAAAGGACGCAAGCACCCTGTGGCCTAGTTAAACTAATACGACCAACCCGGAGATCAGACGGCATCACCTGGAACACCAAGTTCGTCGAGTGTTGATATCGTAGTACTTTATCGTAGCACGGCGTTCTTTAAGCTGGCAAAAATAAACTAAAATCGTTGGATGTTTTGATTTAGTGAAGGATAAAAAAAGATAAAGTATTACGAAAAATACAGTCATCCCACATATTCGGAACGGTTTACAGATTAGCCAATGTTTAAAAAATCATTGAAAATCGATTATTGAACATGATGATTTGCTTTTAACTTCACGGGAAAGCTTTTCTTGTTATCTTTCGATTGATGTATCGACCGACTGTAATTTTTTACGTTTTATATCATGGAATGCATGGACCCTTAAAATCCACAAATTCGGAACACTTTTTTCTAACAGATGTAAACAAACTTTGGTTCACTCCTGGAGTACATATTTTTAACAAAAAAAATAACTTCACACACTGAAACCAATGAAACTCAAGCTTAGTAATTATTTATACATGGTCTGATATTTTTTATTGTCTATCCCCCTTACATTTTCTTAATTTGTTGGAACCAATTTTTTGAAAATGCTCTGGAAAAAAATAATCAATGATGAAACTCAATTTAATATCAAGATTTATGTCTGATTATATTAATTTTTGAAGCAACTGGAAATAGACCTTGCTTTATGAAAATAATCTGTTACAATTCAGGTAAACTTTTTAAAGTATAATTGGAAGAAAAAGAATAAAGAATAGTTAAACCCCTTACCGCCAAAGCAAAATTGAGATTGTTCAAGGTTTTGTTTACCATGATCAAATAAGATGAAAATTGAATTGAAATCATTAATTATTTAAAATAGGTTTTTGCAAGAAGAATTACTACAATTCGTTCAATACCTTGTATTCAATAAGTGTTAGGGTTAAATATGAAAAAAATAAAATAAAAATGGAAGAGTGATTGTGGATTGATGTTAATTTATCGTATAATTTAGTTCATGATTTTTGGCTAAGAAAAATAACGTCTGAAGTCAATTATAAACCTGAACACTGTATTGTTTGAGGGGTGCCCAAAAAATGCAAACATATTTTAAAACCTTCTCTAAATATTTGAAAAAATTAAGTTGTTTGAAGTAAAACAAACACGAAAAGTTAGATAATTAAGGAAATACTATAAAGCATAAAAAATTAGTTAGAGAACTGAAACCAGTATGACTTGTTTTGATTTTTTTTTTTGCTATTAAAAACTTAATTTCTGCATGATTTTTTTCATTTTAACTTGATGTGTCAAACCATATTCTCTTAAACTGGTCAAAAGTTTTAGAGAATTTTTTTTATTGTGGAGTGTGGATTAATTTTACTTACTGTCCAAACACTTTGATGAAAAAATACATCTCAACAATAAATACATGGCAATCAATTTGGACAAAACGAATTATATTGTGTTTTCGTTACGAGGCAAACCTCAAAGCATACCAATTAACGTTAATGGAAAAGAAATAAAACAAATCAATAGTGCTAGGTATCTTGGAGTTATCATTGATGAAAATTTGCGATGGAATTTACATACTGAATTAGTAAGATCTAAGATTTCGCCTTACATTTTTGCTCTAAGAAAATTAAGACACTTTATAAGTGAAAAAACTGCTTGGAATATTTACTTTGCGTATATTTATCCCCACCTGGTTTATATGAACTCAATATGGGGTTCAGCTGCTGAAATTCATCTTCAGTGTATTAGAACGTTACAAAACAAATCAATTAAAATTATAAAAAGATTACCAATTTTGTTTCCAACAAATCAACTCTACAATAGTCATACCTTACCACTTTCTTTACTTAATAAATATGAAATATGCTTATTTATTTACAAAATAGCCAATAATCTTATAAAAACAAATCTCGAACTAACACTGGTTTCAAATATTCACGATCGAATTACTCGAAGCGTTGCAAATAATAATCTATACCCTGTAAGATGCAGAACAACACTTGCACAAAACGGAATAATGAGCCGTGGAATTCTTCTGTATAATATGGGTCATTCCATCTCAACTGTGCACGAAAAAGTGCAAATTTGAAAATTAACCTCTCCGATCCTGCTCAAATTTGGCAGAGCTATTGATACTATCAAAACATGCAAGAATCCCGAATTTCATCCAAATCGGACCACCCCCTCCATTTTTGTACCTCCCCAAAAAATCGACATTTTGGCGATTTTTAACCAAACCTCCTAGTTTCAAACGACGATAACTCAGGAACCACAAATCTTAGAGGGTCGGTCTTAGACTCAATTTTGAAGGAAATTGAACGTAGAATCCATTTCCGTGATCAAAATTTTGGTAAATTTATTTTGTCTACCTGTATTGCGCAATTGAAAACTTTAAACGGCCGTATCTCAAAACACCCCAACTTATTTTTTTTATTTGACCTCACCATCGTGTTCCCCGGCCAATTTTACATAAGAATCACTTATCGACAGAAATGAATATGTTTCGTTCAAGAGATATCGAATTTTAAAGTTTTGTGTTTTCGAGATTACCTACATCAGCTTCATTCGCCGCATCTGCTAGAAGCACACAGGCGGGCTGATCAATAACTGTTACCTGGTGTTCTGGGAGATGATAAATTTTATTTATATTTTTATAATTTTACGCAAATATTTATTCAAATGGCTAACAGGGGAAATTCTCGTATGTTTGGCAGATTAAGTCCTCGCTCCTAGTTTCGTCCAATTTGCTCATTTTCACTATTTAAACAACACATTTTGCAAACTTTTAATAGAAACTTGCTTGTTCACTTCTCATTGAGCTATTTATCACTCGATTTCAGTTGAAAACGCTTTTAATCAGCTGTAATTGAATGCCAAAGCGCTGATATGGCAACATTAGAGGAACACTGGGATTAGATGCTGTTCTCATATCTTGATCAATCTATTTTTGTGAAAGGGATATTTATTGGGTTATTTTGAATGCACCGTTTTTTTTACGTGTTGCTAACCGTTTTAGAGTACCTCCGAGGCCATGACCAGGGGCTTTATCATGGGCGGTAGCAAAATAATGCCATTCAGCAAAAACCCCAAAACTTGCTTTATTATTATTATTGTTATAAATTATTATTGACACATTGCCATAATTTGGCAAATCTGATTTATGGTTTAAAAGATTGATCATATTATAGTAGTTTATGCAACAAGTTGCAAAAAGAGGATTTTTTCAGCACGAGTCGTACATTTATCCAACGAGGTTCACCGAGTTGGATAAATACGACGAGTGCTGAAAAAATCAAGTTTTGCAACGAGTTCCATATATGGTATACAACATTTTTTGCAATTTCGAAAAACACCCATTGAGTGAAATTTTAAGTCGAATTTGCATGTGTTTTGTCAATAAATCGTTTAAATCAAAAAAAAATGTTGAAAAGTGTTACTTTTCGAAACAAGTGCTGAAAAGTTCAACTTTTCAGCACCCATTTCAGTGCTGAAAAGAAGAACTTTTCAGCATTTATTTTGAAAAGTGTTGCTGTTCGATTCTGTTATTTTTGGTACAGAAAAGTAGGCTATTTCGTCGTTCAGGAATGACAGGAAAAGTAAGTAGTTTCACGACGGAATTGCAAAAAATCAATTTTTATATTGTGAGCCAGCTCCATTTGATTAAAAGATGATTTTGGTCAAGGTACATTTAATTTAAAAAAAAAATCCTTATACGTGAGGACAGCAGCCGTATTGTGTTTCAAGCATCCAAGAATGATAGAAGAAAAAAAAAACACTGTTGTTCGGACGGTGTCGAAATCATCGCAACTAAATTTGGGGAATTAGCCTCTTTGCAGCAGATCGAACTTTGTGATTTTCTTACATTTTTCAGTTTTATACTTTCCAGAAATTCTTTTCCTACTCCTTGTGATCGTCCGTCACTAGAGTACAACGTATCAACAAATTTTATTCATTTTAATTCATATTTTTTTACTCAATAATGTATCGTGTACTTATTGTTCAGATCAATTTGCATTTTCCTGCTCGCTCCGTCGGAATCCAATTCTGCCCTTTACTGTGTGTCGTTATTGCTCTGTCCTGTGGGTTAGCACAGAAATTCACCTCATTCATTTTTTTGAGCAGATAAACATTCGCGATTAAACTCCAGATTCCTACAGTGTTATACAGTTAATTTTTGCCCAATTTGATAAAGATTATTTATGATGAAACATTATTTTAATAAATGATCAGGTAGCAGTTATTGATTAGCCCGCTTGTGTGCTTCTAGCAGATGCGGCGAATGAAGCTGATGTAGGTAATCTCGAAAACACAAAACTTTAAAATTCGATATCTCTGGAACGAAACATATTCATTTCTGTCGATAAGTGATTCTTATGTAAAATTGGCCGGGGAACACGATGGTGAGGTCAAATAAAAAAAATAAGTTGGGGTGTTTTGAGGTACGGCCGTTTAAAGTTTTCAATTGCGCAATACAGGTAGACAAAATAAATTTACCAAAATTTTGATCACGGAAATGGATTCTACGTTCAATTTCCTTCAAAATTGAGTCTAAGACCGACCCTCTAAGATTTGTGGTTCCTGAGTTATCGTCGTTTGAAACTAGGAGGTTTGGTCAAAAATCACCAAAATGTCGATTTTTTGGGGAGGTACAAAAATGGAGGGGGTGGTCCGATTTGGATGAAATTCGGGATTCTTGCATGTTTTGATAGTATCAATAGCTCTGCCAAATTTGAGCAGGATCGGAGAGGGTAATTTTCAAATGCTGTTCCGCTTCAGATGGAATGACCCATATGTTGCCAATGGATATTAGAAATACTGTCAACATAATAATATCTAAACAAAAACTAAGATCTTATCTGATAAGAAATCATTAAAAAAACGCTAGTATATTAAAAAGTAACTAAGTATATCTGCAGACGCTTACCATGACGAAATCTTACTGTACATAGCTGGTATGACTAGTCTGGAAGTGTTTCTGTACTATACTTCGCATAAATCGAAAAATCGATAATTTTTAAGCCCGCACGGATCTCCCAAGACCAGCGATGGAATAATCATCATCAAAAGAAATTCTCTGGACGTTCATCAAGAGACAAAATCCGAAAGGAGCATAGCTCTCCTCTCTCGCGCACGAAAGATCGGTAAAAAGAATCTAAAAAAATCATCATCTTGATTATTCGGCGGATCATCTTTTTCAATACTACACTTGCAAGTGTAACGTCACACGTCGAAAAATGACCTGTCACATTTTGTAGATGGGCAATGTGTGTAAACAAAGTGAAATAAATATTATTAAGAAGTGCTGACAAGGAAATTCACAAAAAATCATCAACAGATTGATTTTCTTGGAGAATTTCGGGAGCGATTTTCTTTTGCGTGATTTGCCTCCTCTCTATTTCGTGGGTGAAGAAAGTTCGCAAGCGAAATTGATTTTTTTGTGATTATTCCATCCCTGCCCAAGACATTACCCAATCCACAAAAGCAACGCGTGGCAAGCGCGGTAAATCTTGTCAAACCTATGGACTCTTGGGAGTGGAGAGCAGTAAATGGCTCTCTTAACCGTGTACACCCTGGAGTTGGACTCTATTGTTATAGCATTGACAGCAACCATCCGTTTCCCGTTTCCTCATCCTTATCCTAATCCTGAATTGGTAGTAGCAAACATGAATTAAAAGCAAACTATAGTATTAAGAGCACACATTGAAATTGAATTTGAACGCTGCAGTACACGACCGACAACAGTTATTCTTAACTAATTCGGTTGTATTAAACAAAACTTAATTAAATAAAGAAAAAAAATACCAAAGATCATTTTTTGAATTATTGTACGATTTAGAAAACGATTAGAAAAAATATACATTTTCTTGTAGTTGTAAGATTTTTTACATGCAGTCAAGCTACTAGTTGATCACACTTATTTACACCAAACACTTATTTTAACCAATAGAGTCGTTGTCATATACTATTTTGATGCAAAATATTAATCAGAGCCAAGGTCAGAACAATTTTTAATAAATTTAAATTTCCCGGGAATTCCCGGGAAATTGATTAAAAATTTCCCGTTTCCAGGGAAATTTGTAACACCGGGAAATTGTACACTCTAAGCTAAAGAAAGTCCAAATAATGGTCCTTAAAACAAAAGGGTTAACAGAAAAGATGGCATGCTATTGACAAATTATCACAAAAGTGTTCCGAATATGTGGGATGACTGTACCTCTGAGATTTTTTCAGCGTTTAGAGTGCTGGATTTTTCTTTTTGATTGCATGCATGTGGGTAATGTGGGTAATTCTATACCAACTCACACGAAATCGGAAAAGATGCCCCGACCCCTCTTCGATTTGTGTGAAAATTTGTCCTAAGGGGTAACTTTTGTCCCTGATCACGATTCCGAGGTCCGTTTTTTGATATTTCGTGACGGAGGGACGTTACGACCCCTTCCATTTTTGAACATGCGAAACATGAGGTGTTTTTCGATAATTTGCAGCCTGAAACGCTGATGAGATGGAAATTTGGAGTCAAAGGGACTTTTGTGTACAATTGGACGCCCGATTTTATGGCGTACTCAGAATTCCGAAAAAACGTATTTTTCATCGTATACATAAAAAAACTCTGTCATTTTCCGTTACTCGACTGTAAAAAAAATTGGAACACGTCATTTTATGGGAAATTTAATGTACCTTTCGAATCTACATTGACCCAGAAGGGTCATTTTTGAATTTAGAACAAAATTTTTCATTTTAAAGTTTTGTGTTTTTTCTAACTTTGCAGGGTTATTTTTTGTGGTGTAAAAATGTCTACAATGTTTTTCAAAACTTTTTTTTTTATAAAATCGCGATAACTCGTCGTCCCGCCCGTGTGGATCAATCGGACCGCGCACTGGACTCACAATCCAGAGGTCGCCGGTTCGAATCCCGCGGCGGCGCTCTAAAATTCTTTATGTTAATATGGGTATTCGGCGCCGTCACTCCGTGCCATACTTTCATACACTTAGGAGCCCAGGGCGGCGAAGTCCTTGTAGATAAAAAAGAAGACACTAGTGATTGGTACTAGCAATGGTGGTTGACAGCTATAAAGTCAACTTCGTTTTTTCATGATGTTTATAAGCAAACTTCTAATGTTTATATATCAAAATTTTTGTAATTGTCTACTTTACAACTTTGTAGAACATTATTACACTCTAAAAAATAACCCTGCAAAGTTAGAAATATCCCGAAATTTTAAAATGAAAAATTTTGTTCTAAATTCAAAAATGACCCTTCTGGGTTAATGTAGATTTGAAAAGTACATTAAATTTCCCTTAAAATGTAATGTACCAATTTTTTTTACAGTCGAAAACCGGAAAATGGCAGAGTTCTTAAAAATTTTTTAGAGTTTTTTTCGATGAAAAATACGTATTTTTTGGAATTCTGAGTACGCCATCACATCGTCTAATTTTACATAAAAGTCCCTTTGACACCAAATTTCTATCTCATCACCGTTTCAGGCTGAAAATTATTTAAAAACACCTCTTTTTTCACATTCTCAAAAATGGAAGGGGTCGTACCGCCCCTCCATCACGAGATATCAAAAAACGGACCTTGGATTCGTGATCAGGGACAAAAGTAACCCCTTAGGACAAAGTTTCACGCAAATCGAAGAGGGGTCAGGGCAACTTTTCTCGATTTTGTGTGAGTTGGTAGAGAGTTACCCAATTTTAAAAATTTCGATAAGTATCTGTCAATTTATTTTAAATTGTTAATCAATGACCTTCATCAAGTGCAGCAGAAAAATCCCAGAATGCATTTTCACGTGAATTATTTATTTTAAAAACACCGCATTACGTCGTACGTGTCTGTTTCCTTGAAACGAAAACCCACTGACTCCGGCTGGGGTAGCCGAAACCACGTTTCACCGATTTCAATTTCCCTTTTTATTTTCAACCTGCAACACACACACACGTGCCTGTGTGTGTGTGTGTTTATTCCTTTGGGTGTATGTCTGGGATAGATAGATGTCTCTTCTTGCGGTGGAATGTGTTTTCATCTTTCTATGAGAGTGTCTGTGTTTGTGTGTGTGGTGGTTGGAAAATTAAAAACAAACTCAACCGGAAAAGTCGAGAAAACTCAGTCGGAAATTGAAGTGTCTTGCATGTTGAGAGTCGGGCTCTGATGTGCCTGGCTGGGCTTCTCTGTGTTACTGGCTGATGGGTTTCAGTAGTGACGACGACGACAACGACGGGTCCCATCGATCTATCCGTGCGCAGGGATCCACAGGACTCGGGAAAAAGGGTGTCGTACTAGAGTGTAACAAAAATGACTTTTTGGCGGGCATTCAGGGGTTTGTTCTGGTGGGCATACTGAGCCCAAATCCCAAATATGAGCTTGATTGGACGTAACAGGAGCTGGCGCTCCGCCCTTCAATTTTAAATGGGATTTAACCCGTAAAAAAAGATTTTTTCAAAAATGTCAATTTTTGAGGCATTTTGGACACTGAAGCGTTTGCCAAAAATATCACTGGCGTGTAGGCCAGAACTTTGCGCATCTTTTGGTATATATATCATTGAAGTTTGGAGCACCATGGAGCTCGGTACAGACCTTCAAAGTTTGGCATTTTTTCGAAAAACCGGCCCCGGCAAAAAAGATATGCGTCGCGTCTCGCGACGCCCGAGACGCCATTTGATTTTGCTGGGACCGAGCTCCAGGGTGCTCCAAACTTCAATGTTATATATACCAAAAGATGCGCAAGGATCTGGTCTACACGCCAGTGATGTTTTTAGTAAACGCTTCAGTGGCCAAAATGCCTCAAAAATTGTCATTTTTGAAAAAATCTTTTTTTACGGGTTAAATCCCATTTAAAATTGAAGGGCGGAGCGCCAGCTCCTGTTACGTCCAATCAAGCTCATATTTGGGATTTGGGCTCAGTATGCCCACCGGAACAAACCCCTGAATGCCCGCCAAAAAGTCATTTTTGTTACATCCTAGTGTCGTACGCTCCCTCGAAAGCTATCTGTCTAGGATGTGTGTATGGTAATGGATTCGCTACGGTGGTTGACGGTACACTACCAGGTACTGTGGACTGGGAAGATGTGCGGGCATTTAGATTTATGTTAAATTATGCTTCATTTATGCAACAGGCTAAAACATTATTTTTTAACTAGCACTTAGTGCTACAGATGCACGACAATCTTAGAACTGCAATACCTTGGATGTTATCAAGGAAAATCTTTCCGATGATGAACAATTTAAAGAGCAATAAAAATTTACAGTTTTTAGAAGAATTTTCAAAAATCTTAAACCATGTTTTTTCCGTCCAAAACTAAACACGTTTGGCCCCACTGTGCTCACTCCCCAACAATTTCTTTCCCAAACATATGCCAATAGTACGATAAGAGCTTTCCCACAGGATGAAAACTGTAATTCATTGCGGGCCCCTTGGCATCAGTTTGGTACACACACACACACACACACACACACACACACACACACACACACACACACACACACACACACACACACACACACACACACACACACACACACACACACACACACACACACACACACACACACACACACACACACACACACACACACACACACACACACACACACACACACACACACACACACACACACACACACACACACACACACACACACACACACACACACCTTTCATAGCCTTGTCAGGGGCGAAAAAATCCTAGTTCTTCTGCCGATGCCCCCCAGAAGAGTGGCAGCATTTGGCGATGAATGTGACGATAAGTGACAAGACAAGTGAAGCGTAATAAAAATCAATATTGCACTGACAGGAACAAACTGTGCGACGAAAAAAAAAACAGGAACAGAAACGCGGGAAGCTTTAAGCAACTGATGGTGATGGAGTGCCCTTCCTTTCCAAATAGGGGGAGAGGGGGTAATATGCACCCCCTAAGGGAAAACTGTGATTTCTCAACCAATACAGCATTACTGTGGAAGTATTTTGTTCGATGTTCTAAAACAACTATTATTCTTCGTCATCCATGCGAAAAAAGTCTTTAAAAACCTCAAAAATGTTCGAAAATATCCAATTTCTAAAAACATTTTTGATTCATTTCAAACAACCATGCGGGGCAATATGCACCGCAACATTGGGGCAAAATGCACTACAAAAACGGGGCAGAATGCACCACAACATGGGGCAAAATGCACCGGATAAAAGCAGTTTTCACTAGTCACCACTAGATGACACCGCTGTTTTTACAAAGGAACATAACAGCGGTGCATTTTGCCCCGATCACGCTTTTTGCAGAAAATTTAATTAAAAATGCATTTTTTGATGTTTTTGGACTCATCTATCTACAGAATAATGAAGATTATGGCATGATTATGGGGTGCATATTACCCCCTCTCCCCCTACTCACAAAAGAGTGGGGTGAGCTGGAAGTTCGGGTACAATTTACTGGAAAAATCATGCAATTGATATCAGTTGGGCCTTTGCAAATATTATTTGAAGTTTATGTCGCCACTGGTTCCGGCGAGCTGAGCCCTAGTCTATACGATTTCGTTTGGGAAATGTATTTTTTCAGTTATGAGCATTTTTGAGCATATATCGACGCCGTCGTGCTAACTTGTCGTACGTCGCTTTTTGACGTTCCGAGAAAAACGCGTTTCAATGTTTGACCGCGAATAAGGGAAAAGTTGAATTGGGAAAAGTTGTTTTTTGGCAGCTTTTTTTAAGTTTTTTTTTTATTTATATTTCAAAGAATATTTCTTTGGAAAAGTCATTGAACGTTGAAAGGAACATGTGTGTGTTTTACAGATTTCTTATAAATAATATATGTTGCCGATAAAACGCTACTAACCTCAAATTTCCCAGTTATCTTCTTTAGAACGGATTCAAAACCAAAACTTGGACCGTATGCACAGTGGTTTAAAAGGCTGTTTTGACGAACTTAATTGATTAGAGCAAAAAGTAAGCATTTTCGTGCTTTGACATGTTCTACAACTTTGTTCAGCATTGTCATGGCCTACTTTTGGTGAAATTTGTTTTTCAAAATACTCATCACAGCAGGCTATGGAATTTCTAACTTTTTACAGTTAAGAGATAGAGCTTTGGTGTCTTCGGCAAAGTTGTAGGGCTGAACATTTCCACAAACTTTGTCGAAGACGCCAAAGCTCTATCTTTGCATTGAATACCAGTTTTGGAACCTTTTTCATAAACCCCTGCCAAAAAACAGTTTTTTGACTAAAACTATGTTGAACTTTGATTTTAGACGATTATAATGTTCAGAAGAGTTGTCAGTAATATCAAAACAAACAACTTTGTCGAAGACGCCAAATTGATAGGAGCTATATGTGATGAGTTAAAGCAAGAATTCATGATATTTTAGCTAGTTTTCGAGCTCGGTATACAAAGCCTCGGGCAAATTTGGGCAAAAACCCATACAATAGGCTTCAAGTATAACTATTCCACTACAAAATGTCGGGTGAATCATTCGTCCGAAGGTTTACGGTCATAGATTTCCGATCATTTTAATTTATTTTATTTTTGATGACTATTTCAATGCATTTAGGACACTTTTAAGGCACATAAGCCATTTTTGCGATTTATTCGGACACACGAGGCGTGTAGGCTAGACTCTTGTGAAAATTTTGATGTATTGGAAGTCTATTTTTGGAATCTGTTGGCTAATAAATAATATGAATGTTCGAAATAATTTACAGTCTTTGCAACACTAACGTTATGACGTTGACTAGATGTCTAGATTCGCCGACTAGCTCTTTTGGGAGATTTTTTTTTTTTCAAAGACATTCCCAAAAATACATTGCATAGCCTCAAAAATAGACTTCCTATACATCAAAATTTTCACAAGAGTCTGGCCTACACGCCTCGTGTGTCCGAATAAATCGCAAAAATGGCTTATGTGCCTTAAAAGTGTCCTAAATGCATTGAAATAGTCATCAAAAATAAAATAAATTAAAATGATCGGAAATCTATGACCGTAAACCTTCGGACGAATGATTCACCCGACATTTTGTAGTGGAATAGTTATACTTGAAGCCTATTGTATGGGTTTTTGCCCAAATTTGCCCGAGGCTTTGTATACCGAGCTCGAAAACTAGCTAAAATATCATGAATTCTTGCTTTAACTCATCACATATAGCTCCTATCAATTTGGCGTCTTCGACAAAGTTGTTTGTTTTGATATTACTGACAACTCTTCTGAACATTATAATCGTCTAAAATCAAAGTTCAACATAGTTTTAGTCAATTTATGAAAAAGGTTCCAAAACTGGTATTCAATGCAAAGATAGAGCTTTGGCGTCTTCGACAAAGTTTGTGGAAATGTTCAGCCCTACAACTTTGCCGAAGACACCAAAGCTCTATCTCTTAACTGTAAAAAGTTAGAAATTCCATAGCCTGCTGTGATGAGTATTTTGAAAAACAAATTTCACCAAAAGTAGGCCATGACAATGCTGAACAAAGTTGTAGAACATGTCAAAGCACGAAAATGCTTACTTTTTGCTCTAATCAATTAAGTTCGTCAAAACAGCCTTTTGAACCACTGTGGTATGGTGGTGTGTCCTCACGGTTCTTACTCCCCTGTAGATTCAGAACAGACAATTTCAGAACTTATTGTTGTTTGAACACCCCATTCTCAAACTCAATCCAATTTAACGAATCATCTCTGCGGTAAACTTTAATTTGATTCGATAATGATTCATTGAAAAATTGAATTTATGGGCTTCACTGTCAGAATGTATAAAATTATCTTTAAAACAAGATCCGTGAAAAAATAAATAAATTTGCAATATAAGTATATTATTTATGACCAATTTGGTTAAATAAAGATCGTCTGTCTTTAAAATTAATTGATTGATTATTTTTATAATGTGCGCTGGCTAGTTAGATCGATGCTTCAAATTCTATTATTTTTTGTTATATTGCAAACATAGTTTATAATATTGCAGACCTCTTAAAAACATAATGGTATGTAATGAATTTTACAGAAAAAAATGAAATTTTTTTTATTCAATGCTTAGCAAAATTCGACACTAAAGAGATTACCAGGGTAGCATTATGATGAACTTTATGAGCATAGAGAGTGATTTGAAGTTTGATTGAAAGTTTAAACGGTCAATTCAGAACCAATTTAAGGGTTATTTAAAAAATAGTAAAACAAACTGATTGTATTTTGTTTAGAGCGTCCAAATTCCCGTCCCGGGAAAAAAATCCTTGGAACTTCCGGGATATCCCGAAAAAAATACCTCCCGTTTCCCGGGAAATTTGTAAATTTCCCGGGAATTCTCGAAATTCAAGCGAAATTATGCATTTCTAAACTTTTTGGCACTCTTTTATAATTTATAAAAAAAAGAGCTCGATTATCAGTTTTTCCTAAAATTCCATGTCAAGGTTTATTTCAAATAATATTAATTTCTGAACTATTCACAACTGGGAATAGATCTTGTTTATGTGTTGGACAAAAAAATACGATTCTATTGAATGAAAATAAACTATTATAACATTGGTAAGATTTTAAACGAAATTTGTTGTTATATGATTAGAAAATAAGGAACTAACCCCTTCCCGCCAAGATCGAAATTCAGATTTTTTTTACGTTTTTGTTTACCATGACCAAATTGGATGAAAATTTTAATTGGTATCATAAAATGTCTCAAAGAGGGTTGCGCACAGAAAAAAAGGTGAATTTTGGAATGTTGAAAATTTGGTAGGTTGAATATTACCTCTTTTTTTGAGCAATATTACATAAAAATGTGTACAAATGTAAACCTGATGAATATTCATCAAAAACTGATGGAAGTTCATAATTTTCTGTGGTAAAATTAATATTTTTTTTGCCACAAAATCTGTCACCATTTCCTGATGAATATTACCATCATTTTTTTTCCGTGTATGAATGATGACCTAAATCATTAAGATTTGTTCTGGAAAAAAGATTTGCAAAGCAAAACATAATTCCTGCATGGCTTTTGTTTTCATTTCCACTTAATGTGTCAATATTATTCTTGATCATATTTTTTCAAACTATTCACGGATACATTTTTTAAAAGCAATTTTTTTGGTTTTGGAGCATGGATATTTTACTCTCTGTCCAAACACTTTTATTAGAAAAATAATACTTCTTAATGAAAAAATACTAATGATTATTTCTTTGATATTTTGTACGAGTTTTCAAAACAGCTTATAAATTTAGAAAATTTCTGTATTTTATTGATGTTACATGTTTTTTTACAAGCAGTCAAGGCATTAATTGATCCAAATTCTTATTTTGAATATTTAAGTTGCTAGTCCATTCAATTATATTGCAAAATAACAATCAGAACCAGGATCAGAACAATTTTCGATAAATTTCAAATTTCCCGGGAATTCCCTGGATTTCCCGGGAAATTTATTGAAAATTTTCCGTTTCCCGGGAATTTTGTACCCCGGGAAATTGGACGCTCTAATTTTGTTATTAAATTTTTATGTGGTGGCTAAATATTGAAGAAAAGTTTTTTAAGGAGTCTTTTGAGAAATTTAATGATAAATTCAATAAATACGTACATTATTCCATTTTTTTGTGAAAAACCTTTGAAATAATGAAAAACCATTAAAAAAAGTAAGTTGCACTGGACCCCTCCGACAAAATCTTTTAACTATGTAAACATATTAATGAGAAATTTAACAATAACGTTCATTTTTCCATTCAAATTAAGTTACTTCTCTTATGAAATTTTTGTTTAGGTTAAGAAATATCTTCAAAAAGTTGTAGCTGAATTTTTAATTTAATAAGGTTGTTTTAAAAAATACATCGTGTACAGAACGTGACGAAAAATCGTTAGAGAAAAAAAAAGTTGATTAGTTTCTGTGATTTATTTTTTAATAAAATGAACTTTCTTATCTGATTTAAAGGAAAGAACTGAAATGCTAACGAATATCCCTCCTGCAGGTTTGCCATCTGGACTTGGTTTGATTTAGATTAGCCAAGCTGCCTGCTAGAAGATACAGAGCACCTGCCCCGCAACCCGCCCGATGTGGGTCTCATATGGCCGGTGTGCAGCACAGAGTGTCGATGGTTTATGAGTAACGACCGACAAGTCGTAAAGCCAGAGAAACGGGGTTTTCTCTTTATTTACCGCTTTCCGGTGGTGCCAGGTGGTGTAAGGGTGGTTGAGGGGTGCTCCTCTGTCTGTGTACCTGGACCTGGGTCGACGTTGCCTTTGCTCGAGTAGGAGGTGAAAATGACGAAGGCCATTAGATTTGCATTCCGATGAAGGATGATGGACTGGCAGTGATTGAAAACGCAGATAATCTAGAAGGACGTTAATGAATTGGAGTTTTGCTGCTCGCACTTATATGGCTGACAAATGTATCAGGCCTCTTTTGGTTTAATTAAGACGAGGGGTTTTCATACACTCAGAAAGATGATAGTTTCAATTTTGAATCTGAAGTCTAACTTTACAATAATTGTTTATTCAATCTTGTGGATGAAACTTTGTAGTAAAACTTTGTTTATCAGATAACTCTTCTCCATTGGACTTGTTTTTCTCGGAAAACACGCGCAAAGCTTCAGTTCGTATACATCAGTTACAGTGAAAAGGACAAGACAATTCCAGCTTAGCACAACATTTCGCTAGTATCTTACAGATGAACATCGATAGGAATATGATGAGTCGTTTCCGAGAAAAGGTAAATGTTGCACCAACTGTTGCCCGAGTTCGCCGTAACAAGAGCTGACTAAGGTATTCATAAAGTTTTCCCGTTGGCAATAACAAGCCCGTCGTGGAAAGCTAAAAAGTTTGTTTTCATGCTGAGTTTCAGAGTCAGGTGTGGCCGTGATGGTGGGGCACCAACTTTTTTACTGGCATCAATCACGGTGAGTTCATCTGGTTGTCAATATTTGGTAACTTTTTGACTCGTTAACGTTCCTCGAGTAAAAAAAATAAAATAAAAAGTAGAAACAAAATCAAACAGACAGAATAACCCTGAATTACGTCACAACTTGTTACTGTAAGTGAGCTTCAATCAGGCGCCCTCATTAACTCTGACCCACGACCGCCGTTTTATCGTGGCAAATCAATTTGTTGCACGTGAAAATCACCACCCACTCTAGCTGATGCATGATTGCTAAGCTACTAAAAGTATTATTTATGGAGGTATAAAGCTCGCGCATAACTCGGTCGTTTTATGATCCCACAAGCACACACTTACTGTCCCAGCAAGGATTCGTGACATTTTATTGGTGTGAGTTATTATATGGCGCGGCGCGAGAATCATGACTTGATGCTTTTCGCACGCGGGTATAATGTCGAGGTAGTGGCACATGTTGTGGGAGTGGGTTGTAATGCCATGCCTCCAACAAGAAATGTCAATCACTGTGAAATTTCCGCTAACCTATTTATTTGTGTGTCAGACGAGGTGTTGCATAAATCCATGATTGGGGGGTAATGTGTTCGGAATGGAATTGCAATATCATCCGTAGGAAATGACTTGGTATTTCGTACAAATCAGTTTAAAAGATTTTCATTGTAGTCTTAAACATATGAGCTTGACATTTCGGCCAAGTAGGATTCCCATACTGATGAGCTACATATTTCAGGGTGCAATATTACATTATTTTACACTCTAACACACCAAAAAAGTAGTAACCAAGCTGCATGTAAAAAGTCTGGGTTTTCAAATAAAATTTTATGTAATATTGCAGAGTAGTTTGTGCAAAAAGTTGCCAAATGGTGTTTCTTTCATCACGAGCCACAATCTCAAATCATTGCATGGCCATTTCTCCGCAACCAACTTTTCGACACTGTTTTGGTTTTATAGCTGACCGAACAAACTCGGCAGAGCCTCGTTGGATAAACTTAAGGCTCGTGATGAAAGAAACATCATTTGGCAACTTTTTGCATAAACTACTATGCAATATTTAGTTTAAACAACATTTCATCGCCGTCGTGCCAACTTGTCGTACGTGCATTTTGGGCCAAATTGAGTTAAGAACGCCATTTTGTGCAGCTAACAATGCCTCACCTTTAACCTTCACAGATCCCCAAAATTCGATTTCAATCCTGAGATATTCAACGAAATCCGAAAAAACTCCGTGCATTTTTGTCACTTTACATATGAAAGTAGTTTCAATCTTGTCATGCTATCTTGTCACTCCCTGAAAATTGAAGTAAGTCCGACAACTGGCCAAAGGGGTTTCAGGTCAGAACGCGTTTGACGCACGTGCATGCCCGACTAACGTGAACATTTGTAGTTATAACTCGGGACTCCGGCAACCAACTTCAACCAAACTTCGGGAGAATGCACATAATAGTCAGCCAAACAAAACGTGTTTGTTATTGTTTACATTGCGTGCCTTCGTTTTTGTTTATTCAAGGTCAAACATTAAAACGCGTTTTTCTCGGAACGTCAAAATGGCGGGTACGACAAGATAGCACGACGACGTCGATTTGAGAAATGTTCTGATCATGACCATCATTTTTAAAGGGTCAACCTTTTTAACCCATGCCCTGTGAAATGTCAGTCTTAACTCCAAAAAAAAACAATATTACTTAAAAAAAATGAAAATTAAAAAAAATATAGTTGAAAATCGGACCAATCGTTCTCGAGGTATCGATGATCAAAAAACGAGGGCTAATTGGACACAACACTGACAAAATCTAACTTTCCTGCTTTTTATCTTTGCATGACCATATCTTAGCAACCAAAGGCTTAAAATTTAAAAACTGCGACTTTTTTTTCAAAAATTTATCGAAATATAGCTTTAACTTGAAAACGATTCCAAATTTCATTAAAATGTTTTTTGATTGCAAATTAGATTTTACATTAAAAAAAATGTCGTTAATTTTTTTTAGACCTTTTTGTACGTTTGTAACCTTTGTGGTTGGTGCCTTCCTCACTCCCAACTAAAAGATTTTCATAGATCTTTACAATTCAAGACTCGTTGGATCTTTCAATTACCTAAGCATCGATGGGTCGGGCAACGGATCCGGACATAGTTCTCATACAAATACGTGAGATCTGGCTTCAAAAAAGTACATAAATATCACTCAAGTGATATATATATAACTTAAATTTTGTTGAAACTCGATCTATAGGACCCTAAACTGAGTCAAATGCAACCGGTGTGGTCTAAATCGGTTAAGCCAGTGCTGAGAAAACTGAGTGACAATTTTGATAACACACAGACAGACAGACATTTGTTCAGTTTTCGATTCTGAGTCGATAGGTATACATGAAGGTGGGTCTACGAGCTTTATGTGAAATGTTCATTTTAAGAGCAGATTATAGCCTTACCTCAGTGAGGAAGGCAAAATCATGCACAGCTAAAAAAGTAGTAATCCAACTGCACGGAGAAAAAAGAGTTCTCAAAATCGTGAACAAGCGTTCATGAAATTCGGAACCACGAACAAAGTGTTCAACTTTCATGGTACGTTTTTGAAAAACGTACCATGCAATTTGAAAACTTTGTTCGTGGTTCCGAATTTCATGAACGCTTGTTCACGATTTTGGGAACTCTTTTTTCTCCGTGTGCGTGTAAAAGGCCTGGGTGTAAAATAAATATTGCATTATTTTATGCAATTTTATGTAATTTTCCACCTTGAATAATAGGGACGTGGCGTAACATCGTGCTGCCACCTGGTTTTTTTAAGCGCAAGAGTGTAAAAGTGCTGAGTCATCGTCTAAAAATAGACGGCGTCCTATCTCGCCCAGCAAAACGAAGTCGATAAAGTAGTCGGTTTCGATGCGAAAAAGTGGAAAACGTGGTCTAAAAATAGCGACGCCATCCCCCTATAGGGAGGGGGGAGGGGGGGTTTCCCCTTTTTATCCATCTAAACCGACTACTTTGTCGACTTCATTTTGCTGAGCGAGATAGGACGCCGTCTATTTTTAGACGATGACTCAGCACTTTTCCACTCTTGCACTTAAAAAACCAGATGGCAGCACGATGTAACGCCACGTCCCTATGTAGCCCATCAGTATGGGAAACCTACTGGAACGAAATGTCAAGCCCATATAT
The DNA here is from genome assembly GCF_015732765.1 of Culex quinquefasciatus. Classification (NCBI taxonomy): domain Eukaryota; kingdom Metazoa; phylum Arthropoda; class Insecta; order Diptera; family Culicidae; genus Culex; species Culex quinquefasciatus. Next base: position 48,401,391 of record NC_051863.1, on the reverse strand, counting down.
GCGTTTATCCTTTCAGCTTTACATCGGTCTGATAGGCGAGTGGGCTGAGGCGCCAGTCCTTATTGTCGGTGCTGGGTTTAAATCCCGTCGGTTGTAACTTTTTTTTTGGGTTTACAAAAAATGTACATGCAGTGTGTAATATTAAGTGTCTATTTTGACGAAGGTGATGTGCATGCTTTTGCATGCGATTTTACCATCGGAGTTTTTGCTGTGTTACTTGGTCAAAGATTTTCGGATATTTTTTTTTTTAAATCAATTTCCAGTAATATTTTTTTAAATCATCAAAATTGTTATTTCCACGTTTAATTATTTTTCGGTGTATTCCATATCTAAAACTTTGCCTACGACATCAAATCAATCAAACAATCTTTAAAAAATACAGTTTTTTTTTATTTGCTTATACCACTTATGGTCAGCTGCCAAATTTGTGATGATGTAAATTGTTTGGTTAAAATGACAATTTTTGAAATGTTTTTTTTAACAAAGATTTTTATAAATTTTCATATTGCCGTGAACCGGGGTGACAGGTTGGTGATTTTATTTGTTACGAAGTAAATGGGTAATTCTCTACCAACTCACACGAAATCGGGAAAAGTTGCCCCGACCCCTCTTCGATTTGCGTGAAACTTTCTCCTAAGGGGTAACTTTTGTCCCTGATCACGAATCCGAGGTCCGTTTTTTGATATCTTGTGACGGAGGGGCGGTACGACCCCTTCCATTTTTGAACATGCGAAAAAAGAGGTGTTTTTCAATAATTTGCAGCCTGAAACGGTGATGAGATAGAAATTTGGTGTCATAGGGACTTTTATGTAAAATTAGACGCCTGATTTGATGGCGTACTCAGAATTCCGAAAAAACGTATTTTTCATCGAAAAAAAAACACTAAAAAAGTATTAAAAATTCTCCCATTTTCCGTTACTGTAAAAGTTTTTGGAACATGTCGTTTTATGGGAAATTTAATGTACTTTTCAAATCTACATTGACCCAGAAGGGTAATTTTTTTACTTAGAACAAAATTTTTCATTTTAAAATTTCGTGTTTTTTCTAACTTTGCAGGGTTATTTTTTAGAGTGTAACAATGTTCTACAAAGTTGTAGAGCAGACAATTACACAAATTTTGATATATAGACATAAGGAGTTTGCTTATAAACATCACGAGTTATTGCGATTTTACGAAAAAAAGTTTTGAAAAAGTTGCTTTTTGCGTTTCTCTTTGTTTCGTCGTCCGTGTCTGTCGCGGGTGACCATGAACGGCCATGATCGATGACGACCAACTTTTTCAAAACTTTTTTTCGTAAAATCGCGATAACTCGTGATGTTTATGAGCAAACCCCTTATGTCTGTATATCAAAATTTTTGTAATTGTCTGCTCTACAACTTTGTAGAACATTGTTACACTCTAAAAAATAACCCTGCAAAGTTAGAAAAAACAAGAAATTTTAAAATGAAAAAATTTGTTCTAAATGAAAAAATGACCCTTCTGGGTCAATGTAGATTCGAAAAGTACATTAAATTTCCCATAAAATGACATGTTCCAAATTTTTTTTACGGTCGAGTAACGGAATATGGGAGAATTTTTAAACCTTTTTTAGTGTTTTTTTCGATGAAAAATAGGTTTTTTCAGAATTCTGAGTACGCCATCAAATTGGGCGTCTAATTTTACATAAAAGTCCGTTGGACACCAAATTTCTATCTCATCACCGTTTCAGGCTGCAAATTATTGAAAACACGTCTTTTTTCGCATGTTCAAAAATGGAAGGGGTCGTACCGCCCCTCCGTCACGAGATATCAAAAAACGGACCTCGGATTCGTGATCAGGGACAAAAGTTACCCCTAAGGACAAAGTTTCACGCAAATCGAAGAGGGGTCTGGGCAACTTTTCCCGATTTCGTGTGAGTTGGCGGAGAATTACCCAAATACAATCGGAATGATATGAAACCATAGTGAATTTGTTAGAGAAGTGAATTTCGCATTTTTGCATGACCTAATCTAACCCCTTGGACCCAATGTCACCCCTGATGACAGTACCCACTACTTTTTAGGTACTGTCATCAGGGTTGACATTGGTTCCTAGGAGCTGTTACAAATTTTGAAAAAATAGAAAGCTAACTTAGCACTTTCACGTCAAACCAGCAGAATTCATATCAAACGGCATGAGAGTGCCATCAAAATGTCTTTGGATTTATGGATATTTTCAGCAGAAAAAGTTTATACTTTTGAAATCACAGTATCCACCAAAGTCACCCCGGGCTTAAAATTCTTAACGAACTAGGTATTATTTAAAGCACTATTAAAAAACCTTTTTTTGCAATTCCGTCGTGAAACTACTTACTTTTCCTGTCATTCTCGAATGACGAAATAGCCTACTTTTACCTTTTTACCCTTTTCAATTACTTTTCAGCACTGAAACAGATGCTGAAAAGTTGAACAATCAAGCATCATCATTTTATTTGTGTCCATGTTTTTACAAGTTTTTAACGATTTTATCATTCTCCAAGAGAAACGAAACAATTTGCCTCGGACTCAAGCTGAAATTTCCCTCGAGGACAAAACTGACATGTGCTCACTTCACTCACAGATCCATCGATGATGGTGACATACAAAGCTGCGCTATCTGTCAGAACCCGCCGGCAGCCAAAGGAGCAGCCGATAGCGTTTCATTATCTGCGACGTCGATGGGATTACCTCCGGGGAACTGCGCTGGTTTGCCATCAGCAGTGGCATACTGACCGTGTTTGGCCGGGCCAGGGGTGGGAGGGTTGAAATTATCTTTTAATCAAACCGAACAAACCGTCACCCTTGGTGGCATCAGCAGCAGCAACAGACCCCAAATCACGTAATCAGTGTGTTGATTAAAAATATCGATTTTTCATGTGGTGGTGGAAAAGGGAGGCGAGAGTGGTGCATGCGTGTGTGTTTGTATCATCCCTTATCATAATTACTTGACGTGGTTCAGTGATGAGTTTTCCTGTAGTTGTGATGGATGAACCTTGAATATAATATCAGTTAGAGCTTTAATTTTTGAAATATTATTTAACATGAATTTTTCTCCGTTCATGTGTTGTTTTTTTTGCCTTATTGAGTTGATTTAGCTGATAAATAAGCCAAACATTTTGACCACTTAAACTCTTCAGTTCAACATGCTTGATGCAGATCGCTTTCATTCCAAGAATGTCCCAACTATTTCCATTAGTTCATCTTCCCAAACCCCAAACCGCAAACTGTGACACTCGCTCAAGCTGGGCTGGCGTCTCGCAGGACCAACTTTCCGAAAGGAACTCCAGCTTGGAAGAAGTACATTTGCATGTGCTAGCTGCTGCTGCTGCTGCCTTCCGATCCTTGGTATGTAGATTGGCAATGTGGTTTTTCTTTCATGTTTGCCGGACACTTTACGGGATTCATCGTTTCGTTGGTACTATTCGTTTTTCAGTTCAGAGTCTCGGGGCCTTTGGCATGTTGGAGAAAAGTTCGTCCCCTCCGAGAACAACTCGTTGAAAGTCACTTTTTCCGCCTCAACTGGAGCTTTTCTTCTGCTTATTGCTTCACTTTGCATATTGCACAATTTTTCCCAGTGCTGTTGGTTGGTTCTGCTAAACTTTGCCCGGAGGGGTCACTTGTGCTGGGGAGTGAATTTTTGAGTTGGGAGAGGGCAGCAGCTTTTGGCACTTGACGGGGTATTTGCTGCTCAGGACGAGTGGACTTCTAGATGTTAACTTTTCTACTCTGTGTGAATTAGCTATCAAAGAGGCATTTTTTCCCTTATGACAGAGTTTTTGGTTTTTTTGGGGAAATTAGAGTGTGATGGAATATTTTTAGGTTATGTTTTATTTCAAACGTATTAGACAGATTCTTAGCGGAAGTATACCAGAATTTAACATTTTTCAATTAAGCTTTCAAGTTTAAAATTGCATTATGGTTAAAATACGTTACACTCAACTGGCAGAAAAAAATATGGGAAAGTATAGCTACTAGAATACAACTGAGTAGTTCTGTCACAATTTCGCAAATAGATTTTTCTATGTATTTTTAGATATGAATGAAACTTTCTCCATGCATTCCCTACGTCAAAAGAAGTCATTTGGCATAATAAGTTTTACAATACAAGGTTACATACATATAAAAACGTTACTTTAAACCACCTGAGTGATTGATGCCTTCCTCCTAAAATCAATTGAAAACGCTTTCTGCTTGTATTCAAATGCGCCTGAATACATGCAAACAAATGCTATAAAATGTTACTTACGTTTCTGCTTTAAAACGCCATAACATGATAAAAGCTTGGGCAAACGAGGCTGATTCCATAAAGCTTAGTGCTGCCTCAGCCGGATCTTTTGCAATGTTCACCCTTTTTTGTATCTGTCACAATTATGTTTTAGCACAATTGCTCATAACTTTTGATAGCGTTGTCAGATCTTCAATATTTTGGGCTCGTTGGAAAGGTTTTTTGATTACCTATCTAACGATGGGTTGTATCATAGATCCGGATAGCTTTTTCATCCAAATTTTTGAGATCCGTGTCAAAAAAGTGTATAAAAAAACACTTAAGTGGCCATAACTTTTGATAGGTTTGTCAGATCTTCAACATTTTGCACGCATTGGAATGGTCTTTCAATCTTTCAATCTTCCGGACTTTAGTCAAAATCGTTTTTTAAGCATAACTTTTGAAGTACTAAACTAAACATCTCCATTTATAGATAGTGACTTAGGGGACCCCAAGACGGATCGAATGAGGCCAAACGGACAAAATCCAGCCAGTGCCGTGATAATCAAGTGCAATTATTTTGCCCGTTGGCGCTGCCGAAGCCGACGGGACCACGAACGAGATCGGCTTCCGAGCAACGATCACCACACGACAACAAGTAAAACATTTCAACTCTCACAACCACTTTTTCCGGACATGACCCTTGCCCACCAGTAACTTGACTCTCTTCGGACACTGATACTAACACAAACGATAAGCCAATACTAACCCATACTAACTCAACTAACATTTACTAATACTGATAATACTAACCCAAGCCACACTAACATAATGAACTATCTGTATTCTATTGCCACCATAAATTTAAACAGCACCAACACGACGGTTAATAAGGGATTATTGAAGGATTTTGTATATAACCACGACATTGATATAATTTTTTTGCAAGAAGTTAGTTATGAGGATTTCTCTTTTATTTTTACACATAATGCTTTAGTTAATATTAGTTTAGATCGTAGGGGAACAGCAATACTTATAAGGAAAACTTTTGATTACTCTGATTGTATATATGATCCATCTGGTAGAGTTATCTCAGTAATTGTAAATAATGTAAATTTTGTAAATATTTATGCGCACTCTGCAAGTAATATGAAGAAGGAACGGGATAATTTATTTACTGAAGCTTTGACTGTACATTTAAACAAACCTAATTCTGCATCAACGTTGATTGGGGGAGATTTTAATTGTATTTTGGACGCGGCCGATACTAAAGGGCCCTACAAGAATTTTTCTTGTGGATTAAAAAGTTTGATTGATCTATTTGCTTAGAAAGATATTGCTAAACTTAGAAAAGAAAACCAATTCACCTTTTATCGAGGTGATTCCGCCTCCAGACTAGATAGGTTTTATGCGCCTTCTAGTTTGGTGGAAAATGTTGTAGCTTGCTTTACGTTGCCCCTCGCTTTCTCGGATCACCACTCTGTAGTAATTAAAATAAAATATTTAAATGGGAACTTATTGACAAAAGGGCGTGGCTATTGGAAAATCAATCCCTCTTTACTTTCAATGAATAATATAACTGACAAATTTAAACAAGAGTACGAAAATCTTAAGCAAAGGAATGTATATAATTATAATTTTAATAGGTGGTGGAATCAACATTTTAAAAATAAAGTTAAACAATTTTATAAAAATGAAAGTTACAATTTAAATCTTACGGTCAGGAATTCTAAGTCAGCTCTGTTGAGCTCTCTAAACAATTTATCGAAGCGATTGGTTGAAGGGGAAGATGTGGCAGATGAAATGAGTATTGTTAAATCTAAACTAATGAATTTAGAACAAAATCGGTTGAAAAATCTTGGGGAAAAAATGTCGTCAAGCACAATCGCAGAGGGGGAAAAAATGACAGTTTATCAGCTTTCAAATTCGATACATCGTGGGAGTTCTTTCGGTCTTCGTTTGAAAGACATTTCAAACGGAAATATTGTTACTGAAAGTACCAAAATTGGCCCCATGGTGCACAGTTACTTTTCGGAACAGTACAATAACGTTTCAGATCTTGTTGACCAAGACGAAGCAAACGATATTTTACAAAATGTAACCAAGAATTTAACGATTGAGGAAAAACAAAGTCTAGAAGAGTACATAAGTGTTGAAGAAATCGCTGCAACTTTAAAATTATGCAACCGTAAAAAGTCGCCGGGCCCGGACGGGCTGACTTATGAATTTTATCTAACTCACTTTGAAATTTTAAAATTTGATATTTGTAAACTTTTTAATGCATATCTTAGTGGAGAATTAATTCCTCCAAAAGAATTCTCAGAAGGAATAATCACTTTGAAACTAATGACTTTGGTCAGTTATCAAGGACGGCTAGCTCAGTCCTTTCCAGGACAAAAGACCATCAACTCAAAAGTAGTCGTAGACCTAGCTACTGACTACTCATCACTCAGGGTCGGCACGAACTACTAGGCGGATTCAGGTAAATACGGATAGGGTAGTAAAAATCACAGAACCACACTTTTCAACTTAAAAGGTATAATTTTATTGAACTGTGTATTTGTGTGTGGGTGTGGGCGTGTAGAACAAACTCCGGGACAACGTACCGTACTGCTGCAGCTGGTCCTCGGGCTGAACGCCTTCGGCGTTACCTCTACGATGGCCGGTCACAGGAGCGCCCTCGACTGTGCCGCCGGAACTCCCAGGGGGGGGGGGGTCGTTGCAGCCACGTAACGGTTGTAGGCTGTTGTTGCTTCCGGAACGCTTGAGCTGCTGGGCTGGGAACCGCGGTCGGATGTCGAGCGAGCGTTGCTGGACTTCCGCGCGGGCAGGCGTCTTCCCTCAGTGACGAATCGGCAAGCCCCGGAGTCCACCGATTGGGCTCGCCGAGAGGGGAACCTCCTTGGCGATTATGGCGCGTTCCGCGCCAGAGGTTTTGCGGTCTTTGACGATGAAATGTAGGCAACGGCACCGCCGCGCTTACATGCCTAGATTGACCAGATCCCGTGCACCGATGAGGTCCAGCGGACCGTTGACTTCCGCCGAGGCACTTCCACTTCCGGAATGCAGGACGTGACCAGTACAAATTGGCGGTACTGGCACTAGCGGACACTCAACCGACTACACGGACGCCTGTCAAGCAAAAGAGGCCGATCTTTGGGATCGGCGAGCCAGGTAGACTTCTCCCTCCTATTTTCCCTGGAGGGAAAACCACCATTTACCATCCCACCCATTGTGTACCGTCTCGACGCGACGCCATCAAGAACGGTCTTGTTCGCAGCGGTACGAAAATCCCTTCGCTGCTTTGTAGGGTGTGATGTTGTATGTTGGGGAATTAAATTAAAAAGTGAAGGTTCGTTCAAGAATTGTAACCAACGGTTACAACTTTGATACCTAAAAAAGGTGATACAACTCTTTTACAGAATCAAAGACCATCAGTTTATTAAACACAGATTATAAACTTTTTACAAAAATTATTGCAAATAGGATACAGTCAAAAATTGGAACTTTAATAGATATAGGGCAAAGTGCATGTATAACAGGGCGTTCATGCACAGATAATCTTAATGATGTTCGACGTATTTTAACTAAATCAATTGAAAGTAAGAGCTTCAAAGGTTTTTTGCTTAGTTTGGATCTCGAAAAAGCTTTTGATAAAGTTAGTCATAATTTTCTATGGATTGTTTTAAAAAGGTTTGGATTTTCAGATAAGTTGATAAGTTGCTTGAAGTGTTTATATGGAAAAGCTTCTTCTAAAATATTGTTTAATGGTTTTCTTACGGAGGAGATTAGAATTAGGTGTTCGGTCCGTCAAGGCTGTCCTTTGAGTATGATTTTATTTGTTTTATATATAGAACCTCTTATTAGGAATATTGATCAGGCCATACTCGGGGTTCTTACGTTTAATAAATTCCTCAGAGTCATTGCCTTCGCTGATGATTTAAATGTGTTTCTTAGAAACAATGAAGAGTTTGATATTGTCCTCAATATTATTGACTCTTTCTCTCAATGTTCAAAAATAAAGTTAAACAAAGATAAATCATGTTTTTGGAGGATAAATAAATGTACAGGAGGTCCCTTTATGGTTAAGGAAACAGAAAATTTAAATTTGCTCGGGGTGACCTTTAAGAGCAATTGGAGCAATACTATTGATTATAACTACGAAAAATTAATAAATGGGATAAAATATAGGATCAACTTAAATAATTTTCGAACAATGGATTTAATTCAAAAAGTTTGGTATTTAAACACATTTATTCTTTCTAAGTTGTGGTATCTCTCACAAGTTTTACCACCAAAAAATAAGCACATTGCGTCAATTAGAAAAATATCGGGAATGTTTCTTTGGAAAGGTTGTATTTTTAGAGTTGACAAAAGGCAGCTATATTTAGATATGGACCGCGGTGGATTGGGTTTCATTGATCCAGAAGCCAAGTGCAAATATTTTAAAAGAAGCAGATGACAACTCTCAAGATGAAAAATACTTATTAAATTTTAATCATTTACAAAGATTGACGAGAAATGGCAGGGAATGGGTAGAAGAATCAAATAGGCTAATCAACGACAATATTCAAATAAAATGTACTAAACAACTTTACCGTACTTTCATTGATCAATACAAATTTACCCCACGTATTGAAACAGAGTTTCCTTTAATTAACTGGAACATACTTTGGAATTTAATGAATAAACCATATCTTTTATCACATGATAAATCTAAACTTTATTTACTTTTCAACGATCTTGTACCAAACAAGCGCAAATTATTACATTATAATATAGGAAGAGTGGAAAATGAAATTTGTGAAGTTTGTGGTGAGATAGACACTAATCTGCATCGAGTTCGTAGTTGTCTAGCCGGGAAAGAAATTCGCGATTGGGTTTTTGGAATTTTTCAAAAAAGGTTTGCAGTTTCGGCTAAGCAAATAGATGATCTTTTTTTCTGGCGTATTGATAATGAAAGTTTTCCCCAAAGGGCTGCGATGTGGCTTGCTGTACACTTTGTCGCTTACTGTGTGGATAAATTTCCCCGTTTCAATTTGTTTATTTTCCAGAGGAGCATAAGAGAGTTTAGATGGAATTCGAAAGGTTTAGTGAAGAAGTATTTTGAGGATTATTTGAACATTTGTTAAAAAGCGTAGGGAGTAGATGTCGTCGTGTGTGGTGCCTGCATTTTATAAAGTTACAATGCAATAGAAAAATAAAGGATGTTTTAGAAAAAAAAAACAACATCCAACCACCCGCACATACATTTGCTCAGAATTTGATTCAGAGTCGATATGTATTCACGAAGGTGGGTCTAGAAGGTAGTAAGAAGTTCGTTTTTCGAGTGATTTTATAGCCTTTCCTAATTGAGGTGAGGAAGGCAAAAATGAATAAATTGTTCGTTCTACAGCAATGCCTTGACGTTCTCGATTACGAGATTCCTACTCGAAACTCGGTGTCCGAAGGCTTGATTGTTGGTGCAATCCCGGGAATTCCCGAAATTCCAGCGAAATCATGTATTATTTTTTATCTTTTTGTCACTTTTTTTACTTTATCTGAAAAATAATGAAAGAATTCCAGTTTATTTTTTTAATTTAATTTCGTGCTTATTGAACTTATCAGTTCTTCTTAAAATTTCATGTCAAGGTTTATTTCAAATAATTCTAATTTCTGAACTATTCACAACTGGGAAGAGATCTTGTTTGTTTGTTGGGAAACAAAAATTAAGATTTTATTGAATGAAAATAAATTATTATAATTTTGGTAAGATTTTAAACGAAAATTGTTGCTACATAATTTGAAAGTAAGGTACCCCTTCCCGCCAAGATCAAAATAAATTATTTTTTTTACGATTTTGTTTACCATGACCAAATTGGATTAAAATTGAATTATGATACCAATTGTCTCGAAGAGGGTTGTACAAGAAGAATTTGGTTGATTTGTTCAAATGTGTTTAAGAAATTACAGTTTAAAGCCTGTGTGGTTAAATATATAAAGAAAATACCCAATATTTTTATGTTATGAAAATTCTTTTAACCAGAGATATTTATTAAGCTAAGTTAAAAAATCAATAAAAAACAACTACTTCGAATTGTATAAATGGTTCCCAAAAATTCAACCATGTTTCAGAAACTCGCTTCAAATATATGAATACATTGAGTTGTAATTTCATAAAAATAGTATTTCAAGTGAAAAAGCAGATTTTTAACGTAAATTCAATGCTAATCTGAGCTTAAACCAGTAAGATTTGTGTTGGAAAAAAATTTGCAAAGAAAAACTTATTTTCTGCATGGTTTTTGTTTTCATTTCAACTTAATGTGGCAATATATTGCTTGATTATATTCTCTCATACTATTCTCAGATACATTATTTAAAGAAATTTTATGGTTTTGGAGCATGGATATTTTACTCTCTGTCCAAACACTGTGATTAGAAAAATAACACGTCTTAACAAAAAATACTAAAAAAATACTGTTTTTGATATTTTGTACGATTAGTCAAAAACAGCATTTAAATTTAGAAAAATCTATATTTTCTTGAAATTTTAAACATCACGAGTTATCGCGATTTTACGAAAAAAAGTTTTGAAAAAGTTACTATTCGCGTTTTTCTTTGTTTCGTCGTCCGTGTCTGTCGCGGGTGACGATGAACGGCCATGATCGACGACGACCAATTTTTTCAAAACTTTTTTTTCGTAAAATCGCAATAACTCGTGATGTTTATAAACAAACCCCTTATGTTTATATATCCACATTTTTGTAATTGTCTGCTCTACAACTTTGTAGAACATTATTACTCTCTAAATAATAATTCTGTAAAGTTAGAAAAAACACGACATTTTAAAATGAAAATTTTTGTTCAAAATGGAAAAATGATCCTTTTGGGTCAATGTAGATTCGAAAAGTACGTTAAATTTCCCTTAAAACGACATGTTCCAACAAAATTTACAGTCGAGTTACGGTAGATGGCAGAGTTTTTAAACCTTTTTTAGTGTTTTTTCGATGAAAAATACGTTTTTTCGGAATTCTGAGTACGCCATCAAATCGAGCGTCTAATTTTACATAAAAGTCCCTTTAACACCAAATTTCTATCTCATCACCGTTTCAGGCTGCAAATTATTGAAAAACACCTCTTTTTTCGCATGTTCAAAAATGAAAGGGGTCGTACTGCCCCTCCGTCACGAGATATCAAAAAAAGGACCTCGGATTCGTGATCAGGGACAAAAGTTACCCCTTAGGACAAAGTTTCACGCAAATCGAAGAGGGGTCGGGGCAACTTTTCCCGATTTCGTGTGAGTTGGTAAAAAATTACCCATGTTTTTTTCCCAGGATTTCCTGTTTTTTTTTTAATTTTTCCGTTTCCCGGGAATTTTGTAACCCCGGGAAATTGGACGCTCTAGTCCCTGCAGAACGGATTATCTGATCTCATTCTTTTCAGAGTAAAAAAATAGTGCTTGGTTTTTTTTTCACTTGGTTTTTTTTTTAAATTGGCTTAACTACTTATTAGGGTGTTTCATCCAAACAAAAAAGTTCTCAGAATCAGGCAAACCGAGGTTCCCCTAGTAGAGGATACCCAAAGGGACTCTCATGCCAAATATCAGCCCATTTGGTTGAGAATTGGCCTGTCCCCAGCGGTTCAAAGTTTACATGTAAATTACTATGGGATTTTTATGGTTTTCGTTCAATCGTTCCTACAGGTCTGGGGACAACATGGATTCACTCGGAATAAAGACAGGTTTGTAGGGGATGGTCCAATGAACAAATTCCAGAAGGAATTAGGGTTGTCCATTCTGTCCCCAAGGTGCGCATTGGATCGACGTCCGGTGTCTCCAGAATCAACGAGTCACCCTTCAAATGTACGCATTGTCGTTAGTATGCTATGACGGTTAGCTGAAAATTACGACGCCCCATGTCAGACGGTGAACACGTGGAGAAGCATATATTGAATTTTTATTACAAAATCACGTGTTACGCAATTTGGAATAGTACAAATTGTTACAGGAACATCAAAAATTATAATTTTATTACTTTAAAGTATGTTTCTGAGCCAAAACTTGAGTGAATGCTCTGCCACGTGTTCACCGTCTGAGATGGGGCGTCGTAATTTTCAGCTAGCCGTCATAGCATACTAAGGACAATGCGTACATTTGAAGGGTGAATCGTTGATTCTGGAGACACCGGACGTCGATCCAATGCGCACCTTGGGGACAGAATGGACAACCCTAATTCCTTCTGGAATTTGTTCATTGGACCATCCCCTACAAACCTGTCTTTATTCCGAGTGAATCCATGTTGTCCCCAGACCTGTAGGAACGATTGAACGAAAACCATAAAAATCCCATAGTAATTTACACGTAAACTTTGAACCGCTGGGGACAGGCCAATTCTCAACCAAATGGGCTGATATTTGGCATGAGAGTCCCTATGGGTATCCTCTACTAGGGGAACCTCGGTTTGCCCGATTCTGAGAACTTTTTTGTTTGGATGAAACACTCTACTACTTATATTGCAGTTTTCAAAATGGTTATTTTTCAATTTTCTGTTTTAATATATTGTAATGGACTGAATCCTAAATCCTGTTGGATGAAAACAAAATTACGCATTTTTGAATAAAAAAATCGAAATGCTTTAAACATTTTCTATAATTTTCCTTTATTGACATTGTTGATCGGACAACCAGTTTCGTAGATACAGCTCAAAGCTTTAATTTAGTGAAAAATGAGTTTTTCTCAATGTCAGCCCTAATTTTTCAATTCGCAATATCTCGAAATCTACACACTTAGATTTTTTTACCGAATTCAGTAAAATTTTACCGATTTTTCAACTGCTGAATATTCGGTAATCTGTTCGATTGAAGTTCCGATAGATCTATTAATTGGAATCTAATATGAAATGTTAAAACAACCGAAAACTTTACCGAACAGAGTTTTGTATTACCGATTGATCTGTAAATGGTGTGCATTTTTATAATCCAAAATAACTAATTGATCGATAAAGTTAAACTATTTGATACCCAAAACACTCAAAATTATGTTTCTTTAGTTAAAATCCAAAATTAATAAAAGTGGCCTACAGTTGAGCATAAACCCAACCAATCACGCTTATCTGTAGTGAGTTGTAAACATTACAAAATTAAAAAAAAAACCAAATTTCGTCCCAAAGGAAACATGTTGAAAAACTTCAAACCATGATAACTTTTTTTTTTTTGCTCGATGAAGGATTTCGTCCAACCCGCAAATTAAAGGGGATGTTCAAAACTAATATACTGCCCCTGATCGCATAAATGTCCCATATGCATTTTCATCGTTTTTGAGTTATTGATGCAGTTTGGTTCAAAATTGTGTGCTCTTTCAAAAGAGCCTATAACATCCGGTAGTTTGCTCTAGAAATCAGGAGGAAATCCAGTTTTTTCGTGAAAACTTAACACGTAGCCTTATGTATGGGACAAACTTCAAATGCGTTTTTCTCAGCTTGCTGTTTTTGCATATGGGACATTTATGCGAACATGGGCAGTATAATCCCTTCAAAAAAGACTCCGTGGTGTTTTTTTTGATGATCTTGTAATTTCTTAAAAACTCTAAAAATGATCTTTTAATTGCAGATTTGAAAAGCTTTTTCAACAAGTTGAAAGAATACCACTGCCTTACAATAATTCTCTATGAAATCGGTCAAATGAATAAAAAAAAAACAAAAAAAAAACAGAATTTTTCGGACAAAATTTCAATTTGAATGGCAAAATTTTAAAAACAATGCACTTAATCATATAATTTGTAAATTTCTTTTAGATTGCAAATTCGATTTTACATTAAAAAATTAGGTCGAAACAATTTTTTAACAAAATTTAACTTTTTTACAATAATCATTTATTTAAAAAAATCATAAATCGTGTGACTTCGCCTATGAAAAATCTTGACAAAATCTCACCCCTGATGACGGTATTACAAGAGATCACCACGCTACAATCAAAGTTGAAACCCAGTTCCCAAACTACCAACCAAACTCAACCTATTAGTCCCCCACCTCACGCCTAATCACTCTCGGAAAAACGTTCATCCGGACCGCATTAAACAATCATGGCCACCAATTGAGCACTATATCAGCCCCAGTCTAGCCCTATAACAGAGCAACGAGGCAAAAGAAGAATGTGCTGCAAATTGTTGCCCTTAAGCTCCCTGTTCCCCGCTCGCTCCCTTCAGATCATCACTCTTTCCCATTAATATTAATGAACACCGTTGGTGGAAAACCTCCCGAGGGAGGGGTGGCGTGGCTGACTGGCGGAAAACCCCTTTTCATAGCGTTGTTTTTTTTTTTTTGCTGCATGAAACCAGCACCTGTGAGAGCGAGCTGCTACTTTTTTTTGTGGTCGAGCACTTGGTGTTTTATCGGTTCTGACAGGAGTGTTTGCTGTCTGCGCCCATACTGGTGAGGGCTTCACCCAACTACCTCTTTCGGGACATTTTATCCCAGGTTGGGTTCTCTGCTGCTGTGGGATGTTGGCAGTGGTGAGAAAATCCTCACAATTTTCAATATTAAATTATTTTGTAAATTTCAAACAATAATCAAACTTCATCTTTAAATCGCTAATAACTCGCCAGGGTAAACTCGGATTGACTAAATTGTTTGTCATAAAAATCTCACACTTGACAATGATCCGACAAATTTAACGGTGGGATTTTTAAATTTTACAAACAAACTACAACGATCAATAGCGACCCTTATACAACAGAGAACAGATGTACATCTAGGCTCGAACTTATGTGTAAACAATGTTGCACTAAAAAAATGCGTTTCATACAATCTTGCATTAAAAAAATTAGAGTGTGCAGGGTACACTTGGTGGCGCCACAGTCGCGGCTGAGAATACCTGACTTAACAATATCGAATGGCTCGAAAATTTTGAAAGAAAATAAATGTTTACCTCGTTAAAATATTCAATTCACTTTAGTATAATTCCTGTTAACTAGAAATTATACAAAAATGCATAAAAATTTACGAAAACAGAACATAACATTCAATCAAAAAATGATTTTTAAGCGACAGCTTCAAATAGTCCCTTTACACATGTTATCTCCGATTTCGTTTCATTTACCTTCTTTCGCGCGTAAAATTGCAACCCTTTGATGAAGGATAGTCAGACATTGGTCTGATGTCGTTCATACGGACTGTTTTGTGTAGTGATTGGATGGTCCACGTTCTGCAACTGTAGGCTATCATGATTTTGGAAGGTGGATGTTGCACTCCCTAGCTCTTTTCAACGTATTTTGGTTTGAATATTTACACAGTTTTTCAATGCTGTTTGTTCAATTATGGGGTTTTTTGTTTCGGCTGATCAGTCAATTAATAGGGTAGAGGACCCAGTTTTCGCCCTGCTCCAGTTTTCGCCCACCTACTGGATTTAATCTGTATTTGGCTAACTTATACCATTTTTTGGTTGAATTTATTATGCAGGTTTACATATTCATTCATTTCTAGCTCTAATTGAAACTATCCTAGTGAATTTCTATTGTTTATAAAGTTTTTATAAGCATTTCAAAAAAAGCCTTATTGCAGCCGCCATATTTTTGACAATTTCGACTACAGCGGGTAATAATGTTAATGAGGGAAAACAACTCATTTTGTCTGAAAATAATGTACATGAATAATTCATTGCTTCACTGCATGCCTGAATTTCATGAAAAAAAAATGATTTATCTGTTTTAAAAGTTTACAAAAGGTTATTTCAATAAAATTAAGTGGGCGATTTCTGGGGTCATGAAAAACCATCAGATCCAATTTTCGCCCAGGGCGAAATCTAGTATTGTGTTTTCAGATTTTATCTAGAACCAGTTTTCGTTTACCATAAAAACTTATCTAATTGCAGCGAATTGTGCTTGAAAATATAATTGGATCATTCCAGATTACTTTTAAAAGTTAATTATTAATTTTATTTTATTTCATTCATTTTGGTAAAAACATCAGTTCAAAAATTAACCTTAACTCAGATATGGGACACCTAGTTCAAACGTGGTAAGAGTTTACTTATACTTAGTAGAACAAATTGAGCAAAGGAGGGAAAAGTAGTTACACAATATCCTTCAAAATAGCACATGTGCTTTAATATTTTTATTAAAGAGACACTAGAAGTTTTCCATTGAGTCCATTCGGGAGCGAATGACTCATAGGGTTTAAGTTCCCCTACTGAAATCAACAACAACATGGAGCTTATTTTAACTGTGTGCCCTTATCTTGGGTGAATTTTGATTTAGTCATATTTTTATGAGTGAGAACATGTTTTGGTTTTAGTTGGAACCTCAAAATTAGTGAGATATCTGTTAAAAAAAACTCCTAGGGTTTTTTGAACCTCACATTACGACAAAATTGTGCACATCAATAAATTGAGCTTCGGGAACATGTTGTGTGTCAATAGGAGAACATATTTGCTATGTTTTGTGCCATAATTTCATATGATTTCTTAGATCGTGGAAGTTATCCCGGGGAAGTTATCCTGGACGCCATAAAGATGGCGGCCGCAGGCCGTAGGATAACTGTCAAAGGATAACTTCCCATCTTCCCCTTAGATGGGAAGTTATCCTGGGAGGTTATCCTACGGCTAAAAACGGCGGCCATCTTTATGGCATCCAGGATAACTTTAGGTTATCCTACGGCAGATTATGAAAAATAAATATGATTCAAGAAATTAAACACTGTTTAAAAAATAACATAGTTTGGTTTTCCAAAATCTTAAAAAAGGTGAATAATTTGGATAACGGATTCAAAAATAAATGAATTCAAACGTTCTAAAAAATCCCAAGGCTCCTCAGAAATAAATGAAAGGATTTAACTAAACAGTCAAAACCTCCTAGGGCCAGCTATGGGGAGTTGATAAAATTATTCGAAAAATGTAGAACATTATTTCCAAGTCCAACAAGCATGTTTTTCAATTCGGCATGCTTGCCAAGTAATTTAAAAAATGTTTTCAGAACATATTTTAATAAAATTTGGAATAAATTCAAAGAAATTCTCAAATAACCTCGTAGGGCCAGGTATGGGGAGTTGATAAAATTATTCTAAAAATGTAGAACATTATTTCCAAGTCCTACAAGCATGTTTTTCAATTCGGCATGCTTGCCAAGTAATTTTAAAAATATAATCAGAACATATTTTAAAATATTGAATAAATTCAATGAAATTCAAAACAAAAAAAAGACTCTCGAGACCAGCTGTAAGAAGTTGATAACTTTATTTAAATAATGAAGATCTTATTTTTTTTATTAAACATTTTCTTAAAATATTTTTCAATTTATTTGTTAATTAGGCATGCCGAATAAAAGAACATGCTAATAGAACTTCAACATTGTGTTCTGCATTTTTAGAATAATTTTATCAACACCCCATGGCTGGCCCTACGAGGTTCTTTGAGAATTTCTTTGAATTCATTCCAAATTTTATTAAAATATGTTCAGGAAACATTTTTAAAATTACTTGGCAAGCATGCCGAATTGAAAATCATGCTTGTAGGACTTGGAAATAATGTTCTACATTTTTAGAATAATTTTATCAACTCCCCATGGCTGGCCCTACGAGGTTCTTTGAGAATTTCTTTGAATTCATTCCAAATTTTATTATAATATGTTCTGAAAACATTTTTAAAATTACTTGGCAAGCATGCCGAATTGAAAAACTTGCTTGTAGAACTAGGAATAATGTTCTGCATTATTAAAATAATTGTATTAACCTCTGATAGCTGGCCCAACGAGGATTTGAATTTTTATTTTCATTCATTATTTTTTTTTTGAGAGCGTTTAGGTTTTTCAGATTTTTTTTTGTAAATTTGAATTTTGCATCATTATTCTTTATTTGTATTTCATTTTTATTATTTTTTAACACTGAACCTTGCAATTGTTTAAATAATGTTTACTTCCTTTAATCATTTTTATTTGTCATAATCGGCCGTAGGATAACCAGAAGTTATCCTGGATGCCATAAAGATGGCCGCCGTTAGCGGCCGTAGGATAACCGTCCAGGATAACTTCAGCCAGGTTGATTTCTTGATTTTTGTCGTGGGCGAAAACTGGTTCCAAGGGTGGGCGAAAATTGGATTTAGGGGGGCGAAAATAGGCACTTCAGAGCACTTTATTAAAACGCAAAATTTCAACAAAAATGAACTTGGAAATGATAAAAACCTTGTGGAAACTTAAAAGCAATTAGTTTATCAACGTTCTACAACAAATAAAACCGAAAACCATAAATTGTCATTAAATTCTTGTCAAATTTCTTAAATTCCTACTATAAAGTGGGCGATTTCTGGGTCCTCTACCCTATGCGGTTGGTCCGTTTTATACCAATGCCAACGTTTCGATGCTATTGGGGGGCATCTTCATCAGGGCCTATTTACAAATAACAAGGTATTGAAGTGATATTATACTGAAAATGTTTAATAATACGCTAATACGAGGTAATGTTATACATTTTAAAAAATCTCCTAAAAACAAGATTTGTTATTCGTTTGGTATTCTGACTTATAAATAAAATTACCATAAATCGCACAAATGGAAAAGTTTTTAAGTGTCCGTAACACAATCTGTTATTATTTTTTCTTTTGTTAAATATGTTTAGATCTTTAGTATAATTTTGTCCAATTTCATCGGGGTCATTATTTTGGCCATGAAATGGGGTCCTTAAGCTAAAATTATTCTAAAAAGTTGAAATTTTGAGAGTTGATTTTTTTAATTATTTGGTATACCCCCAAAGGGACTTTGTTTAAAATGGCTAAAACTATGGGACTATAAGATGGCTAAAACTATGGGATAATTTTGACCAATTTCGTCAAGGTCCTTTAGCTAAAATTATTCTAAAACGTTGAAATTTTGAAAGTTTTTTTTTTAATTAGGCCATGCAAATATTTTTCAAAGTTTATGTCACCGCCCCCCCCCCCCCTTCAAAATTGGTCCAAAAAATCAGGGAGCAAAACAATATTTTTTCAAAAAACTTCAAAATTTGAATGAAATAAAAGTCAGAACAACTGAAAAAAAAAATTTAAACACATTTTTCTGCATTGATAATCATATTTAGCATGTTTGGGCTGGATTTAAAATGTTTTGAATTTTTATGAAATTCCAATGTATATATATCATATTTAGCATGTTTGGGCTGGATTTAAAATGTTTTGAATTTTTATGAAATTCCAATGTACAGCACAGCAAAAACTTTATTTTTGGCAAAAAAATAAATTTTCGTCAATACTTAGGTATTTTGGAAACTAATGATTGCTAAACAACTGGACAGGTGTATAATGCATTTTTAAACAGTTTTTTCATTCAAATGTTAAAACCGTGGCTCGTGAATTCAATTTTTATTTTTATTTTATTTTTTTGCACAGATTGTTGCCTTGTATTATGTTCTTTTTGTTGATTTTGTATCAAAGTGTAAATTTTTAAACCAAAGAAAAAAGAAGGATCCCAGACCAAAAAAACACTAATGCAATCATTAGTTTTTCCAGGCAAGTCTTTACACGATTTGGCTGGCTAGTTACACAAATGGGGCTGTTACTGGAAATTTGAAAATCTGTATCTGATTTGGGATTTTCTGATCGATTTGGTGCCCTCTGCAAAGTTGTAGGTTATGATTTGGACTCTTCAGAAAATATTGGTGAAAACGGAAAAAAATAAATTTCCTTTTTTTTCAAATGGCTTGTTATATTTAAAGCCGTTGCATATATTTCCTCCCTTTAAAATTGGTCCGAAAAATCAGGGGGTATTTTTTTTTAAACTTAATTTTTTTTGTGGAAATAGATGTCTAATCAATTGAAAACAAATTGAAATTCATTTTCCTGCGTTTAAAATCATATTTAGCATGTCTAGGATCGATCAAAAATATTTTGAATTTTTTTGGAATCCCATTGTAATACTTGGATATTTTGAATGATTGCAAACCAACTTGGCAGGTGTGAAATTTTCCCGCCCGTGTGGATCAATCGGACCGCGCACTGGACTCACAATCCAGAGGTCACCGGTTCGAATCCCGCAGCGGGCGCTCTAAAATTCTTTGTGTAAATATGGGTATTCGGCGCCGTCGCTCCGTGCCATTCTTTCATACACTTAGGAGCCCAGGGCGGCGAAGTCCCCTGGATAAAAAGGAAGACACTAGTGGTTGGTACTAGCAATGGTGGCCGACAGCTATAAAGTCAACTTCGTTAGGTGTGAAATGCATTTGAAAACACTTTTTTCATTCAAATGTTAATACATACCATGGCTTGTAATTTCATTTTTTTGCCTCCCCCCTCGACTTTGGCCAGAGTCAAGGGACATAAACTTCAAAAAATATTTGCAACGGCCTAAGGTTGATACCCGAAATTAGTTTATTAAATTTTTTTTTAATGATCCAGGGAACTAAAAAATGTTTTATTTGTGCTATAGTTTGTAATGGTTTTATATTTGATGATGTGATTTTTTTAATTTGATTTCTGTAATTTAAGGATCTGGAAAACTAACAGTTAAAATTTGTAAAAATCATTCCATCATTATCTTTTTAAAGTCTGGTTTTCTTTTAATTTGAAAAGTATTTCATTAAAAGCAGTACGCCTGCTGTTATTTTACTTTTTTGATCGGACTGCAGGTTGCTGTGATTAAAGTAAAAAAAATGTGAAAAAAAGTTTTTAAAACGTAAACTTTTTCCTACAGTCCTTTTCTCGAATAAATTATAGCGTCTAGTGGTGTCAATTCCCAAAAAAATGTAGTTTTTTTCTAAAACCTAAGGATTATTTGTATGACCTTTTTGCAGGGCTGGAATCTCAAATGCATATTTCACCGTTCAACAGAGTTGGAGCATCAGACTGTTTGCTAAAATCACATCAAATTGGAACAACCAAGGGTCAAATACACACTCAATTGAGATGCCTTTCAGCATCCTAGTGTACAGAATCTGTTCAAAATTCACCAAACCTCGGATAGAGAAGGCTAAACCAACCGCAAAACGCTGCGTTCAAAAGCGGCTTTCCATGTTTTTGTGGGATGATTTTACATGCTAATTACAACATCCAGCTTTGGATCTACCTGCGAGATGAAAATGAAAAAAAAAATCCCAAACTCCCAGCAAAACCAACCATTTTCGGTAGCGGGCAAAAGCTCATGTTTACGGGTTAGTCCGAGGGGAAAAAGTTTTCCTGCCACCTCTGCCGGCTCACCCTAAGAGGATTATGGTGCCAATTAAACCCGTGTTCCGTGGTGCAAAACCGAGGTTGGTGAGTTGTTGAAGGGAGAGTTTAAAAGTTTTGCAAAAAGGTGGAAATTTGATGCCTCGGTTGCGACATGGTTGCAAAAGTTGGCTGTTTTGTATGGTGAATGAGGAGGGTTTTTTGGATTTGGTTGACTTTTCTGGCTAGCAAATGGGTACTTTGTAATGAAAAAGTTTGTTTTTGGGTTTGATGTTGAGTTGGTTTCAAATGTTTGAAGTTGATTTTATATGGTTGGCAAGTCGTGCAATTTAGTTTGTGACATGAACAGTTATAAGGGTAGCAAGTTTGTTACTGTGTAAGAGTGTAAGATTGTGTGACTATGAAATTTCAACACAGTTTTACTAAATTTCAATGTTGTAAAATTGTAAGATTAATAATAATAGACAAGTTTGAGACTACTACATTAAGGCCTAATTGAAAATCTTTTTGCAACTTTATTTAAATTTTTCATCATTTCGCAAATTTATTAAGAAGCCTGAATCGTCATGATCCTTTCCACTAATTGGGAAAAACAAACGATAATCCATAATTTGAATAAATTTGTCTGGAAATGGGCGTTTTTCGTTCTGTTTCCACTTAATCCCGCTGCCGTACAACGGCGCGGTCCTAATCGCAGAAATGAAACTTAATTTCTTCCGTTACGGGTGTCCATCATCCTTCTTTTCACTACGCGTCCAGCTTTTTTCATCGTTCCCGGGGACCATTATTAATTTGTATTTCGTTAATTTACAGTCCCAGCGACCTCCATTATTTTTTTGTGAAATTGAAACGAATGGACATTTTTATGGGTTCAATTTCTTTCTGGGTAACGAAGAGAGTGAGTGAGTAAGGATTCTTTTTTTTTACAAGTAACAGTTCATTTTCGATTTCACGAGTTTTTTTTCCTCAAATGAAAAGCAAACAGTCGGCATTGGATCGATTTTTCCTTTTTCCATTTTTTTCAAGTATACTAAAATTTAGCAAATATTGATCGCGAATCCACTCCTGGAAACGTTGAAGTGTAAAAATAAACTCGATGGCACTTTTGGGATTCGCTAATTGGACATAACCAAACATCGTGCCAGGCTGCTGGGCAAACTGGGATGATGGGGGCAAACATGAAGCAATTTAATTGATTGGGTTATACGGTTTTGGGCTGTTGGAAATTTACATAAGCTTCTGAAATCCTATTTCGAAGAAAAAAACTTACAATATGGTATTTGTTCGGCGGTGCATTTCACCCTTTTTGTGGCTTTTTGTTATTAATTCCATCAAGCTGCACCCAACATTACTAATAGGAATACAAACAGTAAATTGTGGTTTATTGAATCGTACATATGCCTAAGAGGGAGGGGGGGGGGGCAGATTATCTGCTGGCAAATTAAAACACAATGTTAATTTAAACCATAATTGAACTTGCTGGTGGCTACCTTTAATAAGGTTGGTTTAATGATGATTTTCAGAGAGTTTCTTTGGGGATTGAATTACACAACTTACGCGTTTACTGGCATCAACGTCACAAAGGCTGAGTTGTGATATTTTGTCCTATTGAAAGATCTGATCATGATAAGATCATAAAATTTTATAAAATCATTGACTAGACTTTTTTTGAGCAAGATTGATTAGCGAAACACCATGTGAGCTTGAGTTTTTAATGTAAAATCAAAATTGCAATCGAAAAGAACTTGACAGATTTTGTTTCATTAAGTGCACCGTTTTATAGGTATGGCCACTTTAAGTTTAATTTAGACTGCAAAATTCCAGTTTTTAAATTTTTTAAAATAGTGTCCATGATTGTCGATTCCTGAAATTATTTTTTTCGAGTGGTTCAGAAAATTCTAAATAAAATTACATACATGTAGAAAATCACAAAATTTCATATTACAAAAAAAATATTGAATCCACTAAAAACATCATTTTCAATCACTCCTGAAAGTTTCATGAAGATATCACATGATTAAACTTAGTTAGAGACGATTTTATGCTCAACATTTTGCCGTGCGCAAAGCTATCAAACTTAGTGAGCGTTTTTCCCTGAACATCGAGTTGATTTACGGGTGCCACGATATCTCGAGTTCGGATGGACCAAATTGGCGAAAATTCGGGGTGAAGACCGTCAAGACATATCGCGTGTGCATGACGAAGCCCGATTTTGAAATTATGCTTTAAAAAAAAAAAACAAAAATCAAAACCTGACGATTTTTTATATGAAAAACACAAAAATATTTTTAGCTTTTTATAAAATAAGTTTTTTGAGAATCAGCCTCCGTCATGCACACAGGACTGGTTTAACGAGTCTTCGCCAAAATTTTGAGCCGATTTGGTCAAGGCAGTGTTGAGATATCGTGGCGCCCGTTTTTTTGGAACTGCTTACTTCAAATAGCTATATCTCGGCAATGATACACCAAATGTCTTCAAAATTGTTTTGATAATAGATGAAAATGTATATTTTAATTCCCTGAAAACAGATTTTAAATAAAATTAATTGTGTGCTCACACCAACCTCTGACTTTTTAGTCGATTTAGATATATGTAACCCCTTAAGAGACATTAAAAATCTGGTTGCTGAAAAGCAGCCAATGAAAGAAACAAGAAAATTGCAGTTGATTAAGACCCATCCAAACATTTCCACATTTTCTAATGCCAATATCTCAGCAACCAATTTTCAATGTTGAAAAATGAAACATATGCGAAACTTTATGATTATTCAAACATTTTATATAGACGAAATATTGAATGTTTAGCCGGTTTGAAATGTTAGTCTTGATTAGAAAATGTTCAAAATATTTGTTTCGAGAAGATCATAAAATTTCAATAAGATATTTTTTGGATTAAAATTTCTCTTTTTTCCAAAACAGAACACATTTTTTTTCAAGAAATAATAACTCGGCGGCAAAATTTTACTCTGTTTTTCTCTCTGGCTCAAAAGTTGAAAAAATAAATAAAAACGGATATTTGTAAATTAATTTGTTGTGAAAATGTTATTTTAAAAAATCGGCATTTTTATACCTATTTTTTCTGAACAGTCCTCCAATTTTCACGAGTTCGCGGATAGCGTGAAATTCCTAAAATTTGAAGAATTCCATGAAATCCCGTGAAATTTTTTTAATCTTTTCAATTCTTTGAAATAAAAACAGAATAAATATTTTATCCATAAAGATTTTTTAAGTAAATTTTATAAGTTTTCAATCGAAAAGCGTGATATGAATCATATGAAGAATTGTTAGCAAAACATACATTAACAAAATGTTGACAACTTTTACTGAGAAGTGAATGCTTCAAATATTTATATCGTGTTAACATAAATCACTCAAAGTAAAAAAAAAACATCTTCTCGGAATCATCAAGTTATCACAAGGAAGATAACATCAATAATTTGATTCCATTTGTTCTCACACCAAAAAGTTTTTTTTTAACAAATTTTGGCTTTTTAAACCAAAATTTTTTGAAATTGACTGAACGTAATTATGTGATTAAATTGTATTTTTTTTAAAGACCGCACAGATTTTTTTTAAATCAATGAAAACAAACATTCATGTAAAAGTAGCAATCAATAAAAACAGTCTCTTCCAATGTATCATTGACCGTAGGAGGAAGCAATAAAATGAGAAATTGAATTCCATTATAGAAGAGAAAATAAATGTTCAGTAAATACCACCTCTTTTTGTTTTCTGTTCTGATTTTCAATAAAATGTTGAACATTTCGTTACAGATTATATTATTTCTGCCTATTGATTTTTAATAAGGTTTTTGAAAAGTGAGATAAAAACCTTAAAAAAATACCGGGCAAAGTGTCACCGAAAATTCAAATTATTTTAATCATTTTGGTTTGACAAGATTATAAAAGCTTGCTTTGAATTTCAATAACATATAAAAATATAAAATAGAGGCAAATCAGCGAAAACTGTTTAGCTATATTTGTCGAATATTGAAAAGGCAGTTCAATAAATGAGAAAACGCATGCCTTACATTTCTTTTCAAAATATATAAAGAGCCCATCCATAAACCACGTGGAAACTTTTTTTGGGAAATTAGACAGAAAAAAAAGTTGAATTTTGGAATGTTGAAAATTTGGTAGGTTGAATATTACCTCTTTTTTGAGTAATATTACATAAAAAATGTGTATAAATGTAAACCTGATGAATATTCATCAAAAACTGATGAAAGTTCATAATTTTTTGGGGTAAAATTAATATTTTTTTTTTGACACAAAGTATGTCACCATTTCCTGATGAATATTACCATCATTTTTTTTTCTGTGTAGTTTATTGAAGAATAGTTTATAATCAAGCATAACAAGAAGTTGAAATAATGGTCCCCGTGAAATTGGCAATTTTTGAGCGTGGAAAATCACTAAGCCTAGTACTCATCAATACCTACAACTTCGCCGAAGACACCAAATTGATCAGAAAAATCCTTCAAAAGTTATAGATTTTCGGATGTTTACGTACCATATTTGTATGGACAGCTATCGAAATTGTGAGGAGATTTGTCTGGGTGAACCAATTGCAACAAAATGGCTCCATTGCTCATAGGCAAGGCAACAAATCTGTTTTTTTTTTTGTTGTGAATTTGGCTACTGAGGAACAATATTCTCCCCCCCCCCCTGCGGGAAATCGACAATACAGTCATCCCTCATATTCGGAACAGTTTACAGATCGGCCAATGTTCAAAAAATCATAGCAAATCGATAATTGAACTTTTACCTTCATTTGAAAGCATTTCTTGCGATCTTTCGATTGATGTATAGACCGGCTGTACATTTTTACGTTTTATCTCGAGTTTTTAAAGAAAAACATTGACCCTTGAAATCCACAAATTCGGAACACTTTTTTCTTACGGATGTAAACAAACTTTGGTTCTCTCCCGGAGTACATATTTTTTACAAAATAATGACTTTGCACTCTGAAACCAATTAAACTCATGCTTAGTAATGTTTTATGAATGGTCTGATAACTTTTTTGTGAAAATATCAGTTAAAATCAGGTGTTCCACAATTGTGGGGGACACAATAACATCCCACAATTATGGAACAGGCAATTTGAAGGCAGTGTTTTGGTGCTCTGGATAAAATAGTCTTGAAATGCATTTTTTGTTGAAAAAGTATTACTTTTACTAGTGAAATAGCTAGAGAATGTTCAAATAAAGGCCCTAAAAATAGCAGGGTCGGCAGAAAAGTTGCATTTTGCATTCTATTGACAAATTACCACAAAAGTGTTCCGAATTTGTGGGTGTTCCGAATATGTGGGATGACTGTAATTGAATTCATGTGTTTCACACGGAAAAAAGGTCGATTCTCAAAATTGTGAATAGTGTTCATACATGTTCATTCATGAACGTAATTACTTTTAACATCAAATTTGAGTTCTGTGACCCTATTTTAGTGAAATTTATAGATGGTGGATTGCCAATTAAATTACCAAATACATTTCTAGATTTTTTTTATTAGGTCCTATAAACAAATGTAAACATTAAGTTACGATTGGCATTGACATAAAGTGTTTGGGATGGATTAGTTAAGGCACTCTGGTCTATTAAGGGATTTCAGAAATATTTTTGATTCAAGAGACATCTCAAGATTACTTTTTCAAAACAACCATTGCACCATGGGTTTGCTATATAGATAGGACCTTTTGATAACGTAAGCGAGATATAATTAAAATTGCCAAAACCTCTATCCGTGTCTGCAGCTGGCGACGGCGACGGCTCCCTTCTTGCAAAACCCAAACAATACATTTATAAGAGAGAAAACCCTTCGGGGAGAGCAAACCAGGAACAAAAAGAATGCTCTTATTCTTCTCACTTCCTCTCTTCATCGATTGGCGAAATCGAGCAACAAGTTGCCGAACGGCCTGAAGTTGCGTACGTTATCAGTGATGCTGAACTTACTGTTTCTCCCTCCTTCCGACAGTCGGTACCGAACCACGGTCCCAGCCGGAACCGGAAGTGACCTTTTACGTCGACTCCAGCACGGGCTGCAAGTGCATCCCAACGTTGGAGTATGGCGTGTGACTCTGGTTTGACGACGGGGTAGAGTATTTCTGGGGAGCGACGTGATTGCCTATTTTTAGGCGTACGAGGCTGGACAGCAGCCTGAAGTTATGCTACTGGTAGCTACTGGGGGTGTGTTTGATTTAAGGCCAGTAAACAAAATCAGCGGAAAGTTGTCTCGCGCGATCAAATCGGGCGTCTAATTTTACATAAAAGTCCCTTTGACACAAAATTTCTATCTCATTTCTGAATTAAAAAAATACATTTCTCGGTAACTGCAGATTCGAAAAGTACACAGAATTTCCCTTAGAATGATGAATGTTTTTTTTTTGAGTTTTTGGTGCGGTAACAAATCGGGCGTCCAATTATACACAAAAGTTCTTTTGACACAATTTGTTTTTTTTTACGATTTCGAGCAACAAATCACTAAAAACCGTGTTTTAGTAAAAATCCAGAAAATGAAGGGGTCGTACCGTCCCACCGTCATGAGATATCGAAAACTGGATTTCGGGTTTTTGATCAGGGATCAAAATTACTACTTGGAGCAATTTTTAGAGAGCCTGTAATTAGATCTTTACTCTTAGGTCTCGTGGCGCAGGGGTAGCGGCTTCGGCTGCCGATCCCGATGATGCTATGAGACGCGGGTTCGATTCCCGCCTTATCCACTGAGCTTCTATCGGATGGTGAAGTAAAACGTCGGTCCCGGTTTCTCCTGTCTCGTCAGAGGCGCTGGAGCAGAAATCCCACGTTAGAGGAAGGCCATGCCCCGGGGGGCGTAGTGCCAATAGTTTCGTTTTTTAGATTCCCGCAAAATTAAGTTGTTCAAATAATATAAAAAAGATCAGCAAAAACTAAAACCAATGATTCCGATGACGGCGTGTTTCCACATCCCTTCAGCAACTAATGAAGAAATATCACTTCGTTGTGTCGAACTGAAGCCGGTGTTCAACAGGATCATTCCCCACGGGAAGTGTCAATTGGTGGGAAAAAACAGCAGCAGCAAGTCTAGGCTGCGGGCATGCTATCGATAGATAAACCCGAACACATTTTACTGCTCTTTGAATCGAGCAAAATTTTTGTTCGCTCTCTAACTAACATGCTTCGTTCCCTAATGAACGGGACTGCTGGGGTTGGTGGTGGTAGAGAGCTATTTTATGTACTCCTTATCGTGCACCATCATGGAAGCAAACAAGAAAGGTAGTGATGTAATTACTTGATTGAACTTTGTGCTAAGTAATCTTGTTGGTGGTGAAATAAATTACTTCTTCAGTGGGGTTAAAAAGATTACAAAAATTAAAACACTACAGTTCAAGAGGGAGTGATGCACTCATCGTTGATTTGAAAGAGTAAATTCAATTTAAATTTGCGAATATACACAAAAAAAATTACGGTAATATTCATCAGGAAATTGTGACAGATTTTGTGTCAAAAAATGTGTAATATTACATCAGAAAATGATGATTTTTTTATCAGTTCCTGGTGAATATTCGTCAGGTTCACATTTTTAAGATTTTTTTTTGATAATATTACTCAACCTACCAAATTTTCAACATTCCAAAATTCAACTTTTTTTGCTGTGTATTTTTAATAATCTTTTGTTGACAGCGCAGGCTCAACTTTAGGAGAGGCAGAACTTTGGTGTCCCCCAAAAAACGTGCACTTTGACTTTTTCAAAAAATTTCAGTCAAGGCCGATTGGATTTTCTACAAACTTTGTATGAAGAATCTATCCTACTATGGACCATACCCATACAAATAGGGTGCCATATTATCTATTTTAAGTTTGGCAAAGTTGTAGGTTAGGACTTCTCGGAAAAATGAAAAAATCCAATTGTTATTTAACTTTTAGGCTGGTACAAATTTTATTTAAAGTTTTTGTCATCCCCAACACCCTCCCCACTCAATGTTGGAACGTTTCAACTAATAGTCTGTAATTTTCAAATGACATTCGGAAAGTTTTGGTCTGCATTTCAATGTTAAATAGTGAAAGTTCTGTAATTTCTAAAAAATAATTTTAGATGAAAAATAAAAATAAAAATCAAGCTTTACTTTTGAAAACGTCTACAAATAGATTATTTTCCTAATTCCATAGATCAGTCCAAAATATAACATTTTTGAAATATTTTTAAGCCGTTGCGAATATTTTTTGAAGATTATGTCTCTCGACTTTATCCATAAAAAATTAAAAAAAAGAAACAAATATGTTAAAAAAAGATGATTCACTTAATGACGACATCATTTTTTTTTTTTTTGAGAAAAATATTTCTTTGCGGGGCTGTACCTTAGAATTTCATACAAAATCAAAATATTTTTAAACGAGCCTAAACTTGCTAAATATGGTAATCAATGCAGAAAATGCATTTCAGATTGTTTTCAGTTGGTTAAACATCTGTTTTCATTGAAATTTAAAAGTGTTTAAAAAAAAATGCCACCTTATTTTTTGATTTTGTATTTTGAAGAGGGGGACGATTTTTTTAATCTAATTGTTAGAATAAATTCCAGATAAAGGCCGGATTGGGTTCGAGAGGGTTAATTTTTTTTTTAATTTGAAAATCGTTCCCTTTATTAAAAAGGCTCAAAAAGTCACCGAGTTTCTAAGTTTCTAGTGCAAACTATCTATTTGTGTTGAATAGATCATAACTATCGTTGCTTTAGAAAAAAAATCATGTATTGAAAAGTAAAAAAAAGGGTTTAAGTTGAAACGTCTTATTAGAAAAAAAAACGAATGAATTTAAGGTTGTGTTAAAAATATGAGAAAATAAAGATATAAATATCGATTTGAATTGAAATATTTGAATTCTGATTCAAAATTAATAATTTATTTTTATTTTCAATTCACTCTAAGTCGCAATTTGTCCTATAAATTCAATTATGCAGTCTGTTTTACAATTAGGAATAATCTTTTCCAAATATACAGTATTTTTTGCAAATTTTCACGACTCCTTGGAAACACAGACAAAAAGTTCAATTTTTGAAGGTTGAAAATTTTGTTGGTTGAATATTACCTCTTTTTTGATTAATTTTACCTCAAAAAATGTTTAAAAATGAGAACCTGATAAAATTTCATTAGAAACTGATAAAAATTCACCTGTTCTTGATATAATATTACACCTTTAATTTGTACAAAAAAGCGAAATGCTTCTTCAGGTAATATGAACACCTTTCAACGAAGGTCAGTATAATTACGAGCCATTCCGTTTGTTTTGTACTTGTACATTTCATTAAAAAAAAAAAAAATAAAAAAAAATCAAGAATCATCTTCAACTTGAGATGTTTAGTCATATTTTAAAACCAACAATACCTCACACGCATAATGTGTTCTTTAATTCCGTCTAAATGTGACTTGATTTTTGGATTAATTCTGTGTCTTTGGCAAAATGTTTTTGTTTGAATTTTGAATTTTTAATGCAGGTGTGTATGGATCTGCACATGTGCAGATCAAGTTAGTTTTTTGAGAATCCACCAGTATTTAATATTTATTGTCTGAAGCATCTTAACATTATTCCTTCTACTATTTTTAAAATAGTGTTTTTTTGTGTTTTTTCACTTTGATGTTATTAAGCTGGATTTTTCTCCGATTTTTAAAATACTTTCATAAATAAAGCTTTCCAGAATAGCTGATTTACTCTTCTTTTTGATTTTAAGATTCGGACAAATCAAGCCAAATATTCCGTCAGAAAATTCTCGAAAGACATTAGTAATTTATAATGCAATCCCCCTTTCTGTTACCGATTATTAAAAAAAAACTTTAAGTAGTTCAACTCTTCCAAGCAAAAAACCCACCTCAAAACAGAATCCGTTCGTGTCCATGAAAACCTACGCCAAGTTTAACTGTCCCACTCCCGCCGCCGAGTGGCAGCGGATTTATTTCAAAGCGCAAAGAAACTCTTCACCGGCAGCGCCTCCGACGCCGCCATTCATAATGCACTCAAAACTTGCTCGGGGTTTCCCCGGCGCGATACGATGGCGAACGGGAAAATTCAACCAGCAGAGATTGGAAAATGCTCCCCGGGGCGATTCGAGGGCCGTCGTCCAGACTTCGTTTATGCAAAGAAGCTCTCGTCAGAGTTGATCCAGCATCCTGTGTGGAAAGGTTTTCCCGAGCTTTGCATGGTTGGACGGGAAATCTAGTGAACGTGAAAGGTTGAGAAAAAGTGCACAAAAAATGCATCCCGGTTCAATTAACATTTGTTTTAATAAGATTAAACTAAAATAAAATATTTTTAAAACAAGGATTCTGTTGAAAATCTTTTCAGAACACAATTTGAAGAACGCAAATTTGTTCAACTGGATTTTCCTACCACTTAGGATTGAATAAAGGAAAAAAAATCTCATAATGAATTCAAAATAGAGCCCCGGGTTGAAGGAAGCTTGATC
Organism: Culex quinquefasciatus; assembly: GCF_015732765.1. Taxonomy (NCBI): domain Eukaryota; kingdom Metazoa; phylum Arthropoda; class Insecta; order Diptera; family Culicidae; genus Culex; species Culex quinquefasciatus. The sequence continues at coordinate 48,369,648 of NC_051863.1, read as the reverse complement.
CTGTTTTTCCCTCTCTTCCCTCAACGGTTTTCTATTGGAGCTGCTGCTTCCATTACTGGGTTATCCACTTTTCAGAATAATAGTGCGTTGCAAAAAAGGACCGGAAAATGGGATTGATGTTGGATGATTTCAACGGATTTTTTTTCGCTTCTCCAGAAATAGTCGGAGCTTGTGCTCTAATTTCCAGAGAAAATTTAATTTGTTAAAGAGCGCTGGGACCGGTTTCTTTACTGCATTTAAACTTGTTTAATTAAAATAACAAAAATTACTGCATACTTGTTTAGACATAAGAGAGAGGGAGTATCAGTTAATAAAAAAATCGACGCTGATGTGCAATCTTGTCGCACGTCGCTTTTTGAAGTTCCGAGAAAAAGCGTTTTAATGTTTAACCTTGAATAAACAAAAACGAGAGCACGCAATTTAAAGTATAACAAAAAAGTTTTGTTTGATTGACTGAAGATTGGTTAAATTTAGTTGCTGGAGTCCCGAGTTATAATTACAAATGTTTTTGGTAGTCAAACGCGTTCTGACCTAAAATCTCTTGCCTTTGTCGCGAAAAAACGAAGCTGACTTTATAGCTGTCGGCCACCCTTTGTCGCACTTACATCAATTTTCTGGCTGTGTCAAGATAGCACGACCAATGCTTGAAAAGGGATCTATCACTGAATGGGACCGATATTTGATAGAACTTTCTTTCAGCGATCATTTCCTAAAACGAAATTTGATCGCTGACACACAGCGCCTAGGGAAAATATACCTTTTCTAATCAAACACCTATCTTCGTCGTATGGAGAGTTTGATGCCCGCAACCGCACCGCCTCAAGTAAGCACGCAAATTTATGCCATTTACTGGCCAAAAAGATTAAATTTAATGCACTTTTGATCATAATTTCTATTTTGCGAGACCATTTCTCATCACACACGCAAGAAGAGAGCTTAACTGCTTAATGAAAGTCGCTATCAATTTCTTTTCACTTGCGCTAACGTTTTCAAAGCGCTTAAGATATGAAATTGCTTCCAACTACCGGCAACATGTTCTATTGAACATTAGTAAGTCACTCACTTGAAGAATAATCCTGAAACATGTGAATAATAAGCAAGCGCCATCAAAAAAACAAACGCGCCAAGTCTTTTGACGTTTGACGACCCATTCCAATCGAAGGCTAAAGAAAACCGAGCGAGAAGCGAAGGCAAATAAAGAACAAAGGGACACCACCAGCAGCGCCTGTTGGAGTGAGCCAGTGATGCCAGGAAACTTGATCTATATATACATTTTGCATCACAATTGGCAGCACTAAGCAGACCCAAAAGAGCGCTGGAAGAAAAAAAGAACTAAGCTGAAAATAGAAAAATGTGCGTGGCCCAATCCCAATTTTTGAATAAACTCAATGTTATTGGATTTAAGAAAAAAATAAAAACGAAAAAAACAACCTAAATGCAGATCAAATCAATCATTTCTTCGCAAGTAATTTTTCAACTGGGATCAGTTCATCAACAACATTGAATGCTATCCCACCTGTACCAGAGGCTTTTGCTTTTAAACCTATCGAATCATATCATGTTGTTAATGCAATATATGAAATAAAATCTAATGCAGTTGGTCTGGACGAAATTCCAATTAAATTTTGCAAAGCTATAATTCCCCTCATAGTTGAACCCATTCGACATATTTTTAATAAAATAATTAAAACTTGTATTTACCCCAAAGTTTGGAAAATATCGAAAGTTGTACCTATTAAAAAGAAAGGTCCTAAAATTAGTTTGGACAATTTACGTCCAATTAGCATTTTATCTGCGCTTTCTAAAGCTTTTGAAAGAGTTATTAAAAACAAATTACGGATTTTGTTTCTCGTTTTGATTTATTAACACCTTGCCAGTCGGGATATCGCCCAAGACATAGTACTAAAACAGCAATGCTAAAGATATGTGATGATATTGGTTTAGTGATAGACTCAGGTGGATACGTTGTGCTTATTCTTTTAGACTATTCTAAAGCATTCGATACTATTTGTCATAAAACTTTGTGTGATAAATTAAAAATGATTTTTGGTTTTTGTCCTGATGCAGTACGTTTAGTACGATCTTATTTGTCATATAGATTTCAAACTGTTTTTAACGACGGAATATTTTCTCAGTTGCTTCCGGTTCTTTCAGGAGTGCCACAAGGATCCGTTCTTGGTCCATTACTTTTCTCATTATACATTAATGATCTACCGTCACTCCTACAAGGATGTGGTGTTCACTTGTTCGCAGATGACGTACAGATATATTTTGACTGTACCAATAAACCACAACTTGAAATATCTAACATGATAAATACAAATATGACCATTGTTGCCAATTGGGCTATTTCAAACAATCTAAAACTTAATGCATCAAAAACGCAAGCTATTTGTATTTCAAGATCAAAAAGACCTGTGTTTAAACCCGACATATTTTTAAATTATCAATTAGTTCATTATAACGATACAGTTATCAGCTTAGGAGTGAAAATAACCAGTAAATTCGAGTGGGACGAATTCGTTTTGATGCAATGTGGAAAAGTTTATGCTGCTTTAAGATCCCTTCGTCTCAAAGCAAATCATCTCGACTTTAAGATTAAACTAAAGTTATTTAAAGCTTTAATTTTACCGCACTTTATAACCTGTGACTTTGTGTTGAAACAATCGTCCACTTTTGCTTATAATAAATTAAAAGTTGCTTTAAACTGTTGTGTACGTTTTGTGTTTGGTTTAAATCGTTTTGCAAGCGTGACTCACAGACAGAATATCCTAATTGGTTGTCCGTTTTCTCGTTTTGGTGTGCTTAGATCAGTTCTACTCTTACATAAATTTATTGTCAATCAGTCCCCTCCATACATCACCTCAAAAATAACTCCTATGAGAAGCCGAAGAGGAAGAAAATTCATCTTGCCAAGATTTAGATCATCTCACTATGCCAATTCTTTTTTGTTAGAGGTATTGCAGAATGGAATCAATTGCCGCCTAATCTACAATTGTTAAATTCGAGTATAGGATTTAAGAAAGCATGTTTAGAGCATTTTAATAATAGTTAGTTTTTAGATTAATCCAGTTTGATTGTCTAGTTCTTTCTTTCGTTGTTTACCAATTGTTTCTCAGCGCATTTCATTCTACGTCACGGCGTGAACAGATAAGATGTATGTCTTAAGTTCGGAATAAATATAAACAAACAAACAATCCATTCGCGTCTAATTAGAATACATTTGGGAAATATTTTTTTTAAATGCTGGTAAAAGGCATAGCATAACTTTTAGTAAAAGTGAGAATAAACAGAAATGTTCACAAAAAGTTGCTCTACTCGTTGGTGTACTTGATTTTAGTAAATTTAACGAACACTCCAGATTATCCAGCATCATTCAAACACGACCGCTTATTAGGTTTAAAATGGGTACATTTCCCCTATTATGATCGTCATTGCTTGGCGACGATCGGTGAACGCACCACTCAAGCAGCCACCCGAACGAGACAACTTGCTCTTTCTCTTTCTCTCGTTTTTGTCTCTTTCTCTTCCATGTGTTTGCTGCGTGGTGACAGCAGTCATATGATTGCAATCAAGGGAGAGATGATCGGAATCTCGGTAGAATGTGTGAGTGACTTTGCGCAGCACTCATTTCTTGTGTGTGAAACGATCGAAAGTAGAATATCAAAATCAGGTTGTCATGGTGACGACGATTGGAGTGTTCTGTCACCTATCACAAACAAAGTTGAAATTTCGTTAGCACTGAGCACGACAATATTGAAACTTCTTTCATATGAAATGTGACAAAAATGCACGGAGGATTGAAATCGAGTTTTGCAGCTGCACAAAATGGCCCAAAATGCACGTGCGACAAGATAGCATGACAGCGACGAAATAGAATTTTTAAGACATTGGCAAAGTCACATGAAACAAATTAAATCATCAAACCCAAGATGAAATCATTATATCATCAAACCCAAAATTTTCTACAAATTTACAATTTCTCGGTTCCAATACATTTTGAAAATTGAAATTTGGTTTGAAAATTAATTTTTGGCGTTTTTCTAAATCAAAGCTCGGCTAGAGGCGGGGTTAGGTCTTAGAGGGTTACGTTTCAAAAATTATCGAATAGATCGAATTAATTCTTATAAATGTGCTTCTACCGCAGTGATATAGAGCGTTAAGGTTTTTGAGACAAAGCCTCTGTGAGAGAAAACAGCAGATAAGTGAGGTTTCCAGAGTGTATAAATGTTCAGATGAAAATACCTCAAGGACCTAATCTTAATAATATTTTTTTACTGACAATATTTTATTACCTTTGAAAAACATAATTTATATTTTTTTAAAGAGGCATAACTTTTGAAAGTTAAAAAAATGCAGAATTTTCATTATTCAATTTTTTTCTGATACAACCAGACAATTTTACAAACATTGGAAATGGAACCATTACATTCCGAGTTGTCGTTATTTGAAAATTACGGGCTTATTATGTGACACTTAGAAAAACTCGTTTTCATAGATTCTAATTTTTTTGAGGCGGTATATCAGAAACTAATTGTCCAATTTTTAAAGTCTTTGAGCAAAAATTGCAGGAAATTTTCTTTGATTTTCATAAATATTTTTTAGAGGTGCTTTTTTCAAGAAGTAATTTATTAAAATGCAAAAAAAAAAATAAGAAAAGAAATTAACATTTTTGATCCAGCTCTAATTCCTTTAGAGCGTTTTTAAATATTGTGGCTCCTATTGGCAATAGATCTTGTTAACATATAATGTTTATCTTGTTATTTGTAATTCTGTTTAATCAGCCACAAATTTTGTTTCAATTCTTTTGTAATTTACCTGACCTTGGAAAAACATTGTTTAAAAAAGGATTTGAATCTTTTTTGCAAATACTTATGCCGTTGAGCAAATGCATTAATGCATAAGGTCTAATGGACATAAGGCCAAGTTAACAATAAGATGAACGTAAACAAAGCTTATGGTCAGACAAAAAGCAGACTAAAAACAGAATGTGCTTCTCAATTTTAAATTCCAGAAGGCAGTTATGGTAGGATTTGCATTTTTGCCTGAATTTGAGTATAATTAATTTCCCAATTGTTTTGAATCATTCCAAAGTGGCAAGTAATTTCATTATTCCAATGTGGTCTGTGGTCTGTGATGAAACAATCCTGGTTCTTTCTTGTCTAGCACATTTTAGCACATTTTTTTTCCAAAATTTGAATTTGCACTCGTTTCTTCTCCAATCTTTTTCCACATTGGAAAATCAAAATTAAGTCATCTCAATCTGATGAATTTTCGATTCTCCCCCCGGGGGACAACTCGACTACATTGGCACGGTGAGGTCACAAATTTAATTGAAAATTGTAGCACGAAAATGAAAACAACAGTCAATAATTGAGTCTGCCTCTACATCCGATAAACCAATTTTGATGCTGATATGGTGGTGTAAAAAGGATGTCTTGTCGCCAACGTAAAATCCCAACCGCATTAAACATTTATTCGGTGTGTATGTTTTGGAAAATGGAAATAAGGAACCAAGATGTTGACCTGGGATCGAAGAAGCAACGTTGTGTTCTTTGGGGAGGAATATTTCAAATCTTGATAGAAACTCATGTTTTTAAATCAACAAAAATGTTAGTAACTCTTTTTCATTTTTGGTAGATTTCTTTTTTTTCAGTCCAGACTCGATTATCCGAAGTCTTGGAAAAATTCCACTTCGGATAATCGAATCTTCAGATATATATAAAAAAAATTTAAATTGTCGAGGTTGGTATAATTTTTCTAAAGCAGTAGCGGGCCGGAATTAATTTTTGATAACATTTTTTCAAAAATGGATTTATTTCATTTATTTTTATTTTGCTTTGTTAAAAATTGTATTGTAGTTGCTTTTCTGAATGTACCGTTTTATTTGGCTGTGTAAGCGCCAATGTATTTATTTGTTCAAAAGCAACGATATTTAAGTATTACAGTAACTGCTAGTAATGTTTCAGAGATGGCGAAAAAGATTCCACTTGGCGAAGGTTGCTTTTGTCGATAGCAATTTATACCCTGATATTATTAACTTTACAAAATATCATTCAATTTTCATTGGTCGTAGCAGGGTTTTCTTTAGTTTGATTTCCTCAACACAACAATCGATTTAAAAAATCAATGAGGTATGATAAAATTTATTGAAATGAAATTTGGATTCAAATCATCTTTATTAAAAAAAGTATTTTGGGTCGTTGTGCATCTTTATTCAAATATTTTACAAAATATTTTGGAATGATTTTAAACACACACACACAATTTTAAACGTGTGAACCGGCTCCGTGCCTTAATGGTTACGGCTTCTGTCTCCCAAGCAGAAGGTTCAGGGATCAAATCCCGGTCGGTACCTTTGAAATTTGGAATCAGGAATGAAATGAAAAAAAACTAAAATGAATCAGATGGGATTCGAACCCACACCTTTGGATTGGTGGTGGTCTGGGACGCTTAGCAGTCGGCCATCAGAAGGTTTACACTCTAGTAGTGAATTGATCCGTAATGTTGAAACATGTTATCTCTTCTTCTCATATTGTTAAATACGCGGTGATCCCTGATTTGCCTGAGGGAATTAGAAGTCTAAATATAGATCGAGTTTCCTTCAGATGCTTGCTTCTATGTTTAGGTGGGGCCAAACAATGCCCAGCGACCTCGGAATTGGACCGCAAGGAGCTCTGTCATTCTGAAATGGGTCGTTGGAAGCAGCGCGAGGGCTCTCACCACCTAATACCCGGGATTGAGATAAGCTGTATCAGCATTCGGCATGTACACAGTCTGATACAAATTATACTTTCCCATAATTTCGCTACCGGTTAGCGGGTATTGGATTGGACCACACACACACACACACACACACACACACACACACACACACACACACACACACACACACGTATTGAACTTCGCCGGCGGTACCCCTCAGGATGGAGTCCTGCTCGGAAGGACCGCGTAGCAGGAGGTCAGGAGGAGGGTCAACGAACTCTTTGATTTCATCAAAGACAAAAACAACGTCCACACCAGAATCAAGCAGATGGTGAATGGAGTCAAGGCAGCCATGATTGCCGCAGAGCGCGAAAACAGTTCGCTGGTGGTGACGAGAACTTCACTGAAGCTGAGAGCTGAAAAAGCCGAAAAAGCGCTGGAGGCTAAACTGGAGGAGGAAGCGCTACGGGAGAAAGCACCTAAAACGCCGCCCGGCCCAAGCACAAAAGGGACAGGAAACGCCTGGAGAGGAGGAGGATGCAAAGAAGCAGAAGCAGGGGAATGGAGACAGTCCGGACCCAGCGAAGGAGCCAGAACCAGACCCAGGGAAGGAGGAGGAATGGGAGAAGGTCAAGAAAAAGAAGCGGAAGAAAAAGGGAAGCAGAACGAGGACACCCAAAACCCAAGTTTCGCAGGAGCGTAACAAAGGCGAGGCTTTGGTGGTCGAGGTGTAAGAAGGTGTTTCGTACGCAGACCTCCTCCGGAAAGTACGAACAGATCCGGAACTCAAGGAGCTTGGCGAGAAAGTGGTTAAAACCAGGCGCACCCAGACCGGCGCGATGCTTTTTGAGCTGAAGAATGATCCCGCGGTCAAGAGCTCAGCTTTTAAGTCCCTCGTCGAGAAAGCCGTAGGATACGAGTCGAAGGTAAGGGCGCTATCGCCGGAGACAACGATCGAGTGCAGGAACCTGGACGAGATCACGACGGAGGAAGAGCTAGAAGATGCGCTGATCGTTCTTCTGGATGACCGTACGACACCGATGGCAATCCGGTTGAGGAAAGCCTATGGCGGCACGCAAATTGCGTCGATCCGACTATCGACGCCTTCGGCGTCTAAGCTGCTTGAAGCCGGCAAGGTCAAAGTAGGGTGGTCGGTATGCCCACTGAGGCCTGTTCCTCGAGTGACCCAGCAGATGACGAGGTGTTTCCGCTGTATGGGTTTCGGCCACCAGGCGAGAAATTGCGACGGTCCCGATCGAACCAGCAGTTGCAGAAGGTGTGGTAGAGAAGGCCACATGGCAAGAGACTGCAAAAATAAGCCGAAGTGCATGCTCTGTAAAGAAGGAGATGGCAATAGTCACACGACGGGTGGCTTTAATTGCCCGGTATATCAGAAGCTGGCCTCGGGCAAAAAGTAATGGAGGTGTCCCAGGTGAACCTCAATCACTGCGACACTGCACAGCAACTGCTTTGGCAGTCGACCGCGGAGACGGGTTGCGACGTGGCAATTATTGCAGAACCGTACCGAGTTCCCCACGACAATGGAAACTGGGTAGCGGATACAGCAAGAATGGCGGCGATACACGTAATGGGGCGGTACCCCATACAGGAAGTGGTCTCGAGAGCATTTGAAGGGTTCGTGATCGCCAAAGTAAGCGGAACCTTCTTCTGTAGCTGCTATGCTCCCCCAAGATGGACCTTGGAGCAGTTTCAGCAGATGCTGGATAGCCTGACCGACGAACTGATCGGACGAAGCCCGATCGTCATCGGAGGTGACTTCAACGCGTGGGCAGTCGAGTGGGGTAGCAGATGCACCAATGCTAGGGGGCATAGCCTAATGGAAGCTCTGGCAAAGCTAGACGTTAGGCTGGCGAATCGCGGAACCAGCAGTACCTTCCGCAAAGACGGTCGTGAGTCCATTATCGACGTTACGTTCTGTAGCCCGCGGCTGGCGGCCGACATGAACTGGAGGGTAAGTGAAGACTATACCCATAGCGATCACCAAGCGATCCGGTACAGCATCGGGAGACGAGCCCCTGTACCAGAAAGGAGCAGCCGGTCCTACGGGAGGAAATGGAAGCTGCAGTACTTCGACGAGGGCCTCTTCGTGGAAGCGCTCCATTGGTGTGATGATCCCCAAAACTTGAGTGCCGACGTGCTAACAGCACAACTAGTGACAGCATGCGACACAACCATGCCGCGGAGACTGGAGCCAAGGAACTGTCGTCGTCCAGCCTACTGGTGGAATGAAGAACTCGGTACCCTTCGGGCAAGTTGCCTTAGCGCCAGAAGAAGAGTCCAGAGAGCAAGATCCGAAGCAACTAGAGAGGAGTGCAGAGAGGAGTACCAGTCTGCAAAAGCCGCGCTCAAGAAAGCGATCAAATGCAGCAAGACAAACTGCTTCAAGGAGTTATGCCAAGACGCTGATGCAAACCCTTGGGGGAGCGCATATCGTGTCGCGATGGCGAAGATCAGAGGCCCATCGATGGTGGCTGAAACGTGTCCCGACAAGCTGAAGGTCATTGTGGAAGGGCTCTTCCCAAGACATGACCCAACGACATGGCCTCCTACACCGTACAACGACGAAGGGGTAGCAACGCCGAAGGTCATCTGATCACCAACGAAGAACTTGTGGCAGTAGCGAAGAGATTGAAGGTGAAGAAAGCTCCCGGCCCGGATGGAATCCCGAATTTCGCCCTGAAATCGGCGGTTCAAGCATTCCCGGACAGGTTTCGAACAGTCCTGCAGAAATGCCTGGACGAAGGACACTTCCCGACCCGTGGAAGGTTCAAAAGCTCGTGTTGCTGCCAAAGCCAGGCAAACCACCGGGGACCCATCATCGTATAGGCCTATATGTTTGCTGGACACCCTCGGAAAGCTTCTGGAACGGATCATCCTTAACCGGCTGACCAAGTACACGGAGAGCGAGCATGGCTTAGCAGCGAGGCAGTTCGGCTTCCGTAAAGGGAGATCCACGGTGGACGCCATCCGGAAAGTGGTCGAGAAAGCCGACGAAGCGCGGAGGAAAAACGCAGGGGAACCGTTGCTGCGCAATAGTCACGATTGACGTCAAGAACGCGTTCAACAGTGCGAGCTGGGCGGCCATAGCAGCAGCACTGCACAAAATGAAGGTGCCTGACTATTTGTGCATGATCTTGAAGAGCTACTTCGAGAACCGCGTGCTAGTCTACGACACTGCCGATGGACAAAAAACCGTTGTTGTTACCGCGGGAGTTCCGCAGGGATCCATTCTGGGTTCAGCACTGTGGAACGGAATGTATGACGGAGTGTTGACACTGGGGCTACCCAACGGCGTAAAGATTGTTGGCTTTGCAGACGACATAGTGCTGACGGTAACCGGCGAAAATGTCGAGGAGGTCGAAGTACTGGCTATGGAGGCAATCGCCATGATCGAGAACTGGATGCTCGAGGTGAAGCTGCGGATCGCTCACCACAAGACGGAGATGATACTGGTTAGTAACCACAAAAAGGTGCAGCAGGCCCAGATACACGTTGGGGAACACGTAGTGCACTCGAAGAGAGCGCTCAAGTACCTCGGGGTGATGGTGGATGACCGGCTGAACTTCAACAGCCACGTCGATTACGCCTGCGAGAAGGCGGCGAAGGCAATCATGGCACTGTCGAGGATGATGCCGAACAACGCTGGACCCAGGAGCAGTAGGCGCCGCCTCTTGGCAAGTGTCGCGACGTCCATACTTAGGTACGGCGGACCGGTATGGTGGACGGCGCTGGGGACGAAGCGAAATCGGGCGCTGCTCGACAGAACGCAGAGACTGATGGCCATGCGGGTTGCAAGCGCGTACAGGACCATCTCGTCGGAAGCAGTTGGTGTCATAGCCGGAATGATCCCCATCGGCATCACACTAGAAGAGGACACCGTGTGCTACACCCGAAGAGGCACGAGAGGTATCCGGGAAGCCGCGAGAGCCGAATCGCTGACAAGGTGGCAACGCGAGTGGGACACTACGGAGAAAGGCAGATGGACGCATCGGCTGATCCCGTATGTATCCGCATGGGTGAACAGAAGGCACGGAGAGGTCACCTTCCACCTCACACAGTTCCTGTCGGGCCATGGCTGCTTCAGGAAGTACCTGCACAGGTTCGGACATGCAGAGTCTCCGCTCTGTCCGGACTGCGTCGATTGCGAGGAAACACCGGAGCACGTGGTGTTCGGCTGCCCTCGCTTCGAGGCAGCGCGAAGCGAAATGCTGGCCATTATCGGAGCAGACACCAGCCCGGATAATGTGGTGCGAAGAATGTGCAGCGACATCGCCAAGTGGAATGCGGTCGTCGGAGCGGTGACGCAGATCACTTCGGCTCTCCAGCGGAAATGGAGAGACGATCAGAGGAGGAACGACTAGGAGCCTAGTCGAAAAACCACGAGTGTGGCTGTGAAGGAGAGCACGTTATGATGGTCGGCTCTACCAAATCGGTACACGCCTCGATGGTCACAGGAGTCGAGAACCCACGAGTGTGGCTGTGAAGGAGAGCACGTTATGACGGTTGGCTCTACCAAATCGGTACACGTCTCGATGGTCCAAGGAGAGGGCTGCATATGACTAGCCGATCAAAAGCAACGCGATTCTTGGGCGCGTTAAACCCTCGCATGGACTCATATGTATGTGGAACAGGAAATGGTTCTAGTACCCGGCATGGATCCTGTAAGTAGACTAGTGCAGAAAATGCAACGCCTCCCCCCGAAGTTATACCGAAAGGTGGTCCCGGGGGGAAAAGGGCACGGCGTTCAAGGACTGGTTTAGTGGGTCGGGAAATCTTTTTTTGATTTCCCAACCCCACACTACCTGAGAAATGAATTCTCAGGTGTCTGGTAGCAGATTCCGACCTTGTAAAAAAAAAAAAACACACACACACACACAGGTGTCTGATAGCAGATTCCGACCTTGTAAAAAAAAAAAAACACACACACACACACACACACAATTTTAAACGTGTGGAAAATTAAATTCCTTATTAAACTATAAAAGTTTAAAAAAATGTTTCCTCCCGGATTTTTTGAATCGTTTTGAGACGGTTTTTAATATCTTTAAAAATATTTGCAACAATTTTTAAGCTTTTTTTCAAACACAACTTCAGCGCTGAAAAATTTTTCTGAAAAAATACATAATTTTTGCTTAAAACATTAACAGAAAAAATTGTACGAAATTTGAACTAAGTGTAGTTTTGTACAATCCAAGTTTTTTTCTTCATATATTTCACTATTTTATAAAATATTCCTTATATTCCTATATGAAATTGATAATTTTGTTTTCTTGGGCCATTTTTCAGTTTAATAGTTGATTATAATATAATATAAAAAATATCAATTTATATTATACACAGAAAAAATGACGGTAATATTCATCAGGAAATGATGACTGATTTTGCGTAAAAAAATGTGTAATATTGCCTCAGAAACTGATGAATATTCATAAGATTTTGATTAATTCAATTTCAATTCGGTTTTATTGGTGAATTATCAATATACAATAAGTTCTTTTAAAATACATAACAGAGTTTTGGAGTTCCTTTCAGCTGTGTGTTACATATCATAATCCATTTTGGAACAATTGTTGCTTATAGTTAAGGGTTACCGAAAGTAAGAAAAAGATAAGAAAAAAAAACTTACTAAAATTGCAAGGGAAAGGGGATAGAAATAGAGAAAGCTTAAAACTAGATCACAATTTTTTATCCTTTATAGATGTGCTTGATCATCAGCTCCCCGAGGGCCAGAAATTGCTCCGCCTTGTTACGGCAGGTCCTAAACCGCGTCATCATCTCCCCCGCGAGAGCAAAGAACTCCGGCAGGGTGAAGAGATCTTCCGCGGTGACTCCTTGCTGGGTCGCATCGCCGCTACCGGCAGCGACCACGCTCGCAAACGACCGCCCCCATCCAGGAGGGAACGCTGGGTTGTCCGCTGGAACCGTACGCTGGCCAGCTGCAGGAACGGCTGCGCTCGTACTTCGTTGAGGAGGATGGGACGCTGCTGCTTTCTTCTTCCTCTTTTCCTGCTCCTCAAGGTAGGACTTCCGCGCGACGCATCCGCGGTAATTACCGGTATGGTTACCGCCGCAGTTCGCGCACTTGATGCGCGCCTTGGTTTGCTCTGCCTTGTCCCCCAGGTCCACCTTGCACGGCAGTGCACACGCCTCAGAGAGGTGTGTTTCACCGCACTTCACACAGCGGGGCGGGAGGTTGCAGTTCCGCGAGCCGTGGCCGAATTTCTGGCAACGGTGGCATTGTGCTGCGTCCGACGGGTTCTTTGAGTAGAACCGCCAGTTTAACCAAAAACCGTCCAACGCCTTAGTCCGCCGCAGGTCTTGAAGTTTGACGGTGCCGCGGTCGAAGTACAACAGGTACAGTGTGTGTGTACCTGTGACTGTTGTCTTTCGCGAGAGGACTTTTATGTCTCGCGGCGTTATTCCGACACCCGAGAGGTGCTCCTTGAGGACGGAGATCGGGCGGTCTTGGTACCCCTGCAAGACGATCTTAACAGCGGTCTTCTGCACGGGGTCGAATGTGTAGAATTTGAAGTTTTACGCTTCAATTTCTCCACAACCAGGTCGAAGTTCTTTTGGTCAAATGTGAACACTTGCACTGACGATTTACCTATTTTGAGGCAGTACACGAGGCCTTCCAGCTGCTCGTCAACATCGTCCGCCAACGTGTCCAAAACGAAAATTGGTGGTGGTCGTCGTTCCTTTGGAGTAATTACTTTTTTTGGCGAAATCACTTTCTTCCGTGTACGACCATCGTCGTCGTCGTCGTCGGTAGTGCTACCGTCGGTGTTGTTGTTGTTGTTTTCCTCGTCACTCAGCCTTGCGAACTTGTTACTGGTGGGAATGTTGGCGGATGTTGAAGCGCCATCGGTCGACGGATTGCCGGAAGTAGCTGAACGGAGCCTAATAGGGCTGCGATCCTGGACGCGGTAATTAGGGTGTAATAACTTGGGGTCGAATCCTTTGGCGCACACACTCCCGGCGCGATGGCGGACGACGCGGCGTTGGTTTGTTTACCTTTTGCACACGGCCGGTAGACGAACTTCGCGGGTTTTTCGAGGCCGCACTCGAACTGCCACGGCCACGGCCGGCCCTTGGCATGCTGCAGGAGCAAACTCGCGGCTAATCCCGGTAAATTACGGCGAAAAATTTCGAAAAAACGATGGAGCACTGAGCACTAGCTGCTTGCACTCGTGCGTACACGGAGGTGATTGAAGATTTTGATTAATTTTCATCAGATTTACATTTGACACATTTTTTATGTATTCTTATTTTAAAAAGAGGTAATATTCAACCTACCAAATTTTCAACATTCCAAAATTTAACTTTTTTCTGTGTATACTTATCAAATTAGGACGAGAATAAATTTAAAACATAGAGAATGTTTGAACTTGAAACAAAAAATTAAAAAAAATCCAAAGGCAAAATCCAAGCCAAGCAATACAATGTAAATGGGCCAAAGCCGAGGTGTAAACAAAGAGTCTGTCCTGCTCGTTCCTAATGTAAACATCCACTGACGTAAGCAGGACAGACTGTTTGTTTACATTTCGGCTTTGGCCCATTCACATTGTTATGCTTGAAATAGTGTGTTGAATTAGCAACACTTGTTATCTTAATTTAGACACTCAATTTATTAATTTTATATTTCATGAACAAGGCTTAAGGCTGAAGGGCCGGTTGTAGAACTTTTTTGGAAAGCCGTCGCGGGCCGGATGAAATGGCTTCACGAGCCGGACGTTGTCTAGGCCTGTCTTAGAAGGTCTTTTGATTACCTAAATAACGATGGGTCGAATGATGTATCCGGACATAGTTTACATACATTTAGGTGAACTAAGGTTTCAAAAAGTACTTAAATATCACTTAAGTGGTGACATCTTTTGACAGGGTTGCCAGATCTTCAATGTATTGGACTGGTTGGAAAGGTCTTTCGATTACTTAACCAACTAAAACACATTTTTATACATAACTTTTGTACTATGTACTACGTACTATGGGCCCCTAAACAGAATCGAATACCAAAATTTGAGCAAATCGGTTCAGCCAGTGCTGAGAAAACTGAGTAACAATTTTGATCACATACACACACAGACATTTGTTCATTTTTCGATTCTGAGTTGATATGTATACATGAAGGTGGGTCTACGAGCTTTTAATACAAAGTTCATTTTTAAAGCAGGATTATAGCCTTACCTCAGTGAGGAAGCCCAAAATTGGTTGTTTAATTTTGACTAAGATAAGGTGCAACTAAACTTTTTACTATAAAAAACTATTTTTGAGAGTTTGTCCAAAAGCGTTTGCCAAACTTTCTCGAAAAATTTCACCATTTCAAGTTTGTTGGATACCGTTCAAACAAATGGATTCCTTTGAAACCCCTGATATATTTGCTCTGAAATTTATCCAAAATACCAGAAGATGATCTACTGGACGAGCTAGTAGCAATTTCGGCGCCAAAAACAGGACCGAATTTATGTCTCTGGCGCCAACCGCCGACGTAACCGTTGGGGATAATTTATCGAAAGGTGTGCAAACCATCCCCTTTAGGGTGCCCATAATTTACAATAATTCCAAAAAATGATCCAGAGAGGTCACTCATTTTTTTATGGCTCAGGTTACAATGGGTAAAAAAATTTCCGAATTCGCATTAATTAGGAGAATTTTTTCTGGGCACCCTAGTCCCCATCCATCCAAAATGCAACAGGTGTGTGACGACAACCATCGCGCCACCAACCTACGCGGAAAATTTATCATCAACCGCAGACTATGGTTGGCTGGCTGGTAGCTTATCCGCGCTATAGTACAATCCCCAATTCCGTGTCCCAGATAGAGCCTTCCCTCGGCGAAAATGGAAAAGTTAATGGAAGCGCTAAAAGTGTTTTTTAAAAATACTGCGGGATTTAGCCGAAATGGAATCTCTCACTCTGGACGAGGATGAAGCTTTTCAGAAATGAAGGACACCTAGCTTGGGGAATAATAAAAAAGTGCTATAAAAAAGATCAGGTACAAGTATTGAACAAGCTCAGTCCTCAAATCGTACTTTATCGTCTGTTCGTTCGAGTACCAACCATTGCAAAACCACAACTTTTGTGGCCATTCATAGTAATTAGTCGATACACCACCGGTCAAGTTGGCACTCAATTAGAAGTGGTTCTTCCTGGCAGGTAGTTAGCCATTCAATGAGAACTCAACAATAATCCTGGAAATCCAGAAACCATTGCGCTTGGTTGGGTAAATAGGACTGCAATGAGGTTCTTTAGAAGTTTGTATTTTCAAATATTTGAAGATGTGCTAAGTAGTGTAAATAAATCGTGTGTTAAAGTTATTTGAGTGATGAAATGTGAAAGTTTTCAGCACTTTTTTTTCGAAAAGTAATATTTTTCGATACTGGCGGCAACTAACTAACTGATTTGTTCAAAAATAAATTCGTCAAGCATTGTGCAATCCCCAGGCTTCGCTATCAATTCAACCGGTTTCCACTTTATTCCGTAATGTGGGATTCAATATTGTTTCTTTGCGCTTTTATCTTGCTGAATGGTTCATTCTGAGCTGCATTATTCCCTTTTATTTTATTCGCCCATTTGTTGGATTTAGTAACCGCACGTTTGTCTTACGTAATTTTTGAAAACTTTGACTGTTTTTTTCCGAGACATCTTTGAGGTAATTATCACAAATTTGTAGTATAAAATCACTTCAGGAAAAAAAAAAACAAATCACATAGGACTTTTTTTAACAATTTCAAACCAAGAAAATTATTTACCCCGCACAAACTGCTCGCAAATGAGCTCAAACAATTGCTCGTTGAATCGCGTGCATGGATTGTTGAATTACGGAATAATTCAGCACCCCTTGCCGCACTTAAGCTGCGTGTCGATTCAGCTTCACCGGGAAACAACGCTAGGATGGCTGGGTGAATTGATGTTTGATTACGTTTTTCCCCAGTAGAGCGGGAATTTTCATAATTGGGCATCATGTTGATTTACGTTTATGAATTTCATCGGTCGATGAGTTCATCATGATAAAATTTATATTTTCGCATTTTTTTTCTTCTTTCTTTTCGATTTGAGTTAAGTAGAATGAATATGTAAAGTTTTTTATTGTCAGTCAAAATTTTGGTTTTTCGATTTTGGGTTCGTTTTAATTCAAATTTCAAATAATTTCTCAAAAAGACTTTTAATACTTCTTGATTGCAAAATTATTTAAAGATTTGCAATGTTTTTCCGTGTGCAGAAAACACCCAATCGATCAGAAAATTATTTCAAAAGATACAGATTTTCGAATATTTACGAAACATTTTTGTATGAACATCTGCCAAAATTGTATGGATACTTTTATGGGTGAACTCATGAAACAAAATGGCTTCTTTGGTCATAGGGAAGGCCCCAACAAAGTTTGAGCCAAATCAAAAATACAAAAATACCAAAAATGGTGGAATTCGGCCGATTTCGCTCCACATCTATTTCTGATCTTTGCCAGTCGACCCTCCTCCTCTTGGTTCGAATCTTTGTCGGAGTCATAATGTGTCGCTATTAGGGATATTTTTATCTCGTTGCCGATAATGGGGAAGTACTGCTTTTCGAGACAAATTGCCTTTATTGATAAGGGGTTGTAATGAAATTATGGTGTATGAGTTGCTAGTGAAATAGGGCTGTACTTGTCTGTTTAATCTATTCGACAGGGATGTTCAGGTTGATAAGGATTGGGAATATTTTTATTCTTTTGATTCTTTTGATTCTTTTGATTCTTTTGATTCTTTTGATTCTGTTGATTCTTTTGATTCTTTTGATTCTTTTGATTCTTTTGATTCTTTTGATTCTTTTGATTCTTTTGATTCTTTTGATTCTTTTGATTCTTTTGATTCTTTTGATTCTTTTGATTCTTTTGATTTTTCTAATTTTAATGGTTGTTATAATGATTCAATTTTCAATTTTCATCAAATTCTCAGTGCGCAAATATCAATTTCACGCTCGAGAAGCCTTCTTGAAAATGCAGGTACCCATCATTATAATTATCGCTCTCCTGAGCAATGTTACTGCATAGGAGATAGGAGTAGGGCGCTTCTCTATTAGATAACACAACTTTAGCACGTGTACTATGTGCCATATGCTGGTTGGTACTCCTTACCGTGAGGCAGCGACACGAGAGTGGGGGTGAAATAATAATTGAAAAACTTTTATATGACTTCTGACTGGCAAATTTCGCTTCAGTGCCAAGCAGCAGCGAACCAAGAGGGGTTGCTGTAATGTGCATTTGCATTTCTATTTAGCTTTCGGAGTGGTTCATGAAATCATATTCATCGGGAAGTTTTGTTTTATTTTGATGCTGCAATGTTGTCACAAGTATGATATTAGATATTCCTGATTTTATTTAGAAACCAAACTGGACAAAGTTGTCTGTTTAAAATTGAGTGTTGGAATTAAATCAAAGAAGTTATTTCCAAAATTTTAATCGAATGTTTATTCAGGATAACTCAACAAACTAATTTTCCAATTTTAAATTGTCGACACAAGGGAATTTCAGAGAAAACAACTTTTTAAATTTTAATCGAATTTCTTTCATCTACGTTCGAAATACAACTTTTCTCCTGCATAATTCATCACTTTCGACGCTAAGTTTTATCTTTTGGTAGCAAAGATCAAATCGATTCGCTCACAGGAGTAAACTCCAGTGAACTTTACCCTGTTTATACCTGTGCATGATTAATATTGACTTGACAGAACTTTTCGCTTTGATCCAGTTCAGTAAGAAATTTATCTTTGCGGCTCGACTAAAACTTGATGCTCCAAATTTGGCAGCAAGACCACCATTACTAGAAAGACGAAGTGGATTCCGTAAGATGATGCCAGCCATTGTGATTGCACTGTGACGCACGACAATGGCGAAAGCTCAACTCGTTGTTTTAATAATTCAGCTTTTTGTCTGCAGTTTTGTTCGCCCTGAATTAATTATTTCGCGAAAGTCTGCTGCAGAACGTTTATTTACTCAGTACTCTTTAAATATTACAGGAATACGATGTGGAAAAATTGTATTTTTGTATGTTAGAAAATTCATTACCCTTCACCTGAAATATTGTTTATTCATGCTCATAACGGTCCCACCAACGCATCCCCGTGGTTCCATCCGCTATTATTTTTATTTTTTCAATTTAACGGCCAATAAATTTTATTGAATAAGGTAAATCATGGCGGTGTCACAGCGTTGGCTGGAGGCTTTCCTTTATCGATTGATTTATTTCCCGAAAAACATATTTTCGTAGGCCTCTTTTTACGCTCTGTTTCGAATAATTCAACCCCTGGAGGGTGTGATTTCAATAACTGTCTAACCCTTATCAGGACAGGGGTGTGCTTTTTTTTTAATTCTGTTGGAGTCCTTTGGATGATGCGATGGAGCTGGATGTGTTCCATAATGTAGTCATTTCCTTTTAGAATGTGATAACACCACTAATCCAGTTAACATTGATGACCATAATCAATAGATCTTATGGCACCTGTAGGAGGTTCAGAAACTTTCTCTCAATATACAGATTTTTTTTCAATACCTGCAGACTAATAAGCAGGGCTGTGGAGTCGGAGTCGGAGCCGGAGTCGGTGGAGTCGGGTCTTTTTGGGGACCTGGAGTTGGAGTTGGAGTCGGAGTCATCAAAATTCGAATAGCTGGAGTTGACTAAATTTTATGAGAAGTAGAAAATTTCTGATGAACCCGGAGTCGGAGTTATCTAAAATTTCACAAAACTTATGAACTTATTTATTGTTCAAGATTTAATATACACAGCAAAAAATCCGTAATATTCTTTAAAATTGTAATTTCCTTGAAATAATAGAAAAAAAAACTATTTTTAATATTAAATATTCTAGAAATTCAAACATTTTACTATTGAAAAAATATCTAAATTTTTCAAAAGATTAAAGATACTTAAATTCAATAAAAAGTCTTTATTTTCGAAGCATAGCTAGAGTTTTTTTAAAAGGACTTAAAAAAAACTCTGGATTTAAATTTTTTAATAAATAATAAAAATTTAGAAAGTTCCAAAAAATCTAAAATTATTATATACTATAATAATATAATTTTAAAAAGTTTAAAAAATCTAAAAACTGTAAACCTATTTTTTAAACTTTTTAATACGAAGAACTCTCAACAATTTCCAAATTTCAAAAAAATAGTTTTTTTTCATAAATTTTTAGAATAAAAAAAAACAAAAAAAAATTATTTTGGGTATTAAGGCCATTGCAAATTTTCTCAAATAATTTACAACAAAAACTTCTCAACCCAAAAACTAAAATTTGAATATATTTTAAAAATAAATTTCTTCAACATACATTTGAACTTGTTTTCATATTTTAAAAAAGATTCCCTAAATGGGGCTGACATTGCAAGAATTTCAATATATTTTTCAAATATCATCCGTTTAGAATTTTCTCATGATTTATATGTTTAAAATGTTTGCAACAACAACAAAAAAAAAACAACACTCTTCCCAAAATGTCAATAAAATATGAGAGGTGTTCAAAGAACTTAAGAAGAACTTTTGATAAATTTTTGAAAAATCTAAAAAGTTAGTTAAGGCCGTTGCAAATATTTTTGGAAGTTTATGTCCCTCGACTCTGATCAAAGTCGAGGGGGGCAAAAAAAATAAAAAAGTTAAAAATTGAAATTACAGGGCACGGTGTCAACATTTTAATGAAAAAAGTGTTTTAAAATGCATCATACACCTGTCCAGTTGTTTTGCAATCATAGATTTCCAAAAAATTTAAGTACTGACGAAAATTTTATTTTTGCGAGAAAAAAAAGTTTTTGCGGTACTGTACATTGTAATTTCATAAAAGTTCAAAATATTTTCAAACGAGTCCAAACATTTTAATATGATTATCAATGCAGAAAAAGGCATTTTAGATTGTTCTCAGTTGATTAGACTTCTATTTCCATTGAAATTTTGATATTTTTTTGAAAAAATATTTTTTTGCCCCCTGATTTTTTGGACCAATTTTGAAGGGGGGGAAACTTTGAAAAATATTTGCAACGGCCTAACTATAATTAAGAAAATGTTGATGAAAAGCATAGTTTTAATATTCTCAAAGTGTCATGATTTTCTCAATGAACATGATTTTGAATTGGAAAACGGAATGCATTTTCGGATTCATTGGACAATTTTCTAATAAGAGAATTTAAATTAGGTTTGTAAATAATAAATATTTTGTATTTTTCAAACAAATTTGAAAAAACCTTATAGACATTTTCAGTAGAACAAATTTCATATAAAGTGTGAAAACTTTTGATTTGTGCTTTAAATTCAGTTTAAAATGCAATATAATCGATTATTTTATAAAAATAGTCCTTATACTCATACTTATATGGGTAATTCTCTGCCAACTCACACAGCAGTTGCCCCGACCCCTCTTCGATTTGCGTGAAACTTTGTCCTAAGGGGTAACTTTTGTCGCTGATCACGAATCCGAGGTCCGGTTTTTGATATCTCGTGACGGAGGGGTTGTACGACCCCTTCAATTTTTGAACATGCGAAAAAAGAGGTGTTTTTCAATAATTTTCAGTCTGAAACGGTGATGAGATAGAAATTTGGTGTCAAAAAGACTTTTAAGTAAAATTATACGCCCAATTTGATGGCCTACTCAGAATTCCGAAAAAACGTATTTTTCATCGAAAAAAAAAACACTAATAAAGTTTTAAAAACTCTGCCACTTTCCGTTACTCGACTGTTTTTTTTTTTTTGAACATGTCATTTTATGGGAAATTTTATGTACTTTTCAAATCTACATTGACCCAGAAGGGTCATTTTTTCATTCAGAACAAAATTATTCATTTTAAAATTTCGTGTTTATTCTAACTTTGAAAGGTTATTTTTAAAAGTGTAACAATGTTTTACAAAGTTGTAGAGCAGACAATTACAAAAAAAATATATGTGAACATAAGGGGTTTGCTTATAAACATCACTAAACATAAACATTGATTTTTTTTTCGGCTGATATAGTGCAACCTAAGTGGTGGTACATTTGACGTAAAAATAAAGTTTGAATACCTTAAATCTGATTTCAACAAGAAAAACTATGACAAAGTCACCCCGGAATTCAAACTAACATTTTTTTTTTACTTTTTTTCAAAACTAGTGCATGGATTTAGTGTGGCCTTCCCCAGTACATGTTTTAAAAATAATGATCTCGAAAAAAACTTTACTAGTTGGAAAATATTCAAAAAATAAATTGAAATCCTGTCAATGTCACCCCGCTTTACGGTACTGCATAAAAAAAGTTATTTTGGGGCAATTTTTTTTTCGTTTTTATTAGTAAAATTGTGCACCAAAACTATTTATGTTATTCTGTAGAAACTAATAGAAAAAAAAAAAACAAAAATTTTGCAGGAACAAAAAAACAAGCCGTCACTTCAAATTATTTGTTCTAGACAATATAATCAACAACATCCCGACGTTGTTTTCTTGCCACGAAAATTACATAAAGCAACTCACTGTAATCAACGCGAAAATTTATCAATCGTTGTGGGGAGGGCAGAGGTGGAAAATTTTGCATTTTCCAAACCAATAACATGCCTTGTTTGTGCCAATCAAATTTTCCGAAAACAGAAGCCATTCCGGCTTTGAATGCCGAAGAGCGTTCAACATTTTTATCGATGGAAAAAGTCTAAACAAAATCGAAAAGCTTCCCAGAATGAAAGCCAAATCACACCATTAGGGTGATGGTTGAAAAGAGGGTGAGAGGGGTGTGGGGTTTGAGCAACACGTTTTCTCAGCTCAGACCAGCCATTGAGAGGTGCGTTTTCACGCACAACATCTCCCTTCCCCCACAAAGCGTAGATGAATAGCTCGTTGAAGGGCGAAGAAAAATGAGGGGTTTCCAAGAATTACCTATTTTCGATCATCGGCAGAACCATTTTCATGATGGGGGAAGGAGGCTTGTGGCTGCCCTCTTTACTGCGTGTGAGAGCGTTCACAATGGAGATGGGTGAAGCTTTTCATGGGCGAAAGAATGGGATGCTTAAAGAGTTCAATTTCAGGGGATGATTGAAAATCTTGTTGCCATTGAATGGCTTTCGAGAGGGATCATTTTTAATAATGCAGGTGAGGAGTGCAAGGAAAAAGAATCTCATTATAGGTGGATTTAGTTAGCTTTTTTTTTGTTGGGGTTTGAAGATTATAGATGAAGCTGTTAAATTGAAATTGTGTCTAGATTACAATTTTAAACAAAGTTGTTGTAGAAGCATGAAGATAACTATTTTTTTCCATATGGATACTGTTTTTGATCTGACGATCTAATAATGTGAAATTCTCTCAAGAGAATCTAATACTCATTTTATCACACAAAGGTCGTTTTATCCGTACTACAACAGCATTGCTCAAGCCCCATAAATGGCATCAAGCTACACTGCACGTCAAAAGTTTGTCCCGCAAGAGCGGTCTGCGGAGAGATAAATTTAATTTAAGTAATTCTCTCCGTGGTGAGTTTCAAAATAGAATCTCCCAAGTTGAGTTTTGGTTTGCTGCATGTACGCAGTATCAGATGGTGAACACTGAACAAGGCACACAAGCTCCGCATGGACACGTGCCCTGAACACAATAGAACTTCGACCTGATGGTCTACAGGAGAGTTTCCCATCAGAGATTACCTTGTCCTGGGATGCAAAATTGCACCTCATCGTCATGAGAACATGACAGAAGGTTAAAATTTCCATATTGTTGCAAATGACTGCAGACAGAGTGAGAGATACCGGCGGCTGATGCGTCATCTGTGGATGCCCCCTCCTCTGTATTTTGTAGCTGATTGTGTGGTCGTACATAGGCCATCATTAACTGTTGTGTTGCGATAGTGTCGGAACACGGTGCTGCCTGCCCGAAGCATGTTTCAGCTGGGATTTGCCCAACTGACGCTGATGGTGTTGCACCGTTTAGCTGCAGGCTTTGAAGTTTCCCATGTCGGTGTTGCACTAATGGAGTTTCAATAGAATGGGATTTCAATAAACTACTGTTTGTGACTTTGAATAGGTCATCAATTTGATCAATGCTGTACGGAATCGACCAGTTGCATGTATTTTTATTGATTTTTCATTTGACTAAAACTTTGTAGGGGCTTACCCTATGACCAAAAAAGCCATTTTGTATCATTGGTCCACCCATACAAGTCTCAATGGGATCATTCATAAACCAAGTGGACATCTTTTTGGAATGTTAGACCTCCCTCCTCCGCCTTCGTGGATAATTTCAATACAAAACAAATCTTTTTTGTATGGAGCGTGGACAACCGTTGACGCAAGCCATTTTTGTGTATATGGAGCCAGTTACACTCGATAATGACATTTGAGAAGGGCGTAAGTGTTTTAAATATTTTTGTATTTCGGTATTTAAATATTGCTGTATCTCGAAGACGTTGCATCGTATCAAAAAGTGGTCAAAGACAAACTTGTATGAAATTTGACGGGCTTTCCGAAAAAAATACACTGAAAGAAAAAAACACTCCACTTTTATGAGATTTTTGGATTTTTAAGTTTAAAAGGCAAATTTGAAAATGAGCCCACGATTTTTTTCGCTCAAATTTTTTGTGAAAATAGCCTAAGATGTTACAAAAAGTCTCACGAAAAATGCAGGATGGAGCAACTCACCTAAAAAAATACAAAAATCATTTACTGAAACTGTTTTTTTTTTCAAAAGTGCTCTAAACATCAAAATTTTCAAAAACCGAACACGAGAGTCGATTCTCCAGACAATTTTACAAAAAAGTCCCCATATTGACCATTGTCCTAAGTCCAATCCTTGTAAAGTTACAGCGGTTTTAAAAATAAAAATGTTGAAAAAATAGGTTTTTTGATGGTTTTTGGCGATTTCTGTATGACAGACTTGATTTTTCAGTCTCGAAAATATTTTTACCGGAAAGTTCGTCCGATTTCCCATAAGTTTGTCTTTGACCACATTCAATTGGATGTATGGGCTCACAGATATAAGTTAATTACATTGCTCATAACTGAAAACATAATATTTTTTCAGTGTAGTATAGTAACCTGGATAGTAAATCAGCTTATATCTGTAAGCCCATACATCCAATTGAAATGTGATCAAAGACAATCTTTAGGAAATCGGACGAGCTTTCCGGTAAAAATATTTTCGAGACTGAAAAATCAAGTCTGTCATATAGAAATTGCCAAAACCATAAAAAAAACCTATTTTTTCAACATTTTTATTTTTAAAACCGCTGTAACTTTACAAGAATTGGACTTAGGGCAGTGGTCAATATGGGGACTTTTATGTAAAATTGTCTGGAGAATCGACTCTCGTGTTCGGTTTGAAAATGATTTTTGGTGATTTTTTAGATCGAAACCCGTCTAAAGGCAGGGTTAGATTGTAAAGGGTTAAGATAAACGGCTGCTGTAAAAATTGTACGATGACATTATGGGTGAACCAATGACATAAAATGGCTTTTTTGATCATAGAAAAGGCCCCCAAAAAGTTTTAGCCAACTGAAAAATATATTTAAAAAATCCTTTTTTGAAATTTGGGGAGATAAAATTGCTCCATAAAGGTAATATTTTACCAAAAAAAAATTCAACCTTTCAAAATTCACCTTTTTGCTGAGTAACAAGGATTTTTTAAAAAAAGAGACTACGATTTCAAAAGAGTTCTCTTAAATTCACAAAATAATACTAAACAACTAGATCGTCGTGATCGTGCTATCTTTTCGCATGTCTTTTCCAAGCCCTCAACTTTGGCTATTGAAATATTAAATTTTCTTACAATATTTCTTAGAACAATAGTGTCTTCAGCAAAATTGTAACACTCAGAACATTACAACAACAAAAAAACGTGACTCAATCCACCTTAAGGTGGTTGGTGACTTCCTTACATTCATAATGTATATTAGGTCAGCAATTCCCCACGAAAACAGCCGAAATAATTAGACCCGTATTTTTTTGTTTGGCCACTAGGGTGACCTACGCCGTGTTAGGGTGGTCTGAAAAATGGCCATTTTCGTCGATTTTCACAAAAACCACTTTTTTCGAAAAATCATAACTCCTCGCCATTTCAACCGATTTCAATTGTCTTATACGCAAATGAAAGGTGATAAGTTGTCCTTTCAAAGAAAAATAGTAAGAAGTTTCAAAAATCTAGCCTAACATATGAAAAGGGCGTATGAAACTTTAAAATGCCGTTTTGGCGGTGTCTGGACCAAAGAGCTTATGTCTGGAAATATTTTTATCGGATTTCCCGGACATTTTTACATAACATACTAAAAAATGGGAGGAGTTCATAGACAGGATTCCGAGATATGAATATTTGAAAATAAAATCCGTGTTTTTTGACGCGCCGCGTGCAAAAACCGGAGAATGACGAACTTGGCAAAAAATCTACTTTTTTCACTAAAACTGCGATAACTTCAAAATTTCAGCGATGACCTATACATGTCTGGGTACTAAAAGTTGCGTCTTTTAATTACGAAAAAAATGGTACCCAAACATCTATAGGTCATCGCTGAAATTTTAAGGTTATCGCAGTTTTAGTGAAAAAAGTCGATGTTTTGCCAATTTCGTCATTCTCCGGTTTTTGCGCGCGGTACGTCAAAAAACACGTATTTTATTTTCAAAAAATCATATCTCGGAATCCTGTTAATGAACTCCTCCCACTTTTTAGTATGTTATGTAAAAATGTCCGGGAAATCCGATAAAAATATTTCCAGAAATAGGCTCTTTGGTCCAGACACCGCCAAAACGGCATTTTAAAGTTTCATACGCCCTTTTCATATGTTAGGCTAGATTTTTGAAACTTCTTACTATTTTTCTTTGAAAGGACAACTTATCACCTTTCATTTGCGTATAAGACAATTGAAATCGGTTGAAATGGCGAGGAGTTATGATTTTTCGAAAAAAGTGGTTTTTGTGAAAATCGACGAAAATGGCCATTTTTCAGACCACCCTAACACGGCGTAGGTCACCCTAGTGGCCAAACAAAAAAATACGGGTCTAATTATTTCGGCCAGGGAACCCCCAGAAAAAATTTGAGCCCGATCCGAGCACTTTTGTTTTTTTCCATGCTGTTTTCGTGGGGAATTGCTGAGGTTGTATGTGAAAAGTTGTTTTTACTAGAACAGCCATTTTCAATTTATTTTTTAAACAACTTCCCCAAATTTGGGGCCAATTTTGGATTGATTTTTTTTTATTTAAGAAAATCATTTAACATCGTTCAATATAAGTTATTTTTTTTACCTATCCAACGATGGGTCGCCTGATTGATCCGAACATCATTTTCATAAAAATATCTGAGATCTGGCTTCAAAAATTGTATAATTAACAGTTAAGTGTTCATAACTTTTGAAAGGGTTGTCAGATCATCTCTCTTTTTGACACCTTTGATAGGTCTTTTGATTACGCATCTAACGATGGGTTGCATGATTGTTCCCGACATCATTTTCAGAAAAAAAATAGATCTGGCTTCTGACAAGTACTAACATTTCACTTAAGTGCTCTTAACTTTTGATAAGGATATCAGGTCTTCAATGTTTTCTGCTAACTTGAAAGGTCTTTCATTTATCCATTCAGATTTTTTTGAATGGTTTTTTAAATTTGTCGTTCTTCTGCAAAGTTATTAAGGCCGATGCAAATATTTAAAAAAGTTTTTGTTCCTCGGCCCTGGCAGAGGTCGAGGGAGGGGGCAAAAAAATAAAAAAATATAAAAATTTAAATAACAAGCCATAGTTTTCACATTTAAATGAAAAAATGTTTTAAAATGCATTTTACACTAGTTCAGTTGTTTTGCAATCATTAGTTTTCAAAAAATCTAAGATCTGAAAAAAAAAACAAAAATTGTATCGAAAAAAAGATTTTGCATCGAAAATTTTCAAAAAAATCTTAAGATTTTTTAATAAACCCAAACATGCTAAAAATGATATTAAACGCAGGAGAATGTATTTTAATTTGATTTCAGTTGGTTGCACTTGAATTTTCATTGAAATTTTGAAGTTTATTGTAAAAATATTTTTTTTGCCCCCTGATTTTTCGGGCCAATTTTGAGGGGGGGGGGGGGGGTGACAAAAACTTTTAAAAATATTTGTACCAGCCTGAGAATATAAAAATATAATTTTTTGTCAAGGACACAATATAAATTTCTCTACCAACTCACACGAAATCGGGAAAAGTTGCCCCGACCCCTCTTCGATTTGCGTGAAACTTTGTCCTAAGGGGTATCTTTTGTCCCTGATCACGAATCCGAGGTCCGTTTTTTGATATCTCGTGACGGAGGGGCGGTACGACCCCTTCCATTTTTGAACATGCGAAAAAAGAGGTGTTTTTCAATAATTTGCAGCCTGAAACGGTGATGAGATAGAAATTTGGTGTCAAAGGGACTTTTATGTAAAATTAGACGCCCGATTTGATGGCGTACTCAGAATTTCGAAAAAACGTATTTTTCATCGAAAAAAACACTAAAAAAGTTTTAAAAATTCTGCCATTTTCCGTTACTCGACTGTAAAAAATTTTGGAACATGTCATTTTATGGGAAATTTAATGTACTTTTCGAATCTACATTGTCCCAGAAGGGTCATTTTTTCATTTAGAACAAAATTTTTCATTTTAAAATTTCGTGTTTTTTCTAACTTTGCAGGATTATTTTTTAGAGTGTAACAATGTTTTACAAAGTTGTAGAGCAGACAATTACAAAAATTTTGATATATAGACATAAGGGGTTTGCTTATAAACATCACACGTTATCGCGATTTTACGAAAAAAAGTTTTGAAAAAGTTACTTTTTGCGTTTCTCTTTGTTTCGTCGTCCGTGTCTGTCGCGGGTGACCATGAACGGCCATCGACCAACTTTTTCAAAACTTTTTTTCGTAAAATCGCGATAACTCGTGATGTTTATAAGCAAACCCCTTATGTCTATATATCAAAATTTTTTTAATTGTCTGCTCTACAACTTTGTAAAACATTGTTACACTCTAAAAAATAACCCTGCAAAGTTAGAAAAAACACGAAATTTTCAATTCAATTCAATTCGGTTTTATTTGTGAATAATCAAGTTACAATGAGTTCATTTAGGTACACAACAGAGTTTTGGTGTTCCTTTCAGCTGTGTTTTACATCGTAATTCAATCGAAAAATTATTACTTATAACTATGGAATAAACAAGAGTAAGAAAAAGTTTTCAAAAAACTTACAGAAAGTGCTATGGGAAAAGGATAGATAGAGAGAAAGCTTAAAACTAGATCACAGACAAAAATAATCAATTATAGATGTGCTTGATCATCAGCTCCCCGAGGGCCAGAAATTGCTCTGCCTTGTTACGGCAGCTCCGAAACCGCGTCATCATCTCCCCCGCCGCGAGAGCAAAGAACTCCGGCAGGGTAAAGAGATCTTCCCCGGTGACTCCTTGCTGGGCCGCATCGCCGCTACCGGCAGCGACCACGCTGGCAAACGAACGCCCCCATCCAGGAGGGATCGCTGGGTTATCCGCTGGAACCGTACGCTGCCCAACTGCAGGAACGGCTGCGCTCGTACTTCGCTGAGGAGAGTGGGACGCTGCTGCTTTCTTCTTCCTCTTTTCCTGCTCCTCGAGGTAGGCCTTGCGCGCGACGCATCCGCGGTAATTGCCGGTATGGTTACCGTCACAGTTCGCGCACTTTACGCGCGGCTTAGTTTGTTCTGCGTTTTCCCCCAAGTCCGCCTTTCGTGGCAGTGCGCACGCCTCCGAGAGGTGTGAGTCACCGCACTTCACGCAGCGGGGCCGGAGGTTGCAGTTCCGCGAGCCGTGGCCGAATTTCTGGCAACGGTGGCATTGCGCTACGTCCGTCGGGTTCTTGGTGTAAAACCGCCAGTTTACCCAAAAACCGTCCAACGTCTTAGTCCGCCGCAGATCTTGGATCTTGACGGTGCCGCGGTCGAAGTACAACAGGTACAGGGTATGCGTACCCGTGACTGTTGTCTTTCGCGAGAGCACTTTTATCTCCCGTGGCTTTATTCTGGCGTTCGAGAGGTGTCGCTTCAGGTCGGCGATCGGACGGTCTTGGTAACCCTGCAAGACGACCTTAACAGGGGGCTTCTCTGGGTCGTATGTGTAGAAGTTGAAGTTGCTACGCTTCAGTTCTTCAAGCACCAGGTCGAAATCTTTTCTGTTCAGTGTGATCACTTGCACTGCCGACTTACCGATTTTCAGACAATATCCGAGGCCTTCCAGCAACTCGTCGACATCGTCCGCCAACGTGTCCAAAACAAAAATTGGAGGTGGTCTTCGATCCGTAGGAGAATTGTTCTTTTTTGACGTCGACACTTTTTTCCGTGCACGACCATCATCGTCGTCGTCGTCGTCGGTAGTGCTGCTACCGTCGGTGTTGTTGTTGTTGTTTTCTTCGTCGTCGCTCAGCATCTGGAACTCGTTCCTGATGGGGATGTTGGAGGATGTTGATGTGCCACTGGTTGTGGCACCGAAAGTACCGGAACGGGTTCGCACTGGTGATCTCGGAACATATCCAGGATGTAGTAACTTTTTGTCAATTCCTTCTGCGTTCACGCTCCCCTGCGCGATGGCGGTCGACACGACGTTGGTTTGTTTACCTTTTTGCACACGGCCGGTAGACGAACTTCGCGGGTTTTTCGAGGCCGCACTCGAACTGCCACGGCCACGGCCGGCCCTTGGCATGCTGGTGGAGCAAACTCGCGACTAATCACGGTAAACTACGGCGAAAAAAATCGAAAAACGATGGAGCACTGAGCACTTGACTGCTGCTTGCTCTCGTGCGTACACGGAGGTCAAAACACGAAATTTTAAAATAAAAAACTTTGTTCTAAATGAAAAAATGACCCTTCTGGGAAAATGTAGATTCGAAAAGAACATTAAATTTCCCATAAAATGACATGTTCCAAATTTTTTTACAGTCGAGTAACGGAAAATGGGAGAATTTTTAAAACTTTTTTTGTGTTTTTTTCGATGAAAAATACGTTTTTTCGGAATTCTGAGTACGCCATCAAATCGGGCGTCTAATTTTACATAAAAGTCCCTTTGACA
This sequence comes from Culex quinquefasciatus, assembly GCF_015732765.1. NCBI lineage: Eukaryota > Metazoa > Arthropoda > Insecta > Diptera > Culicidae > Culex > Culex quinquefasciatus. Next base: position 48,338,930 of record NC_051863.1, on the reverse strand, counting down.
CCAAATTTCTATCTCATCACCGTTTCAGGCTGCAAATTATTGAAAAACACCTCTTTTTCGCATGTTCAAAATGGAAGGGTCGTACCGCCCTCCGTCACGAGATATCAAAAAACGGACCTCGGATTCGTGATCAGGGACAAAAGTTACCCCTTAGGACAAAGTTTCACGCAAATCGAAGAGGGGTCGGGGCAACTGCTGTGTGAGTTGGCGGAGAATTACCCATTTTCAACTTGTAGTGGAACATGTAATTTGAGATTTTCGATTATTTTAAGGTAAACTTTTACCTTGTTATTTTTTTTTAAATTTCAAACATGTTTGTTGGTAGATAACACTCCAGTTGAAGAAGGTTCTCTCTTGGTGCATTCCATTACGGGTACAACCAGCCCAAACCAGACCGGAAGGTCATCATCGACCGCTTCCTGTCGAGTGGAATGACACTGTTTGTTGCTTCTAGTGCCCGGAAACATCCGACCAAATCCCTGTCTCTGTGTTGAATCAAAAGCTGTACTTTCATTGTGCAGCCAGAATTTGTGATGCGTTACGGTTTCGTCTGAAAGCAGCACAATTCTTCGCAACTTAAACGGGGTTTTCCCGTCTATGGCATTGTCAAGGATACAACAACCACCGAACTGGATCAACCGGCGACAACGACGACGATGACGACTCATGGCACAATAATTGTTTGGTTGGATGGTTTGAAGGAGGGGGGTTAGCTTTCAATGGGTATCACCCTGTTGACTGTTTTTATCTACCGGTGCCATGCTTGTTGGCAGAACTATACAGGACTTTAAATTTAAAGGGATTCTATTTTCATACAGTGAAAAAAAAAATTGATAGACTTTAATCACACTTTTTTTTCTCTCTTTCTATTTTCAGCATAAAATATGAACAATAAACAAAGGATTAGTTGACATTAGGTTTCACATCGCGTAAAACAATTTTTAGGCAAGGTAAGTTAGCATAAAATGGCAAATAATTTTTCAAAATTTTCGGTGAATTCCGGGAAATAAATGAATTGTGTTCAAAGTCAGGCAAGACGTTTACAACCTTACAATAAATCTAGTCTATAATTTTGAAAATATATATTTACAACAATACACCAGTTCGAGAGAAAATCGATCATTCTTAGTGCAGGCGAACTTTGGAACAAAACCGTCGCCACGTTAGCGCCATCCTTTTCACTGCCAAAATTATTCAAAATGCAAACACCGAAACGCGCGAGGCGTTCACTTGTCTCAAACATGTCTCTCTGGGTTAAACCATCCCGATGGATTGCGACTACGGAACACTTCAAGCCAGCCAGCGCCGTCCTTGGTCCTGTGCCATTAATTTTGCACCTGTTTTAAAAAGGGGCTTGCCACATGTCACGATCCTTTCCAGAAGCCGAACACCGACTCTGGAGCTCGCCAGCCGCACTTCCGCTTCCTGTGACTCTTTCCCGGTTCTTTGTGTTTTCGAGGTTAGGTTTTCCACGGTAGGGGAGGGTGGCCTACTCTTGTTATTTAAGTTTTCCATTTTCAATTTTAAATCGCTTTTATCATAACGAAAATAAGATTTTATCTTTATTATTTTTTGTGTTAACTTGTTGTTTGGTCTAAATACTTGTTATTAAATTGGGGCCAGCTCGTTAATGCTCAAAGGTTAAACTCCAACCCCATGAAGACTATGTCTTTTCAACAGCAAAGGGGAGGCACTTGTCATGGAATAACAAGAAACAATTTGCTTCACCGCGACGGCATTCACACTGAAATCTTAAGAGAGAGCCTTAACTGCAATCAACATTAATATTAATGGACCTGGGACGAGTGAAAAGAAAAAAAAACATTTCAGGTCATGTTCCAGTGGAGGAGCTTATCCGACGGTAGACGTTTGGGAAAGAAGAAGCCTTGATGGCGGCGTAGCTCAGCTGTTGGACCTGCCACAACCGAAAGTCGAGGTTGTTTTTCTGTCACGAACTTGGTCGTCCACTTTTACCAGGGGAGGGTAGTGGGCACTCTGTTGCGCTTCGGTGAATGATAACGTTGCATGAATAGTGAAGATTATGTTTAAAACATTGTGCAAGATGTCTTAAAACATTTTGGTTTATCAACCTGTCTACTAAAAACTAAAAACTAAAAACTAAAAACTAAAAACTAAAAACTAAAAACTAAAAACTAAAAACTAAAAACTAAAAACTAAAAACTAAAAACTAAAAACTAAAAACTAAAAACTAAAAACTAAAAACTAAAAACTAAAAACTAAAAACTAAAAACTAAAACTAAAACTAAAAACTAAAAACTAAAAACTAAAAACTAAAAACTAAAAACTAAAAACTAAAAACTAAAACTAAAAACTAAAAACTAAAAACTAAAAACTAAAAACTAAAAACTAAAACTAAAAACTAAAAACTAAAAACTAAAAACTAAAAACTAAAAACTAAAACTAAAAACTAAAAACTAAAACTAAAAACTAAAACTAAAAACTAAAACTAAAACTAAAAACTAAAACTAAAAACTAAAATCTAAAAACTAAAACTAAAAACTAAAAACTAAAACTAAAAACTAAAAACTAAAAACTAAAACTAAAAACTAAAAACTAAAAACTAAAACTAAAAACTAAAACTAAAAACTAAAAACTAAAAACTAAAAACTAAAAACTAAAAACTTAAAAACTAAAAACTAAAAACTAAAAACTAAAAACTAAAACTAAAAACTAAAACTAAAAACTAAAACTAAAACTAAAAACTAAAACTAAAACTAAAACTAAAAACTAAAAACTAAAACTAAAAACTAAAACTAAAAACTAAAAACTAAAAACTAAAACTAAAACTAAAAACTAAAAACTAAAAACTAAAACTAAAAACTAAAAACTAAAAACTACTAAAAACTAAAAACTAAAACTAAAACTAAAACTAAAAACTAAAACTAAAAACTAAAAACTAAAAACTAAAACTAAAACTAAAAACTAAAAACTAAAACTAAAAACTAAAACTAAAAACTAAAAACTAAAACTAAAACTAAAAACTAAAAACTAAAAACTAAAAACTAAAAACTAAAACTAAAACTAAAACTAAAACTAAAAACTAAAACTAAAACTAAAAACTAAAAACTAAAAACTAAAAACTAAAACTAAAAACTAAAACTAAAAACTAAAAACTAAAAACTAAAAACTAAAACTAAAAACTAAAAACTAAAAACTAAAAACTAAAAACTAAAAACTAAAAACTAAAAACTAAAAACTAAAAAAAAACTAAAACTAAAAACTAAAACTAAAAACTAAAAACTAAAAACTAAAAACTAAAAACTAAAAACTAAAAACTAAAAACTAAAAACTAAAAACTAAAAACTAAAAACTAAAACTAAAAACTAAAACTAAAAACTAAAAACTAAAAACTAAAAACTAAAACTAAAAACTAAAAACTAAAACTAAAAACTAAAAACTAAAAACTAAAACTAAAAACTAAAACTAAAACTAAAAACTAAAACTAAAAACTAAAAACTAAAAACTAAAAACTAAAAACTAAAAACTAAAACTAAAAACTAAAACTAAAAACTAAAACTAAAAACTAAAAACTAAAACTAAAAACTAAAACTAAAAACTAAAAACTAAAAACTAAAAACTAAAAACTAAAAACTAAAAACTAAAAACTAAAAACTAAAAACTAAAAACTAAAAACTAAAAACTAAAAACTAAAAACTAAAAACTAAAAACTAAAAACTAAAAACTAAAAACTAAAAACTAAAAACTAAATCTAATCTAATCTAATCTAATCTAATCAGACCCTAACGCAGCCAATCTTTCGAAGGGATCCTGGAGAGTGCCTTAGGTTAGATGACGCCTAGCACTCTTCTTGTCATTTATTAACATTTGTAGTGCGCCATTGCATTAGAATGCATTGAAACATCACAAGCGTTAAAGCGGCCAGGCCTACTGCGTAAAGCCGTATCGCAGAGATGACTCGTAATTGGGTTGAGTTTGAGCACTGAGTGTTCGAACAACAACACAATTCTGAATCGACAGGAGGAAGAAGCGTGGGACACACCACCATACGCTCCGAGATTTGGTTGTATTCGTTGGGAGCACCATGCTAAGAAGGTTTGGTACTCCGGGACCCTCTGGGATGGGACATTGTATTTCCACGAATGCCCTGGACACTATTTGCCGTGGTTATAGCGCCACAACTCGCTCTCTGTAACAGTATTCCTAATTCCAGTCCACGCTCACCAAGTCGTCATGGCCTAGTGGTTAGCATTTTTGCTTACCAATCCAAAGGACGGGGGATCGAACCCCGCCTAGAGCGACTTTGATTTTTCGTTCATATTCATCATTTCAAATTTCTATGTTCTTAACTTTCTCGTTGGGAGCAGATGGGAATCGAACCCAGAACCATTCGCTTACAAAGCGAACACCGTAACCAGTCAGCCACGGCCGCTCCATAAAAAAAAACTAAAAACTAAAAACTAAAAACTAAAAACTAAAAACTAAAAACTAAAAACTAAAAACTAAAAACTAAAAACTAAAAACTAAAAACTAAAAACTAAAAACTAAAAACTAAAAACTAAAAACTAAAAACTAAAAACTAAAATCTAAAAACTAAAAACTAAAAACTAAAATCTAAAACTAAAAACTAAAACTAAAAACTAAAAACTAAAAACTAAAAACTAAAAACTAAAAACTAAAAACTAAAACTAAAAACTAAAAACTAAAAACTAAAAACTAAAACTAAAAACTAAAAACTAAAACTAAAAACTAAAAACTAAAAACTAAAAACTAAAAACTTAAAAACTAAAAACTAAAAACTAAAAACTAAAAACTAAAACTAAAAACTAAAAACTAAAACTAAAAACTAAAAACTAAAAACTAAAAACTAAAAACTAAAAACTAAAAACTAAAACTAAAAACTAAAACTAAAAACTAAAAACTAAAACTAAAAACTAAAAACTAAAAACTAAAAACTAAAAACTAAAAACTAAAAACTAAAACTACTAAAAACTAAAAACTAAAAACTAAAAACTAAAAACTAAAACTAAAACTAAAAACTAAAACTAAAAACTAAAAACTAAAAACTAAAAACTAAAAACTAAAAACTAAAAACTAAAAACTAAAAACTAAAAACTAAAACTAAAAACTAAAAACTAAAAACTAAAAACTAAAAACTAAAACTAAAAACTAAAAACTAAAAACTAAAAACTAAAAACTAAAAACTAAAAACTAAAACTAAAAACTAAAAACTAAAAACTAAAAACTAAAAACTAAAAACTAAAACTAAAAACTAAAAACTAAAAACTAAAAACTAAAAACTAAAACTAAAAACTAAAAACTAAAAACTAAAAACTAAAAACTAAAAACTAAAAACTAAAACTAAAACTAAAACTAAAAACTAAAAACTAAAAACTAAAACTAAAACTAAAAACTAAAAACTAAAAACTAAAAACTAAAAACTAAAACTAAAACTAAAAACTAAAACTAAAACTAAAACTAAAAACTAAAAACTAAAAACTAAAAACTAAAAACTAAAACTAAAACTAAAAACTAAAAACTAAAAACTAAAACTAAAAACTAAAAACTAAAAACTAAAAACTAAAACTAAAAACTAAAAACTAAAACTAAAAACTAAAAACTAAAACTAAAAACTAAAAACTAAAAACTAAAAACTAAAAACTAAAAACTAAAAACTAAAAACTAAAAACTAAAAACTAAAAACTAAAAACTAAAAACTAAAAACTAAAAACTAAAAGCTAAAAACTAAAAACTAAAAACTAAAAACTAAAAAAAAAAAACACAATTCCAAACCAAATTTAATTCACAACATGCACAACGAGCAATTATCCACTAAACCCAGAAATGGATTTTACTTATATTGTTTATTTGGCTCTAACTTTGTGGGGTCTTTCCCTATCATCAAAGAAGCCATTTTGTGTCATTGGTTCATGCAATTTTGGCAGCTGTTCATACAAAAATGGTACGGAAGTATTCTAAAATCTGTAACTTTTCAAGGATTTTTTTGATTGAGGTATTGAGGTGTAGGTATTGATGAGGACTATTGAAAAAAATGAGTACCGTCATCAGGGGTGACATTGAGTCTGCCCCCCAGACCCAATGTCACTCCTAATGACGGTACACTGGAAAAAATGGTAAATTTTTTAATTGACTTTTTTCACAATAAAATATTTTTCCCAAAATTCGTTTTTTTTTATTTTAGAAATTTTCATTTTCTATTTTGTAATCCATTCAGAAGTATGAACCAAAATTTTGCCGACGAGTTAAGATTTTTTTTTAAAACGTGATTTTTGTGAAAATTTTTAATCTTTTACCTAAACGTTTTTGACGTCATTTTTATTATTTAAAATCGAATTTGCAAATTACAATTTTTTGATTAGGTGCACTGTTTTCAAAATATAGCCATTCCAAGTAAAATGTTGTCTGATAATTCCGGTTGTTTGACTTTTTAAAAAAAGTGTCCTTGATTGTCCATTCTTTAAAATGAAAATATTCCTGAAAATAAAAAATATCTTGGTTGCTGAAATACGGATAATTTTTTTTATGAAATTCTATGCAATATTTTGTATGTATTAATAATTTTCATTGTTATTAAGGGAATTAGAACCAGTAAAATAATTTAATTTATGCTTTTTATTAATTTTTCGTTAAAAACTTTTTTCTGTACACACCGTTAGTACCTTGCCTCATGTCCGCGACATTTTCAACAATAACAAAAAAAAAAAAAACACAGAAGCGCTGAAATCCTTATACTCCTGGTCTTGAATCCTGTCCAACCGACGACCGTTGATGGTGTTGTTCCCGTGTCATGGTGGTAGCTGGTTCTCCTCCTCCTCCTCCTAAACACCCCTCAAAAAGCATGGCCTGGTTTGCTCGGTCAATGTTGCTTAAATTTCTTCATGATTTTCCACCATTTTTCGCGTGCTCCTCTTTTTTTTTTGAGGCACTTATGATTGCACTGTAAAAAATGAAATTATTTATTTAAATGTTGTCATAAATTTAACATAAAATTAAACTTTCTGGTGAAAATTGGGTAAAATAACTGACTTTACTAAGCAATTAGTGGGTGTGTGGTTGTGTGAGTGTGGGCGGTTGAGGTGAGTCAAGCCTCATCCTTCTCCTGTATTGCTTAAAAGCTGTTGCAAAACCAGGCGTAGAAAGGTAAAAAGAGGCAATGGTGGGGGAAGCTTGTTGACACCTTGTCAGCTTCATTTTTTGGCAGTGGTTTGCGCCCTCCTTCGTTTGCGCGAACGGTCGTCGTCCTGTGGAGGTGGATAACGGAAGAAAATCCATGGCCACGGACTGGCAACGCTCAAATTAGGGGCACTCGTGCGTGCACAAATTACTCTGTGGGATGTGGGTGTTTGGTGTGAGTGAATTTTTGCGCGATTAATGTTGACCGATCGTGACGTGTTCTAAGTGGAAGTTGTGAGCAATTTTCTGCCAATTGTCACGATTCATTTGTTTTTATTTTTGATGGTAGAATTAATGTTTTGATAAGTCTTTTTCTTCTTGTTTGCTTTTCTACTTAGAACTTTAAACCAGATTTTAAATTCATTTTCAAACTTCAACACAGCATCTACTCTCTGTCGTCCTTGCATAAACTTCCACACCAGTTATCACAGGATGAATTTCCCGCATGACAAATTCCGTATGCAATCAACTCTTTAAAGTGCTTCTGGCGGTGATGCAGCAGTTGCAATCTTGTGTTGTTCAACAATCTCAGGTAGAAAAGAGCTATGAATGCCAGGCTGCCATGGCTCACGGCAACTCCGAAGAGATGATGGAGGAGCATTCAGTATAATCCGATAGTCTGCTTGGCAGTTTGTGGGATTTTCGTAGCAAAAAATGCTCTGCCTAGTGGCAGATTGTGACACTTTTTTGGGGGTGGAAAAGTTTGCGCCGTGACAACGTGAGAATCTTCTTTTTTTGCGTTTGCAGTTTCGCATTTATTTATGATTGCGATCTTTTCAAAAGCGTGAACAAGTTTCAGCTGCACAGAAAAAAAAATCATGGTAATATTACATCTGGGAAGGGGTACATCTTTTATGTCAGAAAAAAGGTGTAATTTTACCTCTGGAAATGTGTAATTTTACCACTTTTCTGGTGTAATGTCACTTTTTTAGTCTAAATTGAGGTAAAATTACATCATAAAAGAGGTAATATCCAACCTTCCAAAATTAAAGCTTCCAAATTAACATTATTTTTTTCTGTGTGGTTGAGAAACAGGTGGTCTTTTTAAAGTTTACAAGTTTAACTGAGTACTCGAAAGATAGTTTACACTTTTATACTGAATTGTGAAATATTTTTGCCTTCCTCACCTTACTGAGGAAAGGCTATAAAATCACTCGGAAAATGAACTTCTTAATTCGACCTTGTAGACCCAGCTTCACGTATACCTATCGACTCAGAATCAAATTCTGAGCAAATGTCTCTGTGTGTGTGTGTGTGTGTGTGTGTGTGTGTGTGTGTGTGTGTGTGTGTAGGGATGTGGGTCTGTGCACCAAAAAATATGCACTCGATTATCTCAGCACTGGCTTAACCGATTTGGACCGTTTTGGTCTCATTCGATTCGTCTTGGGGTCCCATAAGTCCCTATTGAAAATTATGAAGTTTAGTAAAGTACTTCAAAAGTTATGCTAAAAAAACGATTTTGGCGTATGTCCGGAAGATTGTAAAAAGGGTGGTTTTTGCAAGAAACCCTATCATGTTATACATTTTCAGAAAGGTATTAAAAAGACCTTTCCAATGAACCCAAAACATCGAAGATCTGACAACCCTATCAAAAGTTATTAGCACTTAACTGTGATTTATACACTTTTTGGAGGCCGGATCTCAGATATTTCAATGATAATAATGTCCGGGTCCATCATGCAACCCATCGTTAGTTAGATAATCGAAAGACCTTTCAAATGAGCCTAAAACATCAAGGATCTGACAACCCTATCAAAAGTTATTGGCACTTAAGTGTTATTTATACACTTTTTGGAGGCCGGATCTCAGATATTTCAGTAAAAATGATGTCCGGGTCCATCATGCGACCTGTCGTTAGTTAGACAATCGAAAGACTTTTCAAATGAGCTTAATACATCGAGGATCTGACAACCCTTTCAAAAGTTATTAGCAATTAAGTGTTATTTATACACTTTTTATAGGTCGGATTTCAGATATTGTGATAAAAATATTGTCTGAATCTTCCATGCGAACTATCGTTGGATAGGTTTTTTTTTTGCCGATGAGCCAGAAAAATTAAAGGTCTGCGAACCCTATCAAAAGAAATTAGTAATAAAGTTGATTTGTTAAACATGTTAAGGGAATGTTGCTATTTTTACTGAATGTATTGACTTTATGAATGTGAGGAAGGCACCAACCACCTAAAGGTGGATTAAGTAACGTTTTTCGTTTGAAATTTATTAGGTCCATGCAATTTTTTTTCAATCATTTACACTATTCGGATGACAAAGCCCTTTATAAACAGATTGTCATTAATGGGAAAATAAAAACAGAGGATTATACGATGAAAACGTTGATATAACAAACTAAATATCAATCTCTTCTGCCTGCACTCTTAAGTGGCTTCGACACTTATCAAATTACAGTTGGATTACATTTTCTCTGAGTTATTGCCCCTACAAGGTATGAGATGAAGAGCTTCATTAAGGTTAATTTAAAATGCAATTTTCTTCCCTTAACCACAGCCATCAGATCCACAGCAATCAAGAGCCAAATGGCTATGGGTTGGCAAAGAGGTTAGCAAACATTATTAAAATCCCACTTCTCGTCCATAAGTCACACCGACTATCTTGTTACCGTTTTGATGGAGTGTTCATGTTTTTTTCTTCCGAATTGGTCATTGCTAGCATTCAAAACCGTTCTTCCATTAAATGTTAAATCTTTGTGATCGTGCTATGCTGAGTGTGTTAAAACGGAATTGTGTGCAGCTTTCAATACTTCACCTTTTGACCTTCAATAATCACAAAAACTTGACATCAATCCTGAGATATTCAACAAATTCCGTAAAAAGCAGGTAACGCTTTCACTAAAATAACTTTTTAATCAGATCGTGCTAATGTACAGCACCGCAAAAACTTTTTTTCTCGACATAAATTTCAAAAAATATGTGCAACGGCCTAACATAAATGTTGCATTTTGAGAGATTTGGTCACATTTTTTCAGATTTTCTTCAACGAACTTTTTCATTATTTTTAAAGCATTCTTTGTCGTTGGTTATGTCTGTAACATAACATCCTTCTCTTTTTTTGAATAAATTAAAAAATAAATTGTTTATAAAATATGTTTTAAGTTTCAAAAGGATTTCATGATATTTTCCTATTAGTTTTTGCTGAAAAAGAGGTGCATGTAATTATGTTACAGACATGACCACACTGACAAAGCAAATGCATTTTTCTCCGTTCTTGAAAGCGGTACCGAACCACATTGCAATGAAGATTAAGGAAACCGAATCTAAAAGGAAATTAATCAGATCAGGTAGATATGTAGAGTTTTTTTTTAAAAAAAGGTCCTATAAACATAAGAAAGACATTAGCTTATTGGACCTTTTCAAACAAAAAAAAAACCCTAGATATGATGGTCCGAGCTAGGAGCTCATTCATAAATCACGTGGTCTTATTAAGGTTAGGAGGGTCTGTCGAAAAACCACGCTCCATACAAAAAGCAGAGATATTGTATGGAGAAAAGGCACGGAGGGGGGTCGAGAGGGTTGGGGGCTGAACATTTATGACGTGATTTATGCATGAGCCCTACAGATTTGGACATAGCTTAGAGCATAATTGTTTTTTGTTACAATTCATCCAACAAGTAAAAAAACAAATATTTGACATTTAATCAAGTTTTTTAAACAGCATTTTTTTTTGAAAACATAGACATTTTGCAGATATTTTGATTAAGTGCACCGTTTCCAAAATAAATCCTCGTTTTGTTTAATTTTTGTGAAAATGTTGCTATTTAAGATATTAAAAAAAAATATTTTTTTGATTTTGATTCTTTAAAATTTCCTATTCATTTGTCTAATGGTACGTTCGATTGAAGGCTAGTTTTACACTAAGTGCCGCACGAGTTTCACCGCCACACAGTGGATCCTCTCCGAACAAAGGTGTGACAAAATTAAAAAAAATGTAAGGTATTCTACCAAATATGTCATATTAGGGTAATTTTGGGCAGCTGAATTCATAAAATACATTTATTTTTTCATGAAATTAAATCTAAGTACATTAGGGTGGTTCATAAATTATAATGTTTTAAATATTTGTTTTAGTTGCTGAAATTGTATTTTTTATATCAATAGTAGCTTGGAATTTTGATTTTGTGTGTGTGTAAATCTTATCAAATAAAATGTTAGGGTGGTACCATATCACAATGATTCATAACCGAAATTTTGTTAAAGAAATTTTGTAGATGCCATACTTTTAATTAACAGCTTTGTCATCTTCCGAAAAGTTGATCAGGGTCGGTACAGTAGTAACGTTAGGGTAGTCCAGTTTATAGGGTGTTAAAAAATTTGTGTATTTGAGAAAAGTGTTATTTGGCTTCCATGAGATTATCATAACATTTTAACTGTACACATTTTAGTAGTATCTGTAGTTCAGGTAGAAAAAGATCAGAGGACATTTCTAGAGTTTTTTAAAAGGTCCTATAAACAAATGAAACACAATAAATTAAAGGACCTTTAAAAAAACTCTCCCCTTTCGAATTTTCTTCAAATACTAGGGTGCAAAACAAAGATCGTCACCTACAAAATTAATAAATTATTAAGTTTTTTTTTGCATTAGAGTTATTAATAGAGTAATTTGTGATACATTTTAATTTAAAAAGTTGAGAATAAGGTTTTGAATTTTATCTTTTTCATTTCCCATCTTCCCTCCTCTCCTCATCCACGCCTAGAACCAAGGTCTGCTCTGCTTTTTATGTACTAAGCTACACATAAAAATATGTAATGTAAAAACTGCTTTTTGGAAGACTTTTTGGGACAGTTTAAAAAAATCTTGCATGGTTATGATTCTCAAAAGAAAATCTATCGTACCAAAAAAAAATGTACCGTCATCGGGGGTGACATTAGGTCTGGGGGTGAGATTGGGTCATACAAATTGTAGCAATATTGTATGACTGTATCTCACCCATCAGACCCAATATCATCTCTGATGACGGTATTCATTAAAATGTTTGAAATTGCTCATTAACCAATATGTTTATCACTGCCCGCATCTCTTTGTTCCAATAATTCTCCAAGCAGAGACACATCGTAGCTTGTGTGCTATCCAGCAGACGGGTCACAAGATAGAACACAAGCACATGTGAAATTTTACGATAGAAAGAATTTTCGCCGTTGAAGTTTTCAGTCATTCCAAGAGGAATATTTAACCAAGAGGGAGAAGTATCTTGGTACACTAAGAATTCCAAAATCCAGTATTATTTTAGTACATTTGTTTAATTCTTGAATAAAAATCATAAGGCGTAGAGAAGATCCATTTTGACATTTTTTTTAGAAACATGCAAATTCTGATCTTTCGAGCAAGTAGGAGCAAAATTTGCTATACACAGTCCGAAAGTTCATTAAATTTGATGACAGAAACTGCATACGAGACTTTGGTCACACCCGTACAAAATTGTTCCTGCAGGGTTGAAATTCGAAAAATTCTTGAAAATAGTAAATGCTTTATTTCGTTTGAATTGCAAAAAAGGGGGGTGGGGTCAATCAAAATTCCAAGAACAGTTAAATCAACTACTTTTAAATACCTTTCGAATGCAGCCAGAAGAATCAAATTTGGTTTGAAATTGGCTGAGTTTTGCAAGTTTTAAGAAAAAATAATATTTGCGAATTTTGAGGTTTCAGCTACTAGAAATAACAAAAATGTCTGCACTCTCAAAGCCGCCAAAAATCAAAATTCCATCCAATCTTGCTCAAAATTTGGGAAAGTGAAGGTATGAGAAAAAATAAAAAAATACTAACACTACTGAAATTTAATTTTCATTTTTTGATTTTTGTCACACCTGGATCCACTGTGCGCCATCTTGCAACTGAAACTCTATTGCCGCCCTCGATTTCAGTTTCATGCGAGTTCCATGCACACTGAAAAATTATGTTCAATTGAACCAAACCGGCACAAACGCATGCGGCACGAAGTCTTACTCTGTGACGCAGTGCCGCACTGGCTCTTCAAACGAACGTACCATAAGAAACATTGAAGATTTGACCTCTGACTGCTGAAATTAAGCAACAAAAAGAAATAGATAGTTAAAAATAAAGATGATCCGATTTTCGATTGAAAATTTCGAGGAATTTTGTGATCTTTCTGAAGATCAAAATTTAAGACACAAACCATCAAACGAATTTACTTTATTTGCCAACAAAACAAACTTTTCAACTCCGACCCTCTTGAAACCGAAACTCTAACAAGAACTTTCCCCTCTTAAAACCACCATCCGGAAGAATGTTTCAATACGCGGGAAATGCCTTCTGACAGCTATCGGTGCTAGTTTTCGCACTCATTTGCCGCTTACCCTTAATAGGGTCCTTCCGGCTGACACTTTGGCCGTGGTGGCTCATCTGTAACCGTTGGTCACAGTTCTTGAACGAACCTTCACTTTTCAATTTATTTCCGTACATACAACATCACACGACACAAGCAGTGAAGGGTTATCCGTACCGCTGCAAACACGCAGATCCTGACAGCGCTAGGTCAGGACTGCACGAATAGTGGGAGGAATAGAAAATGGGGTTTTTCCCTCCCAAAATGAGGAGGTTGTTTACCTCCGACGCCGAGGACAAGAATCGGGCTCTTTTATTATCAGGCGTCCGTGCGGTGTAGTCGAGGATCCAGGTGCCAGTACCGCAACTTTGTGCTGGACACGTTTAGGCCTTCTGGAGGAAGTGCCGCGGAAGTTATTCTCCCGCTCCGGAACTCGACCCCGTACGGGTTTGGTCAACCTAGCCCTGTAAGTGCAGAGTGCCGTTGGCTACGTTTCCCGTCAAGGACCACGACAATCTCTGGCGCGCGGCGCCATAAACGCAAAGGAGATTCCCCCTCTCGGCGCGACCGGATTGGTGGAAGCCAGGTCCGCCGATTACGACAACGAGGGAAGACGCCTGCCGCAGGAAGGATCGGCAACGCCCGCTCGACCTTGCCTCGCGGTTTCCAGCGCAGCAGCAACAACAGCCGTCAACCGTTATTCGGCTGCAACGAAGACGACCCCCCACGGGACTTCCGGCGGCACAGTCGAGGGCGCTCCTGTGACCGGCCAACGCTGAGGAGAACGCCGAAGGCGTTCAATCCCGGAAAGCTGCTGCTGGAGTTACGGTACGTTTAGTCCCTGAAAGTGCTACACTAAATACACACACACTTTACACGATACAGAAAAATACACGTCTTAAATTTGAAAAGTGTGGTTCTTGATTTTTATTTCCTTTCCGAGTCTCTCTTGAATCGCTTAGTAGTAATGCCGACCCTGAGATGATGAGTAGTCAGTAGCTCAGGTCTACGACTACCTTTTAATAAATGGTCTCTGCCCTGAAAAAATGGAATGAGTTAGCCCTCCTTGACAACTGATCAAGCCATTAGTTTCAATTGGCTTCCTAGCGGAAAGCACACGAAAAGCGATCAAGTTTGACCGGCTGGATAAAAATCTAAGGATTTTTCCTTCGGGAGGTGGCAGGGATCCGTGTTAGCACGGCTTTCTATCACCTGCACACTTCCCTGCCCCGGCCAAGAATTTGTGTTAGTGTTCCTTGTGGACTTAAATCGTCTGAGAGTTCTCGCGATTTACTTCAATGCTTTGCATTGCCGTTTTTCGCGTTGAAAAATTCGTGGATTTGGGCAAATTGTGTTGTTCGGAAACCGATTTGAAACATTGAATCATAAACAACATAGATTTTTAACCTACACATACTCCGCTGTGATAAATAAACAATCAAAACACAACACAATATCCCACCACCAAATTGACCTTTATTGCTTTACGATCAAGCTTCGCGCTGATCGACGACACACAATGACAAAGAATAAGAACAGACGAAACTTGCGAAAGTGGAATGGCACACACAGGAGTGTGACGTGGACGTCTCGGACGGTAATGTGCTATCTGAGAGGCCGAGTTCCGTCGACCCTGGCCAGCAGAACAATTGTTGTGTTTATTTTGGGCACCAGTCCCGAAATTAATTTAGCCGGTTTATGACCGACGCACGCAGATCGTTTGATCCAGGCAAGAAGACGATTCCCCTGGAGAGATCGTGCAAAATGAAATTAGGAAATTATAATTGAATAATGAACCCACGATAATCTGTGATAACTAGGAATACTTTAATTACTGTGATATTCAATCAGTGGAAAAACCCACGAAAAAGTTGAAACATTTTCAAAACTGAATGGTTTTGGAGTCGATTTCGGATCAATTTTGAGATTTCCGGATTTCCCAATCCAAAAGAGGTTGGTGAAAATAAAATGAATCTTTATTCATAATTTTTGCAGAGTTTAGTAACACTGACTAACTCTAACGATGTAAGTCGACCGAGGGTCGGTTAACCGCAGCAGTTGTTGAGGGGTTAAACATTGGTTTCCCTCGGAACTCGCTGTCGGTTCGACCCGAAGACCCGATGAGCATCTGCGGAGAAGGTTAGTCGTTACTAAACACCTGTAAAGAAAAAAAAAATGAAATTAATTGCACCGTACTAATGAATGTTATTGTGTGTAGAATTGTGTTAAATGTTTGTGAAAAACAGTTTGTTTATAAATTATGTTCATGCAGACTAGTGGATTTTGAACACCCTAGTCGTAAACATGGAGCATAGTTTATGTTGGGACTCCATAGTTGCACTGGCGGAACTGTGGACGGCAAAGGGATGATCAGTTTTGCCCTTCGCCGTAGCACTGTCCGTGGAGCTGTCGCGAGTGGAGTTCGCAACGACCAGAAGTGGTCAAAAGTTAGCCAGAAATTCACTAATTGAAAAAGCGCTTACCTTTATGCTTATGTTGGAGGTCCATAGCTGCGCTGGCAGTCCGACGAGACGACCAAGGGGTTATCCGTAGTGCCCTTGCGTCCGAGCGTCGACTGTGGAGCGGCAGTGAGGGGACTCTGCCAACCAAAATACCGGCCAGAAGTGCCAAGCCTAAAATTTTACGAGCAGCAATCATTAATTGATTTTTAATTTGCAAATTTTAATGTGTACACTTACCTGGTGCTCATCTTGCTGTGTCAAGATGACAAACCATGGTTCATCCCGGGATAATTTGTGGGTTTGTGCAGGCTGATCTTCCTCGGGAAGATTCAGAACCTAGCAGCAAAACACCACCACTTTTCAGGCTCACTGTGAGCTGAAAAGTAAATAAAAACTTAACGAAGATGTTCTTCGTAGGACTAGTCCAAAAACTTATACGACTTACCTGAACATATCGGACGAAACTTCGTCCAAAACCACCGAAAACGACGAAAAAAAAAACGCTCGCGCACTTAACAGTCGACCGAACTGAATTATCAGATGTAAACATTGCGTTATGCTCTGACAGTTCGGCGATGTGTTAGTGTGGTGACGTTTTGGCATCTGTCAACTGCAGAGACAGTTTGCTGCAGGGGCTTCACTTGAGGTTGAATCACCCCTTGGAGATCGAAAGTGATCCAAACTTGTAAATTCTGTACATAATTATTTTGTTGCGCAACATAACTATAGAGTTGTCTACCCATAATTCGGGATGATTTTTAATAATTATTTTAATTTGTTTTTGCATGATTTATGTTAACTTATTTATTTTAATTTGGTGTAAATTTTGTAAATATTGAATGTTTTTGTTTGTATTATTTATTATTTGAGTTGTTTTGTGAAGGTTCATTATCTCGCGCGTTGTAGCAGTAATGTACCTGAGAATTGTAGGTTAAATTGTCCACACCCACGAATCGAGTAGATGCCGACGACGGTTATGCAAAGCATTGTTGTAAAAAAATGCGAAACCTCGTCGTGCTTTCACATTTTTTTCGCCGGGGTGGTGGATAGTGTAACCGTTGGTCACAGTTCTTGAACGAACCTTCACTTTTCAATTTATTTCCGTACATACAACATCACACGACACAAGCAGTGAAGGGTTATCCGTACCGCTGCAAACACGCAGATCCTGACAGCGCTAGGTCAGGACTGCACGAATAGTGGGAGGAATAGAAAATGGGGTTTTTCCCTCCCAAAATGAGGAGGTTGTTTACCTCCGACGCCGAGGACAAGAATCGGGCTCTTTTATTATCAGGCGTCCGTGCGGTGTAGTCGAGGATCCAGGTGCCAGTACCGCAACTTTGTGCTGGACACGTTTAGGCCTTCTGGAGGAAGTGCCGCGGAAGTTATTCTCCCGCTCCGGAACTCGACCCCGTACGGGTTTGGTCAACCTAGCCCTGTAAGTGCAGAGTGCCGTTGGCTACGTTTCCCGTCAAGGACCACGACAATCTCTGGCGCGCGGCGCCATAAACGCAAAGGAGATTCCCCCTCTCGGCGCGACCGGATTGGTGGAAGCCAGGTCCGCCGATTACGACAACGAGGGAAGACGCCTGCCGCAGGAAGGATCGGCAACGCCCGCTCGACCTTGCCTCGCGGTTTCCAGCGCAGCAGCAACAACAGCCGTCAACCGTTATTCGGCTGCAACGAAGACGACCCCCCCCCCCCACGGGACTTCCGGCGGCACAGTCGAGGGCGCTCCTGTGACCGGCCAACGCTGAGGAGAACGCCGAAGGCGTTCAATCCCGGAAAGCTGCTGCTGGAGTTACGGTACGTTTAGTCCCTGAAAGTGCTACACTAAATACACACACACACTTTACACGATACAGAAAAATACACGTCTTAAATTTGAAAAGTGTGGTTCTTGATTTTTATTTCCTTTCCGAGTCTCTCTTGAATCGCTTAGTAGTAATGCCGACCCTGAGATGATGAGTAGTCAGTAGCTCAGGTCTACGACTACCTTTTAATAAATGGTCTCTGCCCTGAAAAAATGGAATGAGTTAGCCCTCCTTGACAACTGATCAAGCCATTAGTTTCACATCGGTGGCTTTGTGCAGCAACAAGTGTACGAAAATGCCACAGAAACTCCATTAGCCCGAGAGGGAGAGAGTGCGGAGCTCTTTCTGGAGGTTTGGCAAAGCCAGCTTTCCCGGGAACCCTTCGGGTTGTTTCGTCCCCAAATTGTGTGGCGAGGCGTCACGAACGGTACGTCACACTTTACTCGGAAGTTGGATGGGCAATTTCTGGCCTCATAGTTGAGCCAACATTCGTGTGTCAGCTCAACCTCTGACAGCCATCAGTCGGGGTTGATTGTCATGTAGTGATGATCAAAAAAGCATTTTATTTTTAATTTTCTAGCAAAATTTTCAATACGGCTAAAATAATTTAACTAAAAAAAAAACACTTTTTCGAACCACCCTACCCTATTTATGGTGTTTGCAGTCTCCGCCACCACCAACACAACGCGTTTGCAGTCATTGCGGTTTGGTCTCGTGTTTGGACGTCCCCTCTCTGTTTGGCTGTGGTTTGTGCTAGCAGGCTGCAAACTTTGTGCTAAGTAGATTTGTAAACTTTTGGCTGCAAAATTAATTTTGCGGATGTGCGCTTAGTTATTTAGACGGGAAGGGACCTGTATTTTTTTTTCTCAGCAAACAGTTTGAGGACGGAGACCGACAGCGATTGGAAAAATTTGTTATTGAATTATGGATTAATTAGGATTTTCCTTTTGTGAAATGAATCTTCGGAGAGGGGAACGACCCCTCGTTGGACGGATGTTTGCCAGAAATGGTGGCCACGGGATTTGGCAAAGATTTTAGTAGATTCGATTTGGGTAACATGAAACTTATTAAGCGTTTAATTATTGATTTGTGCACAGCAACTGTAAAGGATTGTTTTTTTTTTCCTGGAATTTATAAAAAATGTTCATGTCTTTTTATCATATGCCATCCAAAATTAAATGTAACCCGTTTTGTAATTTTGTGGTTCTCTAAATAAATTTGAGTTTGAGTTATAAAACAATTACAACTTTTTCTTAATTTTTAAGAATGATCAATTTGGATGGTCATCAAATCTTAGTGAAAAAATGCTCAAAGAGTCCGAAAGTGCGGTTTGGTTTTTTTAAGAATGCTGGGAAATTAAAAAAAATCAAGAATGTTAGAAAATTTGCTAAAATTTCGTTTAAAATCAATTTCGATTGGATCTCTGGTTGCTGAAATACAGAGGAAAAAGGAAAAACAAGATTAAAAAGTCTTCAAAGTTCAGGTTCCTAAATTCAATATTACAGCTATAAACAGTCCATTAACGGTGATCCATACGAAAAAAATATTCTGAAAGTTTTAAAATCAATACTAACATCCATCCGAACTCCAAATAGACAACCTTGACTGATTAAAAAATATATTGGATTGAATATAAAGTTTACAAACTACTAAGTATAAAAGTTTATATAATTCTAGACATTCTATATAAAAACTTATCTTAACTTAATTTTTCAAACTTTTAATTTAACTAAATGTCAACACAGAGCAATTCAAGCTCAAATCAGGATTTTTTCTGGTACTTTTGTACCCGACCCTCTCCGATTTCAATGAAACTTTGTAGATATGTTATCCTAGGCCTGTAAAAGCCATTTTTGGGTGTATGGAGCCGATAGTACTCGAAAATAACATTTGAGAAGGGCGTAAGTTATTTAAATATTTTTGTATTTTGCAATTTAAAAATTACTGTATCTCGAAGCCGTTGCATCGTATCAAAAAGTGGTCGAAGACAAGCTTATAGGAAATTGGACGGGCTTTCTGAAAAAATACACTGAAACAAAAATACATGCCACTTCTATGATTTCTTTTGATTTTAAAGTTTAAAAGTTAAATTTTAAGGTGATGTCACGATTTTTTTTTCGTTCAAATTTTTTGAGGAAATAGCCTAGGATGTTACAAAAAAACTGACGAAAAAATGCAGGATGGTATGTGAGGATCGAAGTAAACTGGGAGCGTGAACAGACGTATATTTTTTTCCACTGTCATATTTTTGGAATTTGTTTTTTTTTTAAGCTTTCGATTCCAATTTTTAAACCGGAGTTCCTGTACAATTTTAATGGTGGTAGCGGTTGAGGTTGTGTCAGTGGAATATCAAAACCCAGATTTCAACTTCTCGTCGGCTTGATGCTCTTCTTGGGGGTGACGATTTCACGAACAAGAAGGCAGGATCAGCAACAACTGGAGCACTTTATGAAGTGGTCATCATGCTCCTGTTCCAATCTACCAATCCGGCCAGCAGTATAAGACTAAATGCATCGTGTGGTGTGGGGTGGGTCTCGTGGCGCAGGGGTAGCGGCTTCGGCTGCCGATCCCGATGATGCTATGAGACGCGGGTTCGATTCCCGCCTTATCCACTGAGCTTCTATCGGATGGTGAAGTAAAACGTCGGTCCCGGTTTCTCCTGTCTCGTCAGAGGCGCTGGAGCAGAAATCCCACGTTAGAGGAAGGCCATGCCCCGGGGGGCGTAGTGCCAATAGTTTCGTGCATCGTGTGGTGATCAGTACCAACTTGCGGCGTCTTATGCCTTTGCTGCCGGTCGAGCAGTACCAGGATTGCTGCTGGAAGAACTGAAACCTTGATTGTTGCTGCCTGCTACTTTACTGTAGTCCTGTTCAAGTCCAGAAGTCTCAGAAGAATTACGATTCAAGTGGCATTTGATGATAAGTTCAAACCCTGCTGGAGCTGTTGAATCTTGATTTGGTGAGATCTATCCATTTTATCTATCATTATTTGATAGATGATTTTATTCCCTTATTTTATATAATATTCTATTGATCAAATGATATATCCATATTATCCCTTTCCCATCTTCCCTTTCTCCTATCCTCATTTCCTCCCCCTCCCCTCCCCTAAAAATTATTATCTGCCAAATTTACACTTACACACCACACCACAACTGATACGGAGCGTTTGGTACGGTATGTCCACGCATCCTTCCTCCCCTGATGATCCTGTGAAATGTGATCCATTCACAGAATCTGTCTCTGCGGTTAATGCAACGCAGTAGGCCTGGCCGCTTTAATTTTTGCTATACATTTTCGGGGTAACTCGGATGTACTGTAATCATTAATATTGACAAGAAAGGACTTGAGGCGTAATCTTACCACAAGTTCTTCCAGGATGCTTTTTTCGGACTGGCTGCGTTTGTGTTCGATTAGATTAGATTAGATTAGAAAAAATGCAGGATGGTATGTCTCTTCTTAAAAAAAAAAAACCAAACATCATTTACTAAAACTGTCTTTTTGAAAAGTGGTCTAAACGTCAAAATTTTTAAGAACCGATAGTGGGAATCGATTTCCCAGACAATTTTACATAAAAGTCTCCATATTGACCATTGTCCTATGTCCAATCCATGCGGGTTAAAAAATACAAATGTTGAAAAAATAGATTTTTTGTGGTTTCTGGCAATTTCCATATGACAGACTTGATTTTTCAGTCTCGAAAATATTTTTATCGGAAAGCTCGTTCAGTTTCCAATAAGTTTGCCTGTGACAGCTTTTCAATTTGACTCGTTTTAATATTTACGTAAGCTTATTTACTACGGTGATGAGATAGATTTGGTGTCAAATGGACTTTTATGTAAAAATAGACGCTTGATTTGATGGCGTACTCAGAATTCAGAAAAAACGTATTTTTCATCGAAAAAAACACTAATAAAGTTTTAAAAACTCTGCCACTTTCCGTTACTCGACTGTAAATTTTTTTGGAACATGTCATTTTAAGGGAAGTTCAATGTTCTTTTCAAATTAACATTAACTCAGAAGGGTCATTTTTTCATTTAGAACAATTTTTTTTCATTTTAAAGTTTCTCGTTTTTCTAACTTTGCAGGGTTATTTTTTAGATTTTAATAATGTTCTACAAAGTTGTAGAGTAGAAAATTACAAAAAAAAAGATAAACAAACATAAGGGGTTTACTTACAAACATCACGAGTTATCGCGATTTTACAAAAAAAAAGTTTTGAAAAAGTTGGTCGTCGTCGATCATGGACGACGAAACAAAGAGAAACGCAAAATGTAACTTTTTCAAAACTTTTTTTCGTAAAAACGTTAGAAAAAACAAGAAATGAAAAAAAACTAACTTTACAAAATGGCTTTTCAGAAAACAAAACTGAAATTTATAGGTGGAGAAAAGCCAGAATGAAAAGAATATTTATTTTCAATAACAAAAATCTTACTATTTTTATGCATAGTTTAACCATAATTTGTGTTTCATCATTGCTTTAAACTAAATCGCAACATGTTCCCTTTTTTCCAGATGATCGGTAGCGTTGGTGGCCGGCACATGTCGACCCGGCGGCGTGGTTCCTCGCCGATGGTCCGCTACGGGAACACGCTGACCATGCAGCTGGAACCTCCGGAAGGCCTAATCACCCCGCGCGTCTCGCCACGCAGACGGCGGGCTGTGACTACGAGTGACCATAAAAGCTGTGCTTTAATACAAACAAGACTGAAACTCGGGGATATCATGTGAGTACCGCAAGCGTTGAGCTTTCCTTGGTAGAGTGGAGAGAGCGAATGAAAGCTCGGGTCGCTTTTTGCGTTTTATCCGCGATGGAGTTTATGGCAAGGAAAAATGTTATAGCAGAAAAGAAAGTTGGGAGAGGAAAATTTCATGCAGAGAGGGAAAGCTCTTCTCACTTTTACAGAGCATTTATCCGGGAAACTTTGCTACAATTTGGATAAGAGCTTTCAGAAAAATTTACCGATAGATATTTGTTGGGAAAATGGTTACCATAATACACAGCTATCTAAAAGATTGCTTTCAGATAGTTTTTTTTTTAATTTATGGTTAGGTCTGAATTCATAACATACTTCTAGTTTTTTTTGAAATTTTTGCGCTTTTTATCTTTTCTTCAATATCCCCAAAAACAAATACAATTATTTTGATTGGAATATATTATGATTAATAATTAATAATAATTCATTTCATTTAAACATTAAAAATGAAAGTTTGCAAAGGGACCATCCATAAACACGTGGACACCTTAGGGGGGCGGGGTCTAGCCGGCGCCGATTTAAGCGCGCAACCTTTTATGAGCAGCCATGATTTCATGATTCACAATTTCTTCTGAAAAACGCAACTTTCACCGATAGAATATTTTGATTCGAACATATTCTTAATCAGAAAATGAAACACAACTTTCTACGAATAAATCTCCCATGGGTGTTTTCGATTTATATATTTTGCTTCCTCCATACCCGGCACAAATTGAAAAACGAATCTACTTGGTTACTAACCAAATAACTTTATATCTTTGGTTAAATGTATTTAAAACTCGATTAATGTGCCAAAAATTACTTGGGTAATTCTCTACCAACTCACACGAAATCGGGAAAAGATGCCCCGACCCCTCTTCGATTTGCGTGAAACTTTGTCCTAAGGGGTAACTTTTGTCCCTGATCACGAATCCGAGGTCCGTTTTTTGATATCTCGTGACGGAGGGGCGGTACGACCCCTTCCATTTTTGAACATGCGAAAAAAGAGGTGTTTTTCAATAATTTGCAGCCTGAAACGGTGATGAGATAGAAATTTGGTGTCAAAAGGACTTTTAAGAGCGAGTTTTTCACCAATGTGTAACAGGTCGTATCGAGGTGCTCCGATTTGCATGAAACTTTCAGCGTTTGTTTGTCTATACATGAGATGAACTCATGCCAAATATGAGCCCTCTACGACAAAGGGAAGTGGGGTAAAACGGGCATTGAAGTTTGAGGTCCAAAAAACATGAAAAATCTTAAAATTGCTCGCATTTCCGTAATACTTCATCGATTCCAGTTCTCTTAGATGCATTCGAAAGGTCTTTTGAAGCCCTTTAAAATGTGCTATAGACATCCAGGATTGGTATGACTTTTTCTCATAGCTTTTGCAAATTACTGTTAAAAATGTTTTTTTTTTAAACCTTAATAACTTTTTGCAACAGCCTCCAACACCCATACTCCCATAGGTCAAAAGTTAGGGAATTTCATGGACTATAAGCCTACGGTATTAACTTTTTGGCCAATCGCAGTTTTTCTCATAGTTTTACGATTTTTCTAGAACAAACATTTTACAACGTTAGTTTTTGCCCTGTAGGCTGCCATAGCGGCACTTTTTGGTCTCAATTTTGTCATATTCGGAATCCTCGGACAATTTCACGTAAGTAAGCAGTTTTGGAGTAGTAAATTTGATTGGAAAAATTGCCATTTAGAATGAATTAAAATATTTTTTAACAATTTGTTGGATTAGGGGTAAAACAGGTTTTCGCCTACTTGATACAGCATTTGACGTATTGATCATAGGGTAAATAAGATCTATTTCTTTTTTCAAAAATGTTTTATTTAATTATTTTTTAAATCCAATTTACAACTCCAATACTACTAACTTACGTGAAATTGTCCGAGGATTCCGAATATGACAAAATTGAGACCAAAAAGTGCCGCTATGGCAGCCTACAGGGCAAAAACTAACGTTGTAAAATGTTTGTTCTAGAAAAATCGAAAAACTATGAGAAAAACTGCGATTGGCCAAAAAGTTAACACCGTAGACTTATAGTCCATGTAATTACCTATCTTTTGACCTGTGGGAGTATGGGTGTTGGAGGCTGTTGGAAAAAGATATTAAGGTTTTAAAAAAATCCATTTTTGTCAGTAATTTGCAAAAGCTATGAGAAAAAGTCGAACCAATCCTGGATGTCTATGGCACATTTTAAAGTGCTCCAAAAGACCTTTAGAATCCATCTAAGAGAGTTGGAATGGATGAAGTTTTACGGAAATGCGAGCAATTTTAATTTTTTTTGGTTTTTTGGACCTCAAACTTCAATGCCCGTTTAACCCCACTTCCCTTTGTCGTAGAGGGCTCATATTTGGCATGAGTTCATCTCATGTATAGACAAACAAACGCTGAAAGTTTCATCCAAATCGGAGCACCTCGATACGACCTCTAGAACAAACCAAGCAATATTTACAAATACTGCCTCTTAAGTAAAATTAGACGCCCGATTTGATGGCGTACTCAGAATTCCCAAAAAACGTATTTTTCATCGAAAAAAACACTAAAAAAGGTTTAAAAATTCTCCCATTTTCCGTTACTCGACTGTAAAAATTTTTGAACATGTCATTTTATGAGAAATTTAATGTACTTTTCGAATCTACATTGACCCAGAAGGGTAATTTTTTCATTTAGAACTAAATTTTTCATTTTAAAATTTCGTGTTTTTTTTCTAACTTTGCAAGGTTATTTTTAAAAGTGTAACAATGTTTTACAAAGTTGTAGAGCAGACAATTACAAAAATTTTGATATATAGACATAAGGGGTTTGCTTATAAACATCACGAGTTATCGCGATTTTACGAATTTTTTTTTTTGAAAAAGTTACTTTTTGCGTTTGTTTTTGTTTCGTCGTCCGTGTCTGTGGCGGGTGACCATGAACGGCCATGATTACGACGACCAACTTTTCAAAACTTTTTTTTCGTAAAATCGCGATAACTCGTGATGTTTATAAGCAAACCCCTTATGTCTATATATCAAAATTTTTGTAATTGTTTGCTCTACAACTTTGTAGAACATTGCTACACTCTAAAAAATAGCCCTGCAAAGTTAGAAAAAACACGAAATTTTAAAATGAAAAAAATTGTTCTAAATGAAAAAATTACCCATCTGGGTCAATGTAGATTCGAAAAGAACATTAAATTTCCCATAAAATGACATGTTCCAAAATTTTTTACAGTCGAGTAACGGAAAATGGGAGAATTTTTATAACTTTTTTTGTTTTTTTTTTTCGATGAAAAATACGTTTTTTTTGGATTTCTGAGTACGCCATCAAAGCGGGCGTCTAATTTTACATAAAAGTCCCTTTGACACCAAATTTCTATCTCATCACCGTTTCAGGCTGCAAATTATTGAAAAACACCTCTTTTTTGGCACCTTCAAATATGGAAGGGGTCGTACCACCCCTCCGTCACGAGATATCAAAAAACGGACCTCGGATTCGTGATCAGGGACAAAAGTTACTCCTTAGGACAAAGTTTCACGCAAATCGAAGAGGGGTCGGGGCAACTGCTGTGTGAGTTGGCGGAGAATTACCCACTTCCAATGCATGTTTTGGATTATTGCCATGGACATTGAATAGCTTATGAAATCAAAGTGTCTCAGAGAAGTCAACATTGAGACAGACGTGGATTCTGGGTGTATTCTAATATTTGATCAAATCTAATGAAAGGACATTGTAGCCCAACTCATGCCCTATTAAATGACGAAAGAAATTTGGAGAAATATTAGTTTTCGTGTTAATGGCAGGCTATGAGCGAAAATGTAATTTTCAGTCATAATTAACATTTAAACACCAGAATCAAACATTTATGAATCACTTTTTAAGGGAGTGCCCATAATCAAAACCACTATTATGGCAAAACGGTATCCAGTAGACACAACTTTCTCCCAAATATGAGCCTGGTTGGATAAAACCACGATTTGCTAGGGCCATTTTATCATTGTTCCCCTTCTCTCATTGATGACTACTCTACCCTACTAGACATTTTATTGTTCAGCCAAATTTCAAATTTGTAAGATGGGATCACATGGGATCGAGAAATTTCTCGTAGATTTCAAAATCCTCAAACGTTCATAAAACTACGTATTTTCGAAATAAGCACTCAATTTTTTTCATTTTGTAATATAAATGATTCATGATATTATGCAAATGATATTAAGTAGTTTTTCTTTTTGTTGCCCATTTCATTTTACATCAAAATAAATTATTGTTGAAACCATAGCTGAATGGAACTCCAAAACGGAACTATTGAAATTATTTAAATAAATTAAAATTTTAAATACCTAAATTATTCGCAAAACTGCATATTAAAATAAACCCTTTTTTTGTTTCTGCGACACGGGTTGAACAGCTCGGGATATTCTCGATCATTTTATACTGGTTGCAAAAAATCTTAAGTCTGAGTGCTTTCAAGTAAAATACTAAAATGTAATGATTTGTTAGAGAATTTTATATAGATTTAAACAGAGATGCGGTAGTGTTGGTCTGACGATGACTCGACCGCTTCGACAGATTTGGCCGTGGGGACGTGATGTTAAAGTGTGCTTTCAGTGTTTAAGAGTGAGAGAGCGACTGCAGCGGCTTCGGCACTGTTTTCAGTTTGGGTTGTGTGAGAAACGGGCTACTTGCTGGTGACTCCAAAAAACTACAAAGCAACCGGGTGAGCGAATTCCAGTTGGAATATACTTGTATGTGTCAGAAGTGTGAATGGAATTGGACAAGGTTGTTCTTTTGTTACATTTAATTTATTTCTAGAATTGGCTTTTCAATAAGAAAAGATATAAAAAGCAAATGGTAAAAAGGAGTTCAAACTATTTTTTGATTTTTTTCCCATGTCACCTTATTTGTAACCTAACACTTGGTAAACATTTAAGACCCTTGACCATTAATTACAATTAGTTTTTTTTGTGTGAATGGTTGTGTGAGTCAATGAATGAGTGTATATAATATTAACTAAAAACTTGGTTACAGGACAAGATAACTGTGATTTTCGAAAAATACGCGTACAAGGTCGTCCGTCTGTCTAGGTTTTGCTATTTACCTATTTCCAGTTAGTCAGGTTCAATCTTTCCACAGCCGGCTGTCTAAGAATGAACGTTTTAGATAATTTAAACTTCATTCACTAAATACAAATAATACAGGCGGTTCACGGTGAAACGCTGTAGTTATAAAACAAGATCGACCTTGAAAATTTTTCATATTAATCGGTGAGTTATTGTGTGCCTCAAGCCCTTTCTTCATCATCGCTGATTGGATGGCAAGTTGACGATTGAGTTAGTTAGGTTTATCGCGTAATAAAATTATTTTGATTCATCAAGAACGTCGTGTGGTGCGCGAGTCTTTTTTTGTGTTGAAAAGACCTTCCCATTGCTCCGTAGCTCGGAGGGCACGACGTCGGTTGTTTGTGTGTTAAGCCCTCTCCATAGCATCGTAGCTCGAAAGGCAACGAAAATCAATACCTTATCTAGCTTACAGAAAGAAGATCGGAAGGCTCTTGATAGTTGAGTTCCTCGCGTCTATTCCGTAACAAATTTAAGAACTAAATGATTATATAATTAAAAATCAGACTACGCTATCATTGCAGCATTGCGTTTAACACCTCATTTTATAAATAAATATTATTTGGTTTTATCTTTCCACTGACGGCTGTCTAAGATTAAACCATTTCATTAAAAAATTTACAACAGTTAAACGGGAAATGTCTCATCCGCAGCATCCGATTGTTTGCCTTGAGAATAAAATATAATACCTTTCAACAAACACTATGATTTTGGGTCGCATCATCATCTTCTATGATGAATCCTTACCAAACACCCTATCCTACTAACAAGTTTTCAGGTTCCTGGCGCTCGTGTGGTGTAAGCACAGAGTAAATCAGCTGCCCTAGTAGCAACCTGCGCTAACTAACATTCCCGTCCCTTAAAATCGAGATCTACAAACTGACATGGCGGGCGCCGTTGGTGGCCAATGACTGTTACCTATTCGCAACTGATCTAGTTTTAGCAATCATGGTGTTTTATCTTTTTGGCGCATTCATACATGCTGTTGATAAGGGAAACACCACTTGATAGTCAAAGCCTATGATCAGTAGTGCTGAAAGGATATTACGTTTCTGTTCAGCAACGGAGAAGGACAACCATGGGTGGTCTCTCATGCTCATGCTCATGCTCAGAATTTTATATAGATTTAAACAGTT
Organism: Culex quinquefasciatus; assembly: GCF_015732765.1. Classification (NCBI taxonomy): domain Eukaryota; kingdom Metazoa; phylum Arthropoda; class Insecta; order Diptera; family Culicidae; genus Culex; species Culex quinquefasciatus. Next base: position 48,310,208 of record NC_051863.1, on the reverse strand, counting down.
TTTTCTTCTTTTTTCCCTCTTTTTTAAATTGCTCAAACATAAATTGCTTTAAAATTGCTCTATATATTCAAGGGGAAAATATGCTTCATAAAAAGACGACAAAATTTTAAAGAAAAACTGAAAACATTTGATAAATCACTTGAAGTTTGTTAGGGTCAAACGATAAAACAATTTTATTTTTACATAAATTATACTAACTTTAATTGTGTTTGTTTTGAAACATTTTAAACATCAGAAAGTGAAATTATTGACAAACGGAATAGACATTCATAGCAAATAGAATCCAAGGGACCGTTGAGGAAGAGATTCTTCAAGCAAGAGGGCTGAACCCTTGGGAGAGAGGGAAGAAGAAGAAAAGAAGAATAAAAAATATAAATATATTTTTTACTGAATAGTCCTCATCAATAGCTACAACTTTGCCCTAGACACCAAATTGATCAGCATAATCCTTCAAAAGTTACTGATTTTTGAATATTTCTTGAAACCATGGCTTGATTTTTTTTTTAAAATTATTGTAAATAATTCAAGGTGGCCACTTTGAACATTGTCCCAGTCAATGGACATTAACATCAAAACATATTTGCAACGGCCTTAACTAAACAATTAAACAATTCTTTTACTATCTATAATTCAACATACATTCCTTTTAAGATTGAATTGAAATCGAGAGCATTTATCATAACATGAATTTTAAATTATTGGAATCATACTGATTTGAAAAGTTCAGTATGTTGATACAATAAGAGACAAAAAAAAACAAAAACGGGTTTTACAAATCTTTTAAAAAAATGTTCCAAATAATGATGAAGTCAATCAATAAAAACACGTTTTTAATGTTGTAATGTTTGTAAAGCTAGAAACTTAAGTTCAGCGTTATTCAATACCATAATTTCCACCATTAATTTTTATTATCTAGTGCATGTTGCGTTCCATTAATCAACCAGTTTAAATTTAATATGCTAAATTACTCAACATGAACAAACAAACACAGTTTCACGAAGTAAACCCCCCTCTTCCAGACCTTTGCATGCACGTCCTCAAGAGTTTAATAATCATCCATTCGCTCGAGCACCGTAATGATTTACGTGACACACCGCAATCCAAACCCCAAACCCAATTCCGTGCTTTCTCTCTTTTCAAAAACATTCACCAATTGACACCTGTTTGCCGCCGCCGCCAGTCAGTGTAACATTGCAACCTGTGTGTTACTATATAGCTTTTTCAAACCATATTGACACATTTACCTTCAACCAAGCGGGGGTTTGTGTAAAAGTATCTCCCACGTGAGCGCACTTTTCTCGAGGGGAGGAAGAAAAGCGAAGGGAGGAAACATAACTCAACTACTTTGCATTTTAGGGTTAGGGGAGCGACATTTGGTCTATTTGAAAATTTATTTTTTGAACACTAGATTTTAAGTTTCCATTCCAAAAATAGACCCAAATTCCGCACACCATAGGTCCAAAATAGGTCCAACCACGTGCTCCCGCTCGTTTGCGAGGGGGGAAAAGCACGTCATTTTCCTCCCGCACCAAAGTTGTTTACATTCTGTCGCTTGCCGCGCTCACCAATACAATCGCACCCTCTGATAACTGATAACGGCCACACCAGCACAAGCGCAGCGCCAAGCAAAACACCACACCAACACACCCGTGAGCACCTCCCACGTGTTCATTTTCCCCACGTGCGTTCATTTTGGGGTGTTGAAAAATTTCGTCCTCGCGCCGACCGACCATTCACTGTCGAACTTTGGACTGGTCCGGACGTGTTTCGGAGCGCGCGCTCGCGGTCGTCACAGTTTTCTAGAAGGGTGTGAGAGAGTGAAAAGAGCAAGAAGAAGAAAAAAGTGTGAAAAACTGTGTCAGCAGGGAAGGACAATTTTTGGCCGTTTTCCAGGGTGCGGATCACGGAATTTCGGAAGTCGCAGACCGCGGAATCGAGGGAAATTGCGGTGAAAAACGGTCCGGGAGTTCTGGGAGTGGGAAAAGCTGGATCAGGTGTCGCGAGCTGTTTTTTTTCTAATTTAATTAATCTGAGTTTGTCGTTTTCCACGGCTTTTCCGGGGGTAGAAAAGCTTCCAAATCGAGTTGGGCTGCCTCAAAAGGGTGGAAAAGTGTGAAAATTCGTGCTGAAAAGCCTTCCTCAGAAGCTGCGACGGAAAAGGGGCATCCAATTTTCAAGAAGGCGGAGAAAATCTTAAGTTTTCACAATTAATGGGAAAATAAGTGCAGGGAAAAAAGCTCTCCGCTTGTGTTGGTGTGGAAAAGCAGTCGCGCGCTCGTTAGTGTTGGTGTGTGCAGCGTGACGAGTTGTGTCTACTCCCCCCGAAAGCAGCAGCAGCAGCAGCAGTCTTCAACGGAGGACATCCGAGAAAAGGAAAAGCTTGTGGCGCAGTGTTGGTGCGATAACAGCGTGGGGGTTTGTTTGTGGTCGTGAAAGGCGATCGGAGCGCCTCTGGTGGCCAAAAAGGGGGGCGACTCTTTTTTGAGTCTTTTGTGAAGGAAAATTACGCACAGTTGCTGCAGCGAAGGAAAGCTTTAGGAATTGCAACAGCGGCATCGGAGAAGGGAGTAAGGAGTGGGTGGTGGAATTTTTCAACTTCAGGACCTTCAGCCAGTGTAAGAGCCTGTGAGGAGCAGCAGCAGCCGCACAGATGAGTGCTTTCCTGCGTTGGGTGGTCTAACCAATATGGCCGAGTGGTCGCCGAGCAATAGGACACATCTGGATCAACTGACGGTGGGTGGAACCGGTGGAAGCTTGCTTCTTTGTTTTGGGGCACAGGGATATCTTCATGTCATTTAAATTACATTCGACATTAAATTACCATACCGGAGCCACTTTTCCAATGACTTCAACTCCATCTCAGGAATTTGGGAGTTTTAGCGTCTCCAACAACAACCCTGAAAAATATATCAAAAACAAACAGATGTGAATCCCATTTTATATAATTCAACAAATCATGTAAACACTGCACAGAAAATAAAGTAGTAATCCAGCTGCGTGTAAAAGGCCTGGGTGTAAAATAAATTTTGCAATATTTTATGAAATTCTGTGTAATAATACACCCTGAATTATGTAGCCCATCAGTATGGGAAACCTACTTGACCGAAATGTCAAGCTCACATATACGTTTATCCTTTCCATTTTGCATCGGTCTGATGGCCGAGTGGGCTAAGGCGCCAGTCCTTACTGTTGGTGCTGGGTTTGAGTCCCGTCGGTTGAAACTTTTTTTTTGTGTTTACAAAAATTTTACATGCAGCGTGTAATATTGAGTGTCTTTTTTGACGAAGGTGATGTGCATGCTTTTGCATGTGATTTTACCATCGGATTTTTTTGCTGTGTGTCTACCATCAAAGCAAACTGTTAAACACCAAAAAATCGCCAATTGGCAGCTCCCAACGGAGGAGGGATAACATTTTGGTGTCAGGCCTAAATTTTAAAATAACTTTTGATGCCAAAAATACCCAAACTAAGAAACGTGCGATAACAGCTCGGGAAAAAGGGAAAATTTTCATAGAATTTCCTCCTTAACCCCAACATATCAAAAAAGGAGACAAAATTCTTATTTCATATTTTCTAAAATATTATCAAAATAAATCTTTTCTTTGAATTTACTAAGCTACTTTATTCCTATTTTTCGCGAAAAAAGCTTTTCTGTGAATCGTGACACAATGCAAAGATAAATTTAAATAATTTTGTTTTCAAAGAATCCATTATTTATGAAATGATTTACAACAATTTAATAATTTTATGAAATGGTTTATGGGTAATTCTCCGCCAACTCACACAGCAGTTGCCCTGACCCCTCTTCGATTTGCGTGAAACTTTGTCCTAAGGGGTAACTTTTGTCCCTGATCACGAATCCGAGGTCCGTTTTTTGATATCTCGTGACGGAGGGGCGGTACGATCCCTTCCATTTTTGAACATGCGAAAAAAGAGGTGTTTTTCAATAATTTGCAGCCTGAAACGGTGATGAGATAGAAATTTGGTGTCAAAGAGACTTTTATGTAAAATTAGACGCCCGATTTGATGGCGTACTCAAAATTACGAAAAAACGTATTTTTCATCAAAAAAAACACTAAAAAAGTTTCAAAAATTCTCTCATTTTCCGTTACTCGACTGTAAAAATTTTTGGAACATGTCATTTTATGGGAAATTTAATGTACTTTTCGAATCTACATTGACCCAGAAGGGTCATTTTTTCATTTAGAACAAAATTTTTCATTTTAAAATTTCGTTTTTTTTCTAACTTTGCAGGGTTATTTTTTAGAGTGTAACAATGTTCTACAAAGTTGTAGAGCAGACAATTACAAAAATTTTGATATATAGACATAAGGGGTTTTCTTATAAACATCACGAGTTATCGCGATTTTACGAAAAAAAGTTTTGAAAAAGTTGGTCGTCATCGATCATGGCCGTTCATGGTCACCCGCGACAGACACGGACGACGAAACAAAGAGAAACGCAAAAAGTTACTTTTTCAAAACTTTTTTTCGTAAAATCGCGATAACTCGTGATGTTTATAAGCAAACCCCTTATGTCCATATATCAAAATTTTTGTAATTGTCTGCTCTACAACTTTGTAGAACATTGTTACACTCTAAAAAATAACCCTGCAATGTTAGAAAAAACACGAAATTTTAAAATGAAAAATTTTGTTCTAAATGAAAAAATGACCCTTCTGGGTCAATGTAGATTCAAAAACTACATTAAATTTCCCATAAAATGACATGTTCCAAAAAATTTTACAGTCGAGTAACGGAAAATGAGAGAATTTTTGAAACTTTTTTAGTGTTTTTTTCGATGAAAAATACGTTTTTTCGGAATTCTGAGTACGCCATCAAATCGGGCGTCTAATTTTACATAAAAGTCCCTTTGACACCAAATTTCTATCTCATCACCGTTTCAGGCTGCAAATTATTGAAAACACCTCTTTTTCGCATGTTCAAAAATGGAAGGGTCGTACCGCCCTCCGTCACGAGATATCAAAAAACGGACCTCGGATTCGTGATCAGGGACAAAAGTTACCCCTTAGGACAAAGTTTCACGCAAATCGAAGAGGGGTCGGGGCAACTTTTCCCGATTTCGTGTGAGTTGGTAGAGAATTACCCTTATAGTATTTAAAAACAAATTAAAGTGATTAAATATGTTTGCTGTGTTATCGTACAAACACCTTCCAAATTCCTTTTCAAAAATACTTGGTTTCTTACTGTACTGCACAGTTCAACAAAAATGCATCCATGCGACCAGTTTCTAGTGATAATTTTCCCAATAAATTTGAATTTACTAAGGGTTTCCATTTTCAACAGGTTTAGAATTTTCCGGGAAACGGTAAAATAATTTAGAAGATCTCGGAGATTCCATTACAACAACACTGCAACATTACAATTTTTAATATTTGATAATTTGGTAATCCTTTTCCAATGAGATTCGAAAGAACAAGTTTCGTTGAAATAAATCTCATTTGTAAATTTGATAATAAATACCTGTATTTTGAATTGTTTTTTTTTTTACTAAAAAAGAAAAGTTGCAATATGTTTAGCAAGAATGTTTAAATCGAATTTTAAAAGCATAGTTTTATTTCATTAGTATTTTATCTTTGAATCTATGAACACACTTTTCAGGAAAAAATTACTTTCAAAAGTTTTTTGTAGGCAATTTCCTTAGGTATCCAATGCTTCAAAGAGCAAGTTGTTTAATCGAGAATTGATGAGAAATCTATTTTTCAGTTTCTGATTTAATTTTCTTCATAATTTATTGGAAACTTTTAAATAATTGTTCAGAAAACTTGTCTTTTTACCTTCGTCAAAAAAGATTACTCATCAATATGTGCCAAATTAGACAAGTTACAACTTTGTAGACGTCAAACGCCAAACGTTTTGATCCTTTATTTTTAACTGAGTTAAAATGGTTTAAAAGGTTGCCCAGACCATATTTTGTTTCAATAATTTTGATGATTTCAAAAGTTATGAATTGAATGTTTTAAATATCAAATATTTACAGATGTTTTTCAAATATTGAGCAAAAGAAAAAAGAATAGTTGAAAAATTTAAAAAATACGAATACAAAATTGAGCATTTAAAGTAAACCCAACATAACAAGAAAAAAAATTTTGGTTTTATGCAGATAAGTGAACAAAAAATTCATTGATTTCCATTGATTAGCAACATTTAGTACAAATTAACTTTGTAGCGCCCATTTTTTGTATTTTTTGCATAAACTATTTTAAAAATATCAAAAATATTTTTTTGAAGAACTTAATTAAAGTTTTATCAACTAAAAACCAGTTAAAATGCATTTTCCTGCGTTTATAATCATATTTAGCATGTTATTTATGAAATATCAATAAACAGTCCCACAAAAAAAAAATCGCGAAAAAAAATTTGGGTATAAAATGAATTTTAAACACATTTTTATCCAAATGTTGAAACCTAGGCTTTTAGTTATTTTTTTTGCCACCCCCATCGACTTTGATCAAGGCCGAGGGACATAAACTTCAAAAAAAGAATTTCAGCATATTTGTCGCCAGTATTGGCTTTGAAAATCAAGGGGATTTTTTTTTTCAAAAAACTTTAAAACTTCAATGGAAACTGCCGTGTAATCAACTAACAACAAATTAAAATGCATTGTCCTGCGTTGATAATTTGATGCCTCTATTCTGCCTACCATTGAAAAAACGGCTAATATCCACTTTTGACAAAAACGAGATATTAGCACCAGGTGGTAGAGGATGTTCCAACGCATCTTCTGGAACTTGAATTTTACTGATATAGTGTTTAGATTTGGCTGCCGATGCGAAAAACCGAACGGCTAATATGCCACTCTTATGGGAAATTGCCTTGACGGAGATTTTGTAACAAACACTAGAACACGTTTTTCTCGGAATACATGATTTGGCATAATAGCCGAATCTCTTGTACTAAGCTTACTGGTTTTCCTATCTAATTAGCATACATAGTTAAACGAAAATCATGGTAATATTACAAATTTACATATTTTTTAACATTGTAAGAGAGCACAGATGCATCAAACACCTTTTTTCTGACATGGGTAATTCTCCGCCAACTCACACAGCAGTTGCCCCGACCCCTCTTCGATTTGCTTGAAACTTTGTCCTAAGGGGTAACTTTTGTCCCTGATCACGAATCCGAGGTCCGATTTTTGATATCTCGTGACGGAGGGCGGTACGACCTTCCATTTTGAACATACGAAAAAGAGTTGTTTTTCAATAATTTGCAGCCTGAAACGGTGATGAGATGAATTTTGGTGTCAAAGGGACTTTTATGTAAAATTAGACGCCCGATTTGATGGCGTACTCAGAATTTTGAAAAAACGTATTTTCATCGAAAAACACTAAAGTTTTAAAATTCTCCATTTTCCGTTACTCGACTGTAAAATTTTTTGGAACATGTCATTTTATGGGAAATTTAATGTACTTTTCGAATCTACATTGACCCAGAAGGGTAATTTTTTCATTTAGAACAAAATTTTTCATTTTAAAATTTCGTGTTTTTTCTAACTTTGCAGGGTTATTTTTTAGAGTGTAACAATGTTCTACAAAGTTGTAGAACAGACAATTACAAAAATTTTAATATGTAGACATAAGGGGTTTGCTAATAAACATCACGAGTTATTGCGATTTTTCGAAAAAAAGTTTTGAAAATAGTGGTCGTCGTTGATCATGGCCGTTCGTGGTCACCCGCGACAGACACGGACGACGTAACAAAGAGAAACGCAAAAAGTAACTTTTTCAAAACTTTTTTCCGTAAAATCGCGATAACTCGTGATGTTTATAAGAAAACCCCTTATGTATGTATATCAAAATTTTTGTAATTGTCTGCTCTACAACTTTGTAGAACATTGTTACACTCTAAAAAATAACCCTGCAAAGTTAGAAAAAACACGAAATTTTAAAATGAAAAAAATTGTTCTTAATGAAAAAATGACCCTTCTGGGTCCATGTAGATTCAAAAAGTACATTAAATTTCCATTAAAATGACATGCTCCAAAATTTTTTACAGTCGAGTAACGGAAAATGGGAGAATTTTTAAAACTTTTTTAGTGTTTTTTTCGATGAAAAATACGTTTTTTGGGAATTCTGAGTACGCTATCAAATCGAGCGTCCAATTTTACATAAAAGTCCCTTTGACACCAAATTTCTATCTCATCACCGTTTCAGGCTGCAAATTATTGAAAAACACATCTTTTTTCGCATGTTCAAAAATGGAAGGGGTCGTACCGCCCCTCCATCACGAGATATCAAAAAACGGACCTCGGATTCGTGATCAGGGACAAAAGTTACCCCTTTGGACAAAATTTCACGCAAATCGAAGAGGGATCGGGGCAACTTTTCCCGATTTCGTGTGAGTTGGTAGAGAATTACCCACATAAAAGATGTACCGGTACCCCTTCCCAGATGTAATATTACCATGATTTTTTTTCTGTGTAGCTTGCAGGCAGTAAAAAAAATGTGTAAATTTGGATGGTTCACCCAAAATTCAGAGTCGAGATATTCGTTCTCTCAAAATTTATTGAGGGCTCAGTGCCAAAATCGATAGAATAATGGTACCAACTCACACCATCATAACAAATGAGTTCATTCGTTAGTTGAATCAATAAATCTCCAACAAGTGTCATACATCGACTTCTGACTTCTCCTTGGTCACCAAGCTGTGGTGGCCGAGGCAGCTAAGTCATTGGATTGGTTTGTCAAAGGTCTCTGGTTCGATTCCCGTTGTCGACACTTTTGGTTTTTTGTTTGACGGATGAACTTTTTTTGCAAATGAACCTCGAGAGAATAGTTCTATCGCCCATCTCGAGCTGTGTTCTCTGCGTCCGTGAATGGTACCACTATTCTCTCGACTCGAGACCATCATTCTCTCGGACTAGCGCTGCCAGTTTTGGGTGTTGAATATTACCTCTTTAATGATGTAATTTTACCTCAATTTTGACTGAAAAAGTGAAATCACACCAGAAAAGTGGTAAAATTACACATCTTCAGAAGTAAAACTACACATTTCTCTGACATAAAAATTGTGCCCTCTCCCAGATGTAATAGAAGCGAATGACATAAATGTTGAAGCTGCCTTAAATGAATTTACTATGGGGAATTTATACTTTTTACCACTTCTTAAAGAAAGTAACCCAAAACCCTGTTCAAATTTCTATAGGTTTTGTACGGGGAACAACTTTGTAGAAATCGCAAAGCGCTATGAATTGAACTCGAAAAGATACAGGTTGTTTTTTGGATTTTTTTTCCAGCGAAAAAAAAAATGCTCAACAAACAAATCTTTTAGGGATAAATTCCTAGCGCTTTAACGCTGTTCTACAAAGTTGTTCCTATGATTGTTAGGATGAGAAAATTGCATCGGATTCGGAAAACTTTCTCGAAAAAGAGTTAAAAAGTGAAAAAATGCAACTAAATTGATTAAAACTCCATTAAAACTTCAGGTCAAAGGTGAAACCACTAAACCTTAACCAAATGAGCTCAAATTTTCAGACTAGCTTTTGGAACCATAGTTCTTGACAATTCCGGTTGATGGGCTCAAAATAAAACACTATTGTCTCTTTCATATAACCGTGAACCACACTACTGAACATGTTTCATGTTTCTCGTGAATGAAATCGTAATAAACGTGTAATGTGATTTGAACTTTTTTGTCACCCGGCCTTAATCCTGCTAAAGAACATAACAACGGTTGTGAATGAAAAAACAAAACGTGACCGTGCAAAAGCTACATAATTTCCCCACGAGTGACAAGTTTCCACGTGTTTTTATCCGTTACAAAACGCGGGGGCTCCGCCAAACTAAGTTATACAATATCGGCTGGCTTTCTTCACTCACACCCACCAGCCAGCTGACAGTTCGTCGCCGTCGTGCTAACTTGTCGCCCGTGCATTTTGGGCCAAATTGAGTTAAGAACGCTATTTTGTGTAGCTAACAATGCCTCACCTTTTGACCTTTACAGATTCGATTTCAATCCTGAGATATTCAATAAAAACAAAAAAAACTCCGTGCATTGTTGTCGCTCTTCATATGTAAGAAGTTTCAATCTTGTCGTGCTATCTTGTCACTCCCTGAAAATTGATGTAAGTGCGACAACTGGCCAAAGGGATTTCAGGTCAGAACGTGTTTGACGCACGTACAAGTTAGACTACCATTAAACATTTGTAATTTCGGGACAATGCACATAATGGTCAGCAAAACAAAACGTGTTTGTTATTGTTTACATTGCGTGCTTTCGTTTTTGTTTATTCAAGGTCAAACATTAAAACGCATTTTTCTCGAAACGCCGAAATGGCGGGTGCGACAAGATAGCACGACGACGTCGAGTTGTGGGCGGTAAAGCCAGAATCGGTGTATGGTAATTAAAAATCAATAGATTGGGTTTGACGTCGAACATGTGGCGTGTATGGGCTCGGTGGGTTAGCTGTTCTAGAGTATGTACTACAAGCGACTATCGGCGCACGTGGATCAGGTACTGCTTTTGGCCCTTCTCTTGCAAACCGTTTCTCAACCTGGGATCGCCGCGAAGGTCAAGCATCCCGAACTGCTGACATGGGACTTAATACAATACCGGTTAGAAAAGTGGCACCTTTTAGAGTAGTTACTAACTAGAATAGGGAGTGTAGTAACTACAAATGTTTTATAACAACAACAAATAATTAAAAAAAATGTTGTTAGGAGGTGATGTCTTAAAATAACTAATACATATTTTTACCATATGACATTCGATCACTGATTCTTCAATATCAAACGAATCATATATTTAAAAAAAATGCAATGCACGGTAATGGCACAATAGTGAAGAAGAATGGAAAGAAAAAATCTCCAATGTCAATTAAGTGCAGAGCCGGTGAGGCAAGATGAATGCCACCAGATTGGAAAAAGAAAGCAAAGGCTCAGCATTCGCCACCCTACCGCGTTTGTGGCCAATCTGCAGAGGAGGACATCCTGTGGGCCTCACCACTCCCCCCCTCCAGCCATTCTTAAAGCACACTCGGAGAAATATGGCTCAATGTCTCCTCGAGTTTGGCCGATAATTTTTCATGATTCAGCACACGGACTCTGACGGATGATGGTAAAAGAACACACATACACAGATGGTTGTTGGCCTTTGGAAAATGTAAGCTGGCACGTTTCAAGGTGGAGGAAATTGTAGAGAGAGAAAAAAGAGGGATCGTTTCAAGTGTGGGGTTGGACTCTAGATTTGATGGAAAAGGAAAATTTCCTGGGCACCTGTGATTTTTGAAAAGCATCTTTTGACTGACAGGTTCAACCAAATTACTGTGAAATATTTTATTTTATTCATCATAAGTTTCAACATGAATAGTTTACGCTGAATATATGTAATGTCGTCAGTTGTGTAAGCTCAAATCAATGGTTTAATCGACTTAATCAGTATATTTTCAAAAACAAAAGATGGATTTGCTTTAAAAAAATAAGTATCAACACAAACATTTCAAGAAAAAAATATTTCGAAAGCACACGATTGAGTTTTAGGGGCGAAAATTTCGAAAAATTGGTTAAAAATGGTCAAAATCATATTTTTTTCAAAATACTTTTTCGTAAGATTTTGATAACTCGTAAAGATTACATCCAAACTCCTTATGTTTATATATAAAAAAGAATTTTGTTTGCTTTACAATTTTGTGGAAAATGTTAACATAACACTATTAAAAATAATCCTGCATTTGTGGCTATAATCACGTAATTTAAAATGAAAATACAGTCATGCCTCGATTTTGCACGCCTCGGTTTTGCACTGCCCCGGTTTTGCACCGTTCAGCTGCCTCGGTTAAGCACGGCTCAGTGCTTAACTGAAGCACAGAGCTTATGGGTTTTTGGCTTTATGGGAAACATTGGCTTTAACCGTATAAAAAATCATGCAAATATCAAAAAATTATAGTGTATTGGAATCGGGATGATGTCAGTTATCCATTAAAATTATTATTTCATGAAAATTTTCACAAAAATACGTATTTTTCCTGTATTTCAAAAATGCATTTTTTTTCTCTCTAAAGAATCCAAAAATATATTGTTATTGCAATATGGGTATCAAATGATCAAGTTTTTTAATACATTTCGGATGTAACAACAACATTTTTAGAAAATACACAAAATTTTCACAAAACTACGTTTTTTCGAAAAAAATACTCATAATTTCAATTTTTACAATGTGGGTATCAAACGATCGGGATTTTTTCATACATTTCGAATGTAATAGCAACATTTTTAGAAAATACTCAAAATTTTCACAAAACTACATATATTCGAAAAATATACTCAAAATTTCCATTTTTATAATGTAGGTATCAAACGATCGGGATTTTTTTATACATTTCGAATGTAATAACAACATTTTAAGAAAATATTCAAAATTTTCACAAAACTACATATTTTTGAAAAATATACTCAAAATTTCCATTTTTACAATGTGGGTATCAAACGATCGGGATTTTTTCATAAATTTTTTTACTCCAAATTTTCACAAAACTACATATTTTTGAAAAACTTCTCAAAATTTCAGTTTTTACAATGTGGGTATCAAATGATCGAGATTTTTCCATACATTTCGAATGTAATAACAACATTTTTTGAAAATACTGAAAATTTTCACAAAACTACTTATTTTTGAAAAACTTCTCAAAATTTCAGTTTTTACAATATGAGTATCAAATAATTGGGATTTTTTCATACATTTCGAATGTAATAACAACATTTTTTGAAAATACTCACAATTTTCACAAAACTACGTTTTTTCGAGAAAAAAAAATACTGAAAATTTCCGTTTTTACAATGTGGGTATCAAACGATCTGGATTTTTTCATACATTTCGAATGAAATAACAACATTTTTAGAAAATACTCAAAATTTTCACAAAACTACGTATTTTTGAAAAACTTCTCAAAATTTCTGTTTTTACAATGTGGGTATCAAACGATCGGAATTTTTTCCTACATTTCGAATGTAATAACAATATTTTTTGAAAATACTCAAAAAAAAATTACAATATGGGTATCAAAGAATCCAATCATTTTTTTAAATACGTAGTTTTATGAAAATTTTGAGTATTTTCATTTTTTTTATAACATTCGAAATGTTTGAAATAATTCCGATCGTTTGATACCCACATTGTAAAAACGGATATTTTGAGTATTTTTTTTCGAAAATACGTAGTTCTGTGAAAATTTTGAGTATTTTCAAAACATTTTGTTATTACATTCGAAATGTATGAAAAAATCCCGATCGTTTGACACCCACATTGTAAAAACGGAAATTTTGAGTATATTTTTCGAAAATTCGTAGTTTTGTGAAAATTATGAGTATTTTCAAAAAATGTTGTTATTACATTCGAAATGTATGAAAAAATTCCGATCGTCTATACCCATACTGTAAAAACGGAAATTTGAGTATTTTTTCGGAAATACGTAGTTTTGTGAAAATTTTGAGTGTTTTATTTTTTTTAATATCTTTCGAAATGTATGAAAAGATCCCGATCGTTCGATACCCACATTGTAAAAACAGAAATTTGGATTATTTTATTCGAAAATACGTAGTTTTGTGAAAATTTTGAGTATTTTCTAAAAATGTTGTTATTACATTCGAAATGTATGAAAAAATCCCGATCCTTTGTTACCCATATTGTAAAAATTGAAATTTTGAGTATTTTTTTCGAATAGACGTAGTTTTGTGAAAATTTGGAATATTTTCTAAAAATGTTTTTATTACATCCAAAATGTATGAAAAAAAAAAACCCAGATCATTTGATACCCATATTGCAATAACAATATATTTTTGGTTTCTTTAGAGAAAAAAATGCATTTTCGAAATACTGGAAAAATACGTATTTTTGCGAAAATTTTCATGAAATAATAATGGATAGCTGACATCATCCCCATTCCAAAACACTATAATTTTTTGATGTTAGCATGATTTTTCGTACGATTAAAGCCAATGTTTCCCGTATAGCCAAAATCCCATAAGCTCTGTGCCTCGGTTATGCACGCCTCGGTTTTGCATCCGCCATATGCGGTGCTAAACCGAGGCATGACTGTATTTGTTCTAACCCTGGCAGACTGAATAACAAAATTCATGCCATTTCAATAACAAATACTGTTAAAATAACAGAAAATGTTATGGAATCTTTTTGAATTTTTTTTTTGCATAAGGGTTTAAAAACAGTTTATGTTATCATAACAAAATGTGTTATTGGTCTAAAATTGGTTGAAAGCCAAAACAACTTTGGAATAACATTTTTTGTTATGGAAGAATACTTCTGTTATTGGGATGATCGGATTAGTTGTTGAAATAACAAAAAAGAATGACAAAGATTTGTTCGAAGAATAACTCAAAATGTTATTAGTCTGTTATTACAATAACAATCCAATAACAAAAAAATCATAACGACGAATAAAAAATCTTGTTATAAATTACATAAAATGTTATTATTCCAAAGTTATTCCCGTCTGCTCGGGAAATGAAAAAAAAAAAAACCTCTCTAGGTTATGGGAGATTCCACAATTACATTACATTTTTTTCACTAAATTATATGTCTCACGATTTTTGACAGTTGAGTAATGGGGAATTGCAACGATATTGAAACTATTTCAACTTAATTAATTAAAAAAGTGAAAATCCAGAAAAATTAAAGAGGTCGTACTGCCCCTCGGTCATGAGAAATCTAAAAATGAACCTAGGATTCGTGATCGAAACAAAGTTACTCTTTAGAACAAAGTTTTACGGAAATCGAAGAGGCATCGAGGAAACTTTTTCCGATATCGTGTGATTTGGTGGAGAACTAACCTTTAGTTTTCTATTGCAATGATTTTATTTAAAAAGAGTTTTGATTATGAGGAAATCTATTTAGATTTATTTTTACACATTGGAAAAAGGAACACTTTCTACTCAACTGAAAAAAAAGAGCAAAACTTCTCCAGGAAGTAGAAAAAATAACTTTCCCATCACAATCACCGTCTGCTCCAATACACAGTCACATCACCACCGCACAGCATAAAGAAGAGTAGTACCGCCTGTTTGACCTAGTTTCTACGGCTGTGTGAGTGCACTTCCGCCTCGCAAACACACCTGCCGGCTGCAGTCACCGAGGTTGGTTGGCCCGATTGCAAGTGGTGGTGGTGGTGCAGCGGAAGAAAGAGGGCTTGCTATTGTTTCGTTGCGACTTTGGAGGCTTCCACCACTGACTTATGAGCTTACCGTTGTGTGCCACTGTGAAATATTAATTATGCTCCCGGGCAAACACAGTCCGTCCGACTGACTGTGATGGCCAACGGTGATGGGTTTTAATACATCTTGCTGTGGAGAGAGTGTGTGTGTGTGTGACCATGTTTGTTGGTTTAAACTTTTACTCTATGAATTTAGGACGAAGGGACCTATTGTTGACTCAAACTGAAGTGAAAGGAATGAGAATAATTCATCTCATGGTGAGCACTTTACTTTTAATTGTTTATAAAACTAAAATTTTGTGATGCCCCTAATACATACAGATTTTTGAAGCATTGTTGATTAAAACATCTTTTTTCTGCCTTTGATAAAGTGTCAACCTTCTCCGAGCCAAAATGGAACCAGCTGGAAGAAAAAAGTTACATTTATACACTCTGCAAAAATCCCTCGGGGACAGCAGCGTAACGATTCTCGAGCGAGTTGAGTTGTGAACTCTAATGTAATTAACATCGGCAGCTGGGCCGAGCATCCGCTTGTGCGTGTGTGGTGGTTTTTTTTTGCTTGTTTCGTAGAACCGAGCCAGATAAATGAGTGTTCGTGACTCGATGAAGCTTGCATGAAAGGCTTATTCCCACGAGGAAGCTCACTGGAGGCAACGATGAAAGGTGTTAGACCTTTCCAACTTTTTCCGTATAAATGTTGGACTTAAACTCTGTGAAATATAAGACACTGCCTTGTTTAGAAGAACAGAAAATAGCTCTGCACTCCAGGGTTTTCAGATTATTAAAGTTTACTATTATAAGAATTCAAATTTTATCAATGCTACTCAAGGGCTCAAATTCCGTATCAGACGATGTACTAAACAACAATAAAAAAACCATCCACTTTAAAGACACACAGGTCTTTTGTGGTCAATAGCCAATAGCGTGAATGGGGCGAGCACCCAATCCTCTTTTTACTCAAAGTAACCTTCCACCCCAGCAGGGCTGTGGAGTCGGGTCATGTTCCATACGACTCCGACTCCGGCTTTTTGAGATAAGCCAACTCCGACGTCGACTTCGGCTTTCAACTCTAACCGACTCCGACTCTGACTCCAACTCTGGCCTACCACACAGCAAAAAATCCGATGGTAAAATCGCATGCAAAAGCATGCACATCACCTTCGGCAAAAAAGACACTTAATATTACACGTTGCATGTACAATTTTTGTGAACACAAAAAAAAAAGTTGCAACCGACGGGAGTCAAGCCCTCCACCAACAGTTAGGACTGGCGCATTAGCCCGCTTGGCCATCAGACCGACGAAAAAAAGAATAAACGTATAAGTCGACGTCGTCGTGCTATCTTGTCGCACCCGCCATTTTGACGTTCCGAGAAAAACGCGTTTTAATGTTTGACCTTGAATATACAAAAACGAGAGCACGCAATCTAAACAATAACAAACACGTTTTGTTTGGCTGACCATTCTGTGCATTGTCCCAAAGTTTGGTTGAAGTTGGTTGCTGGAGTCCCACAAATGTTTACGGTAGTCTAGCTTGTACGTGCGACAAACGCATCCTGAATTTCCTGGCCTGAAATCTCTTTGGCCTTTTGTCGCACTTACATCAATTTTCAGAGTGTGACAAGATAGCACGACAAGATTGAAACTACTTTCATATGTAAAGTGACAAAAATGCACGGAGTTTTTTCGGTTTTTGTTGAATATCTCAGGATTGAAATCGAATTTTGGGGATCTGTGACGGTCAAAAGGTGAGGCATTGTGAGCTGCACAAAATGGCGTTCTAAACTCAATTTGGCCCAAAATGCACGTACGACAAGTTAGCACGATGGCGACGATGTGAGCTTGACACTTCGGTCAAGAAGGTTTCCCATACTGATGGGCTACATATCAGAGGGTGTAATATAACACAGAATTTCATAAAATAATGCAAAATTTATTTTACACTCAGGCCTTTTACATGCAGCTGGATTACTACTTTATTTGCTGTGCAACTCTAGCCGACTCCGACTCCAGCTTTAAAAAATTGTTGGCTCCGACTCGGCCTCCGAATCCACATATTTCTAAATTTTTCAAAGTTAGTTAACTATTATTTTGAAAAAAACTAACTTAATCCACCTATGTGGTTGGAGCCTTCCTCACTTTTTACCAACATTTGGTGATATGATGGGTTTGGTCTCAAATTCCATCTATTTCTCAAAAAAAAAAAAAAAAAAAAAAAAAAAAACACACACAAGTGTCACTTAAGCGGTCATAATTTAAGACAGGGTTGCCAGAGCTTCCATGTTATGGACTCATTGGAAATACTCATTACCTAACCAAAGATGGATCGGATGATGGATCTGTACATAGCTTAGGCAACCTTCGGGAAGTCGCGTGTTTTCACCTTTCTTACAAGTGCTACTGTGTACAAAGTACACTTACGCGACTGCCGGTGGGTTTTTAACCTAAACAGTACATAAATATCACTCAAGTTGTCATGTCTCGAGACAGGGTTGCCAGTTCTTCATTGGAAAGGTCTTTCGATTATCTAACCAACGATGGGTCGGATGATGGATCCGGACATCGTTTACATACCTTTAAGTAAGATTCGGCTTCAAAAAAGTTCATAAATATCACTTAAGTGGTCATAACTTGATACAAGGTTGACAGATCTTCAATAATTCAGACTCGTTTGAAAGATCTTTTGATTACCTATCCAAGGATTGGTTGGATGATAGATCCGGATATAGTTTTCATACAGATAAGTGAGATCCGGCTTCAAAAAGTGCATAAATATCACTTAAGTGGTCTTAACTTGAGACAGGGTTGCCAGATCAATGTTTTGGACTCATTGCAAAGGACTTTTGATTACCTAACCAAAGATGGATTGGATGACAGATCCGGACATAGCTTACATGCATTTAAGTGAGATCCGGCATAAGAATGTACATAAATATCACTTAAGTGGTCATAACTTGAGACAAGGTTGCCAGAACTTCAATGTTTTGGTCTCATTGGAAAGGTCTTTTGATTACCTGACTATCAAAGTCACCTAGGTTTTAAAAATACAAAATGTAAACGAATTTTTTTTTTAAAGCTCCATTGATTTTTATTAAAACGTACATGGACATCAAGCCATGGCTGAAGGAAATTATTATTGCAAATTAATGTACCTAAATTTTTTTTTCGTGGAATGGACGCTTTAGGGGTCTTTTTCAAATATCCGTGACCTTGAAAATATTCTAACTAGGATTTTTCAAATAATTTTAATTTAATTTTTTTTATATATATAAAAGAAGGCGCGCAATAAATCTTGAATCTTCAACTAGAACGAAGCTTAATGAACGATCGTGCGCCTCCATCAAAATATATGCAAAAAATCTAAATTAAAAAATAACACCAAAATCCTCAGGTAAAATATTTTCTAGGTCACTGATATTTCAAAAAGCAATGATTATTATTTTTAATCTTTTTAATGTATCTCGCAACTTTTTTCCTAAAAAACATGTTTACTTAAAACTTCGAAAACATTCGACACACTCTTTGAGAAAAAAATGAATTGTAAGGGCACATAAATAAAAGCAAAAGGAAGCAGTCAAGAATCAATTGAATATTTGTGACTAAGTGACTACAAAACCAATATTGTTTATTTTTTTAGTTATGATATTACATACTTGGCCAAGCTTGGGTAAGAGACGATTAACATGTTATCATTCAATGATTCTAGTGAAATAACACAATTAAAACATTCCAATCACAATAAAAATGCTTCAAAACATAAGGCATCTGATAAATCTCTTTCAGAAAATGAATAAAAGGGCAACGCAGTGCATGCAACTCAAAAAACAATTGAAAATTTACGAAGTTTTGTGAATTAACCTGCATTATAACAATAACAACAATACACAATGAAAAACACATAATTTTTGATAACTTCGACTCCGACTCCGACTTCGGGATATCAGAAATATTTGGCTCCGACTCTGACTCCGACTCCAGCTGTTCGAGTTTTGACGACTTCGACTCCAGGTCCCCAAAAAGACCCGACTCCACCGACTCTGGCTCCGACTCCAACTCCGACTCCACAGCCCTGCACCCCAGAATCCGAACTGACGACCTTTAGATTGTGAGTCCAACTGCCTACCACACGGATAAAGAAGAGTTCCCAAACAAAGTGTTCAAATCCCATGGTACGATTTTGAAAAAAAAAAACCTCTATCGAGACAGGACCCAGGAAGACGACCTGGTCTGTAAAATTTTAAAAAGTTATTGTGTTATTGTGCAAGTAACCCAAGTAACATTTTTTTCCAGGAGTTCTACAAGAGCTCTTCAAGATAGCTACAGCATAGCAGTTTAGACCGCGGTAGGATAAAACTCTCTTCAAGTACTCTTCCAAACTCCTGAAGAAATTTTGAAGAAAGTTTTATTCTACCGCGGTCCAAACTGCTATGCTGTAGCTATCTTGAAGAGCTCTTGTAGAACTCCTGGAAAAAAAATGTTACTTGGGAAGGTGAAGAGAGTGAAAAGAAGAACTAGATTAGAGGCGTGGTTGTATGATCAAATCTACAGCTGAACACTACTTTGGTGTCTTGGGACAACTAGAATCCCAAGGAACACGGTGGCTTAAGGGTAAAGTACCCCGCTAGAGACGTGGGTGGTACGAGTTCTAATCCCGTCTGTGACCTGGTGATTTTTTTTCGCTTCTTAACCACTTGATACTACCAGTTGTCGTTTATCTTCGAATGTCGTCTTCCAAATTATTGTATTTGTATGAGCTATTTGGATAATTTTTCTTCGATTCTACACGACTTGAACCTTCAAAAACCGTGGTATTAATTGATTGATCATTTGAATATCATTATTATGCAAATTGGTTATGTTATAAATCAGTTCGTGATAAAACCAGTGTTTAAAACAATTTTCTAAAAACTGCTGGTTCTTCGAGAAATAAAATCCAATTATCATTCTGTTGATTGCGTTTTGTAGATTTTCAGATGTACTAAACGGAAATGTCTAAGTATTTTTAAAACTAGTTTAAGTTTACCCATTTTTAGCGCTGTAACGTCATGAAATAAGTACAGATATATATGTCAACAGAAAAGTTACAACAGGTTGAAGTTTGCGTTGCAACGTCACGAAATTTTAAATCATGTTGGTGATATGGGAAAAAGTATTTGCGTAGTTGTTTGTTAAAGATGGATGGATGCAAAAAAAATGTTTTTTTTTATAAATTGCTTCCGAGAATATTTGCAGAAAAATTGTGTATGTGTCATTCACAAATTCCGTCACGTAATTTTTTTTTGCAATTTGAAAAGGTAGGTATTGTTAAGAAACTTTTTGACAATCAAATTGTCTTAATTGACCACTTGGTCTTAAGGGTCGTTTAGAAACCTAGAAAACCCTTTCCTTTTACTAAATAAAGGTATAGGTTTTACTTTATGGCTGGGCGTCATTTCCAACTTCGTAAATATTACGTTTTATCACGAATTTTCATCGGAAAAATCGTAAAAAAATCACACTGCATCGATTTTCGACGCTCTATCGATTCACCTTGACAGAACTCGTCTCTCTCCAACCCTCGAATTTTGAGAAAATAAATTCCGTGGAGTTCGAGTGATGTCTGTGTGTGGTAAAATTTTTGCAAAATTTTGTGTCGCGAAGTCCTTGGCTCCCCTATTTTCGATTTTTCGAAGTTGCATTTGAAAGCTGGTTTGCTGTGTTAGAGTAGTCTAAAAAAATGATCATTTCCGTCAATTTTAGCTAAAAACCACTTTAAAAAAAACATTAGCCCGTGCCGTTTCAACCGATTTTAGTTCTCTTAGACGCAAACCAGGAGCAGAGTGGGATCCAAATTAATTGGAATGTATCATATTGTATCGTCTTGATTTAGTAGCCGATACTGTAAAGGTACTGCATATCTAGGTAAATCTCTTGGGATCGATTCTTGTTTGACTACACTTTTTTCATTCACAGCGTACGGACTACGAGGAGAAGCCAAAGGTTTCTGGTACAAATCTTGCTTGTAATAACATGTTTTATGTGCTATAATTTTATTGACCTGAACCATTTAGTTAAATTGTCACTTTTTCTTCATATGGCGTTAAACTATTCACTTTCGTGACACGAGCCAGCTGTCTAGTCTCGTGACAATCGCCGTCAGTGCAGTAGTGCAGTCAGACTTTGTTGGAGCGTGTGTGTGTTGCCTCCAACAATCTCGTCTTCCGCTGACAGCTTTCAGCCCGAGTGGAATAAGAGCGAGCACGCCAAGTCGGGGTTAAAAGGGCAACTTTTCAGCCCTGCCTGCATGCAAATGGGAGCTTTCGGGAGCATCTAATGGGATGCTGCTGCCTCTTGTCAGCTGCGACGAGTGGCATCTCAGGAGAACATGCGACACACTTCAGTCTGGTGGCTGGGGCTGGGTCTCCGAGCTTAATGGCAAGAGACCACATCGCTCGGTGCCAGGCTCTGGCTATTAAGGGAATGAAATAATGCACTTTTTTCGTCTTTAAAAAAGAGGGGTTTTCTGTTATGTGTCACGAGAAGAAAAATCGATTTCCAGCTAATTAGTGCAAAGTGCTTTCCGATGATACTGCTAATGAGACGCATTTCGGTTTTGGTTGTACTGGAAAGACTTCAATTAGGTTTTGCTAACTTTTTAAATAATGTTGGCAAATTGTTGGGGTGCCATAACATGGTGATATGCTTGATATTGCAAATTATGCAAATTTTAAAATGTTTTATCCATCTAATCCAATTAAAACTCCTCCTCGCTGAATCTGTGTCAACCTAAAAACGGAATAATTTCCACGCTGGCAGGAAGTTATGGCCAAAGGGACCATTATCGGACAACTCTGTTGGAGCACCGAGATCTGCCAACCCGTATCGGCTCACATACACACACACACACACTTCCTGCAAATGCAATCGCGCCAAAGTTGGCCGTTTGATGTCCCGGCCTTATCGGTGTCATCGGTGTCATCCGTTCTGTCACAGGAAGTTAAATTACCACCACAGCAGCAGAAGGAAGTCGGTCGACCTGAGTGAAACCAACACCACACAAAACTGACTGTGTGCAGGTCACAAATCACGCTACGGTTGGTTTTTTTGTCGTAAAATGTTGATTTGTAACTGCAAAAAAAAAATCCGAAAAATCAAAAAAAGGAAGTGAAGAAATGTTTCGTAATCTGTGGAAGTCCCCTCAAGACTATATTTGTAGATGTGTGCGTACGACTAACCAATTGCCGCTGGAAGTTTGCATCGATTTCCGCTTCACACTGATAAACCCACAAACAAACACGCGTACGCGTCACGGTGCCGAGGATCCTTCTTCCCGGGCAGACGGTAATAACAAAATTCATGCCATTTCAATAACAAATACTGTCAAAATAACAGAAAGTGTTATAGAATCTTTTTGAAAAATCCACTTTTGCATAAGGGTTTAATAACAGTTTATGTTATCATAAAAAAATTGATATTAGTCTGATATAGGTTGAAAGCCAAAACAACTTTTGAATAACATTTTTTGTTATGGAAGAATACCGCCAACTGGGATGATCGGATTAGTTGTTAAAATAACAAAAAGTAATAACAAAGATTTGTTCGAAGAATAACTAAAAATGTTATTAGTCTGTAATTACAATAACAATCCAATAACAAAAAAAATCATAACGACGAATAACAAATCTTGTTATAAATAACATAAAATGTTATTGGACTAGTATTTTCAAATATCAAAAAATGTTAGTCCCAAGTTATTTCTGTCTGCTCGGGTTGTGCTGTAAGCACCGAAGGCAGACGAGAAACGCGTCACGGCCAGCATGGAGAAAACTCTAGCAACCGCTCACTCATCCCATTTCCCTGCACTGTGCGTCTTCTTCATCTTTACATTTTCCGGCTCTCAGGCGGTTCGGGTCAGCGGGGTGGAAATTTTCGTTGGCCTATTATCCGACCCCAAGAGAGTGGATTACGCACGATGAAGGCATCCATTGACTTGCTTTTTTGCTATAAAGTTGAGAAAAACATAGATTGTGAAAGTGATTATGTTTTAGTATGAGTTTAAACAAAATATATTATAGATTTGACAGTCAAAAATTGATTCCAAATAGCACAAAAGTAATTTTCTACAAAATAAGACCGATTTCGACCATTTTTTTTTGTATTTTTTTATTTTGCTCAAATTTCCTTATGACCAAAGAAATAATTTTGCAAAAATGGTAAAAAATAGGTACAAGGAAAACAATTGGTGATTTTTCAAATAACTTTTTTTCACAAAAAAATCTATTTCCCAAAATCCGTATTTTTATATTTTGGATTTTTTATGTGTTTTAGGGGATAAACCCCCGCTTCATTTGAGCCATTCAGAAGTATGGACCAAAATGTTGCCGACAAGTTAAGACTTTTTTTTAATTGTGCTTTTTGTAAAAAAATTAAATCTTGAACTTAAAATTATTTTTCCTCATTTTATATGTTAAATCGAATTTGCAGACGAGTAGTTTACAATTTCTTTTGATTTTTGACTTTTGAAGTGAAATTTTGTCCGAAAAATTCCGGGTTTTTTTACTTTTGCCTTCCTCACTGTGGAAATGATTGAGGAAGGCTCCAACCACATAGGTGGATTAGGTTAGTTTTTAAAATAGTGTCCACGATTGTCCATTCCTGAAAATATTTTTTTCAAAAAGTTCAGAAAGTTTAAGAAACATTGAACATTGGACTACTGGTTGCTGAGATACAGCGGAAAAAAAGAAAAAGAAACACGAAAATTTATTTTTTGTTCAAGTCTTACCCAAGCAACCCTTTAAATTCAAATTTCGATATCTCAGCAACTTATGGTCCGATTTTCAATGTTAAAATATGATTAACATTTCAAAAGAGTGTAATATTGAATGTTTGACCCTTTTGAAATGTTAATCTTGATTAAAAAAATCTAAACATTGTTTTTGAAAAAATCGAAAAATTTCACTTATGTTCAAAAACCGGAATTTTGCGGACAAAATTTAGAGTTGGTTGGGTTGCTTTTTCGGCAACTTCGTCGTCAGCTGCCAACAAATTAGCGATTCCAACTCCGGCAAACACCGACTCCGACTTCAGCTCTATAGAAACACCCGAATTCATCGACTCCAACTCCGACTTTGGCTTCTAAAATTAGCGACTCCAACTAGAGCTTCTCAAAATTTTCCGATTTCATTTCCGGTTTGGGTTTGGTTTGGTTTTGGTTTTGGTTTTGGTTTTGGTTTTGGTTTTGGTTTTGGTTTTGGTTTTGGTTTTGGTTTTGGTTTTGGTTTTGGTTTTGGTTTTGGTTTTGGTTTTGGTTTTGGTTTTGGTTTTTGGTTTTGGTTTTGGTTTTGGTTTTGGTTTTGGTTTTGGTTTTGGTTTTGGTTTGGTTTTGGTTTGGTTTTGGTTTTGGTTTTGGTTTTGGTTTGGTTCTGGTTTATTCTTTTGGTTTTGGTTTTGGTTTTGGTTTTTTTTTGGTTCTTTTGGTTTTGGTTTTTTTGGTTCTATTCTATTGGTTTGGTTTTGGTTCTTTGGTTTTGGTTTTGGTTCTGGTTTGGTTTGGTTTGGTTTTGGTTCTATTCTGGTTTTGGTTCTGGTTCTATTTTATTTTGGTTTTGGTTTGGTTTTGGTTTTGGTTCATTCATTCTATTGGTTTTGGTTTTGGTTTTGGTTTTGGTTTTGGTTTTGGTTTGGTTTTGGTTTTGGTTTTGTTTTGGTTTGGTTTTGGTTTTGGTTTTGGTTTGGTTTTGGTTTGGTTTTGGTTTTGGTTTTGGTTTTGGTTTTGGTTTTGGTTTTGGTTTTGGTTTGGTTTTGGTTTTGGTTTTGGTTTTTTTTTTTATTTTGGTTTTGGTTTGGTTTTGGTTTGGTTTTGGTTTGGTTTTGGTTTTTTTGTTTTGGTTTTGGTTTTGGTTTTGGTTTTGGTTTGGTTTTGGTTTGGTTTTGGTTTTGGTTTTGGTTTTGGTTTGGTTTTGGTTTTGGTTTTATTTTTGGTTTTGGTTTTGGTTTTGGTTTTGGTTTTGGTTTTGGTTTTGGTTTGGTTTTGGTTTTGGTTTTGGTTTTGGTTTTGGTTTTGGTTTTGGTTTTGGTTTTGGTTTTGGTTTTGGTTTTGGTTTTGGTTTTGGTTTTGGTTTTGGTTTTGGTTTTGATTTTGGTTTTGGTTTTGGTCTTGGTTTTGGTTTTGGTTTTGGTTTTGGTTTTTTTTTATTTTGAAATTTTTTATCTAACTAAGAAATCGGCATAGATCGAGTTTTGACCCTTTTATTAAAATTTTAGAAAAAGGGAATTTATTTCAAAAACTGTGAACGTCAAGATTTATTGATTTAAGCATAACGTGTTAAATTTCTATTATACTCTGTTCTTATAGAAATTTACCCTCTTTTTAAAAAAAACCAACAAAAATGGAAATGGTTCGTTCTGCGGATTGATTTATTCTGAGGAATGGGAGATGGTCTATTCCAGGCGTGCCCAACCTCCGGCCCGCGGGCTGGATCCGGCCAGTGAAGCCATTTTATACGGCCCGCGATGACCCGTGAAAATGGTTCAATAACTGGCCCTTGAGACCCTTGATGAAAATTATTATTTTATTTAATGCAATGAAATTGGTACAATATTATTGATTTTACTTAGAATAAAATTTTCATGATTTAAAAATATTTTAAAAGTATCTTAATTTTTTCCAATTATTGTTATAAAGAGTTATCTAAAAATCAATACATTGCACATTCAAAACTATTATATTTAATGTTCAATAATTCGTGTATATTTGTTTCTCATAAGTTTGAAATATGTTTATTATTATTTCAAAACATCTATAATTTCCTTTTAAATCAAAATGAACAAAATAAACTTCTAGCATTCTATGAATATAATAATATTATCTATTGAAGTAGATTTTTTAATGGAATATTTCAGAAATACGTACTATTTTCTCCTTATTTTTTGGATAAATTAATATCAATTTGTATTAGTATTCAGTGTAACGTAAACGTACATTTCAAAAAATCTCTTATTATCATGAGAACAAGTTTTACATTATTGTGACAAAATAAAATGAAAAAATCTAAATTTAAACATGATTTTTTAAAGATTTTGGATTTCTTTTCATCTTTGAAAAAAATAATTCCAGGAAGATATTTAATATTCTTCTGAATGTACTTAAAACATGTTTGTTGCGTCATGAGAATTATTTAATATAAATTTGATATTTTTTATGAACAAAACTATGAAAATAAAACAATAATTGCATTGTTTATTAATTCATAATATTTTTTAGAGAATTTTATGAATCGTGTTAAAAAAAAGATTATTTTTTTAATGATTTTGACCATCCTTATTCTAAAGTGTTCTTTGCCACTTTTTATGTTGAAAATAAAAATTGAGAATGTTTAAAATGTAACAGATGATGCCTTTACACTTCTTTCAGCATTTTAGCAGTTTCCATGTTTTTTTTTTATATTTTCGTCACGAAAAATTATAATTAAAAAATGGTCCGGCCCGCCACCGCTTCCGGTAAACCAAATTTGGCCCGCAGGGCCAAAAGGTTGGGCACCCCTGGTCTATTCTGTGTAATAGCATCTAGGATTGCTGGAGAAATGTAAATGTGAAAATATTGTATTAAACATTCGATTGAAAACCGTGAAACCAGTTTGGATTAACTTTCGAGAAGAGACCATATTTTAGTACTTCTCCCACAAAGCTATCACCCTCGGAAAGTGACTAATTTTTCGCGACAGAACAGAACAGAACCGAACTTTTCGTTGATCGTTGGAGCCGTCAACTATGCTGCAAAATGTATTTTTTATCAACCCGATAGCGTGTGTCATGTTCACCAGATGATGTGCCAAACATCTGCCATCTGGGAGGGTGTTCCAAGGAGGGAAGGAAGAGCGGTACGACCACTTCCCGGATGTTTCACCATGGCGACCGAACAGAACCTGCTGCCAAAAGCTGTTTCATCCCCCCAATTTCCCTTTCATCCTTCGTCTCTCGTTTCGCCTGACTGACCAACTTCACGGTGTGTGAATATTATATCCATGTGTAGACAGATCAAAAGAAAAAGTGGTCCCCCATCACTTTAGACAACTTGATTCTGGCATCAACGTTGATGGGATTCATCGACACAGCTTCACGAGGGGAGTTGCTTGCTTTCGAAAACAAGGACGAGCTTTGATGGTAATAAAATTGAGACTTGGGAACAAATCACTCCAATGAAGTCTGAATTTCCATACAAGTAAGGTTAGAAGAAACTAAATATTCAACAAGTTTCTGACCCTCAACCAATGCTCGATTCAGAGTGGTATTAAACATTAACATTGACTTTGCTGACTGTATAACTTTACGTTGGCTCATTAAACTCCGTCGTCTGGTCTGACCTTTTCCCTGCAACCTGTCCTCCAGAGGGTGCCTAGCCCAGCACCACCCACCCGTTTTTACAATAAAAACTTTATCGCGTGTCAACTTCGAGTTGGCCATGCTAAAGTTGAACGTTCGCGCATATTAATTATAGCACCTCTCCTACCTCTGGCGCCAAGTTCAAACAACTCACGCCTGTTGACAAATTTCTATTTTCGGTTGCTGAAGCTTTTTTGTGGTTGTTGTTGTTGTTATTTAGTAATGGGTGGTGTTATCCTTAACCTGAATTGGCACTTGTTTATCGGTGAAGGTTGGGTACATAACTCTGAGCAGTAGGATCACCTTCTGAGGTTTTTAGTTTGTAAAATGCGAAAAGCCTCGAAGCTTATCACCAAGTTCCAAGCCCTACAAAACGGTATTTAGTGTTATCGACCCAATTTCCGACAAACCGTAGCCGCAGTTGCACCCCGGAAACGGTGTCCCTCAAGTAAAACCACGTGTGACAAACAAAAACATAGAAAAAAAATCAATGCAAGGCAACCATCAATCTAGCACCTTTCCTTGACATTTTACTGAATGTTTTCTTGTTTTGAAAGAGCTGTTGTTCGACCAGAGTCGTAGTCTCGTGACAGCAGTCCATCAAAGCTCTGGACAAAAGTTCTTTCAACTTGTTTTGTGGCAAGTGATTCTGATAGCTGCTTCATAGACTAAAACGTAAGACTAAACACTTTCATCACTTAACCAATCAAGTCTTTACAAGAATGACCCACATCGAAAAAAAAAACTTACACAAAAAACGCAAATTGCACGCCCTCGTGGGCAACACTTGTCGGCAATTTGTCACCAAGAGTCACGCAAAGGGTCGTCGTCGAAGTCGTTCAAGTCGTGTCGTGTCGAAATCGTTTCAATTGAGTGGTGAGACCCCCCGGGTGATGGTTCTTCCTCGCTGCCAGTGACAGTTGCTGGTTAGCGCGCGTTTTACTACTGTCATAAAGTATCACCTCTTTCTTGCGTGGTTAACGTTGCTGGTGATATTGAGTGTTATGGTTCTTATGATTGTTATTATTCGTATGATTTGCATAATTGTTCCGATACTTATGCTATTCATAAAATCATTATTTGCCTCAAATTGACGTGCTTAAAACTAAAGGCAGCATTTCTAGGTAACTGATAACTTTTTTTGTACGGATCTTTCAAATTTAGAATAATGTGATTTAATTTCTTCAAAAACGATAGGGAGCTACAGTCCTAACAAGCAAGTTAAACTGACAAATTGCTGACAACAACCCCACTTTTATGCAAATTGGTATTTCTATCATTTCTAAAAATTCAGCCACACACAAATATTTGTGCAGTTTTGGTTTCTTAGTCGCCATGTTTACGTAGAGGTTAATTTGCAAGGTTTTACTGAGATGTTATATTTCTTTTGATTTAATTTACCGAATTTTTCTATATAAACTTGTTAGGTAATTCTCAAGAATAAAAAAAAATAAATAAAAAGGAACTTTGTGCAAGCTTTCCGTATGACAAAAGAAGCCATTGTGCATCATTTTTTTCCTAACAAATCTCCCTACAATATTTAGGGTTGATCATACAAAATAAGCTTGTGAAAATTCGAAAATCTGTTGTTTTTGAGTAGCACTTTACTGCTCAACATAGTGTCTTCGACAAAGTTGTAGGTACCATCTGAAAAAAAAAATCCGAATTTCGGTTATTCGAAGTTTTGTAGGGGACTTTTTCGTTTTCTTATTGTCCTCCTTTTTACATCAAATTCGTGTTCTGCAACCTAATTTTAGTCTAAATTGAATGCCTCATTAACAATTAAATTACAAAATGCATTTTTCCAATATTTCCACACCACCATTTTGGTTGCCATCTTGGATTTAATAATTCAAAATCACTTTAAAATATACAGGGAAGAAAAAAAATTAAATTTTTATTCAACTTAACTATTAATTTAAATTTTAATTCAACTTAACTTTTTATGATACTTAAAACACCGGCAAACAGACGTGAATCATTTAATTTTTTTACTTCTCACTAGAGCCATCTAGTTGTGAACGTGCGTATCACTCGAAGTATTTGGTAGTATGAGTGCATACAGTTTCAATCAACGCATGTAAATGAGTGATGGTGAATTTAAAATTGCTGTGATAAGTTTCCAAATGTTTGAGTTGACCTTTAAATGGATGATTGCTGGATTTGGAAAGAGATTTACGTCCGTTTGTCTATGTTATTTCCAAAGTACGTATTATTTAGTTTTCGATTTTTTTTATAAGTTTTAAGGGACTTTAATAGGCATCTTTTGCGTTGTAGTTGAAGCTGCAGCAAAAAAATATTATTATTTTCAAAATCAGTCAAAATTACTTTACAAAAGTGAAGCATTGTTTTCCAGTGTCATCACATAAGCTGTCATTTTTCAACTAGTGATATCTCGGAAACTATTGGTCAAAATCCATTTTTAATGCAACGAAATTTTTGTGAAATTTTCTTCTTATTTCAATGAAAATAATTTCGAAATATGAGAATGAAGGGTAACCTTTTGAAAGGGCTGTAAACACTTTTTTGGGCATTTTCATATATTGGGCTGGGTTTCTAAATTTCGAAATAAACTCCATTGTATAGAGAAGAAAAATTTACAATAGTTTTATTTTTTAACATTGAAAATCGAATCCCGAGCAGACGGAAATAACTTGGCAAAGAGAGAATCTTCAAGTATTGGACGCCATCTTGGATAACACGCTCCTGGGTCACCGTGACCGATTTACATGGTCATATTCGGGTTCAGCGACCCCAAATTAGTTAAATTTGATCGGTCACAAGCCTGTTACATTTTGTTTAAAAATACTTGAAGATTCTCTCTTCGCCATATTGGACGCCATCTTGGATAACATGCTCCTGGGTCACCGTGACCAATTTTCATTGTCATATTCGAGTTCAGCGAGCCCAAATCAGTTAAAATCGACACGTCAACAACCTTCATATTGTTGACTTCTCTATATAGCCGCCATATTGGTCGCCATCTTGAATATCTCACTTTCCTTAAGGAATCCGGCTTCGTGACCGCGATATTCGGACTCAGCGGGGTCGATTTAGTCTAGATTCATCAAAACCTGGCCTGTTACATGATTTCGTCAGTTGTGTGCTATCTTGTGACAACGACCATTTAGTACTTTTCGAGAAAATCGATTTTTAAAGTTTGATGATAAATATTTTCAAAACTATGAATGATAGAGCCAAACTTTTTGAAGCAATCGGTTCGTATACTATCGCTTAACAAACGCTTCAAGGTTCAACTAATTTGGTTACACCAATTAGAAGATACAGTAAATAATGTAAACAAAAATCTGAAAAGCACGTGTCACAAGTGTGTTTCGAAAGTAAATTTGTACTACGTGTCACAAGTGTGCACAGAATTCCCATACAAACTAAAATAAGCTTAAATCAATAGTTTAGCCGACTTAATCACTATATTTTCGAAAACAAAAGATTGCATTGCCTTTAGAAAGTGTGTATCAACATAAATTTGTGAAAAACAAGAAAAAATTTCCACATTTTCCAACAACATGTATGACGTGTCACAAGTCACAAGTGTGCACAATCATTTTGATGATAAATTGGTCTATGTCACAAGTGTGTATTGCGATATCCGGGAAACGGAAGTGAGTTTCTAAAATCGGGTTAAAGCATCTTGTAGTGTTTGTTAAGTATAGCAAAACGTCATCATTAACTCATTTTCGACCGAAATGGTCTATGTCACAAGATAGCACACAACTGACGATTTGCCGTTAGACACAAGAAAATGAACCCTTTTTCGATTTCGTGCCTTGACTATAATGTATTTTTACATTGCAAAAAAAACTTTTTTTTTTGTGATTTTTCCATAAAATGCCAAAAACATTAAAACGAACCACTATTTTAAAAGCTTTGGTTCAGTCATTTTTGATTGAAAATTGCGTTTTTCATATAAAAATACTTTTGACAATTTTGTTTGATTTTCTTTAGTTGGGCAAACATGCCAACTGCCTCATTACATTTTGCTTTTTTATTCTTGTCTAACAAAAACAAATACAATTCACTCTCTTGAAAACATAAAAACAATTTTCATAGATATATTATTAGATTAAGACAGAAAAAAGCATTAAATTATGTAAATGCATGAAATTTTGTATATTTTGGCACTCGGGCTTGCATTTTTTTCTAGGCTTCTGATTGGTCTTACAAGTGTTCAAGTTCTTTTTCCAATGTATAAAGACGACAATAGATTGTTGACGATACTTGGGTTTTCAACCCTAAAAATGTTCTGATAAAAACATCAATATCAACCTTTTCAGCAATGCTTTAAAAAAATGAATCTAAAATAAGCTCGCTTCATGATTTTCGTATCTGAGCCCATTTTATAACCATTCCCGGTATAAAGTGTCCCAAAATGAAGTCCGCTTCCGGAATAGATTTGCGCTCCGTTTTTCACGACCACCATCATCCCATTCCGGGGAAACCGTTTTCCTACCGCCACCGCGGGCCGTTGTAAATTTGGACGTAAAATCCTCGGGAAAGTCTTGCGTTATCAAATTTCAATTAGAGACTACCAAATTTCAAACCCACCCACCTCCCTCTCATTTTGGCTAGTCATCACAACACACACACACATCGAAGTGGAAACCACACATGAATAAAATCGATTATTTTTTGCTGCTCGAAAGACCCCCCCTTCTCCCTTGGATCCCTTGGGCCTCGCGCGGAGCTTAGTCTCGTCGTCCTGCGGCCCGTCGATGGCCCACTGCAATCGACTCGCCAACTTTGGAAGGAGACACAAATAATGGGATAATAATAGGATTCTCATGTGGCGGGCCGGCTGGTGTGAGTGTGGCTCGTTAGAGAGGATACACAAATTTTGCAAATTTGCACTAGAAGAAGAAAAGTTCCAAACAATGAAAACAAATGAAAATTTTGAAAAAAAAACAAATTTTCAAAAATTAGTAGGACAATAATAACTAAATGAAGATTCGAGAAGATTTTTTCCATTTTTTTTTATAGTGCAACATTTACATTTCTAATGACACCGAACTCTTGTCTCGTGACATGCGATGACGATGACGTTGAAAGGAACTTTGGAAAGGAACCAAGTTTTTTTTTGTTGCTGCTGTAATCCCTAGCACGAGGATATTTTAGTGCCGTTACGAATGGTCCGTGTGAAGAAATTATGCACGGTGAATTATGTTTGGTGAACTCTAAATGGCGGAGTTAATCCGGGAAAGGCAATTCATTGTAAGCTTTATGTGATTAAATTAGAACCACTCCTTTGGTTGATCCTGGAGTACTTAGTAGAAAACTGCCGTGAAATTTTCTGTATTGTTATAAACTTTAAAACGGGTCTAAATAATTCTACCTTCGCCTTAAATTTTTATGAGAAATGATCGCAAAGTTTTTATTGAAGTGTACACATTTTTGTCTGAAAATTCACCTACATTTCTCAAGTGAGCCTATTTGTATTGCTAATCGCTATTTTAATTCAATTCCATGGCCATACTCAACTATGTTAAGACATGACATTTTCAAGTACTGCCGTGCTCCTGATTGTACGCTATTTGTGTAGTTAAGCTGCATTTACTTCTAGTGGATTAGGATAATTATAATTAACGGAGGGACTGTGTTGTACTGTCCAACGACACGATAACATTAGTCATGCACATGCAGGGCCATGTGTTTGATTTTTTCAAGATCAAATAATTTTTTTTTCTCAAATTTTAACACATTTATTTATTTTGATTTCTAAATATTCAAAAAGGCTACAGGATACCTTTTTTTTTGTTTTTAATTTTAGAATTAGAATTTCGCAAAGAAAAAAAATCAAGATTTTTTTTTCATTTCATTTCATTTATTGGATTGTTTTGGCAAAAACATCAGTGCAGTAATTATCCTAAGCTGAGATATGGGGTACCTTTCAACAGCTGATTAATTCAAACGGTGTTAGAGTTTACTGGTACACGGCAGAAAAATTGAGCAGGGGAAGGAAAAAAAATACAAAATAACCTTGGAAATTGCTAATAGATAGGGGATAGTTAGAGGAAAGGAGGTAAAATCAAGATTTTAAATTTTGCATTTCGGTCATTCTCCGCACCTCATACAGCAGTTGCCCCGACTCCTCATTGATTTGCGTGAAACTTTGTCCTAAGGGATAACTTTTTGATATCCGTTTTTCGATATCTCGTGACGGAGGGGCGGTTCGACCTCTTCATGCGAAAAAAGAGGTGTTTTTCAAAAAATTGCAGCCTGAAAAGGTGATGAGATGGAAATTTGGTGTCAAAGGGACTTTTATGTAAAATTGGACGCCCGATTTGATGGCGTGGTCGAAATTCCAAAAAAACGTTTTTTTCAGCAGAAAAAACAATAAAAAAGTTTTTAAAACTCTGCCATTTTTCGTTGCTCCAAGTAAAATTTTTTGGGGCATGTCATTTTAAAGGAAATTTAATGTACTTTTCGAATCTACTTTAACCCAGAAGGGTATTTTTTTTCATTAGCAATAAACTCTTCTATTTTGAAATTTCGTGTTCATTTCAAACTTTGCAGGGTTATTTTTAGAGTGTAATAATGATCTACAAAGTTGTACAGCAGACAATCAAAAAAAGTTAAATTGTTTTTCGTAAAATCGACTCGTGATGATTACGAGCATTTTCCTTTACTCTACAGTAGAGGGTGACGATTCTCGAGATTTTCAATTTCCCGGGAATCGAGAGTTGAAAGTTGTTTTTTTTTGTTTTAAACAACTCTTTATCAGTAAATAAATATTTACATTGCTATAATTGCTATATGGTGCAGTTCCTGAAAATTATATTAAATGCCAGAGTTTTACTGAAATAACAATTGGCTTTTCGAAATTAAAAATAACTTGCCTCCAAATTTTGAAAAAAAAATGAAGAAGAGAAGTCTTTTAATTTTATCTT
The DNA here is from genome assembly GCF_015732765.1 of Culex quinquefasciatus. Classification (NCBI taxonomy): domain Eukaryota; kingdom Metazoa; phylum Arthropoda; class Insecta; order Diptera; family Culicidae; genus Culex; species Culex quinquefasciatus. The sequence goes on along the minus strand of NC_051863.1, from coordinate 48,275,762 downwards.
ACTTGGTTTTTCATTTCAAGCCTTGACTGTTTTTATTTTAAATTAAACTTTGGGCTCCCCTTAAAGAGGACTCAACTAGTAAAATCTAGACTTAGACTTACCTCTTATGTTTATACATCAATTTTTTTATACACTCAAACCCCGATGGTTTGACACCAATTGTTGTCAAACGAACGGGGTCACTTTTTAGTTTGACACCCCTTTTACACAGAGTTCACACACACTTCTGAACGTTTGTTTTGATAGTGTGCGTGAGCGCCGCGTAAAAAGTGACATTTCGTCACTTTTTAGTTTGACTTTGACCAACCAACGGGGTACAAACTAAAAAAGTGTCAAACGAAAAAGTAACCAACCACCGGGGGTTGAGTGTAATTGTCTGTTACAACTTTGAAGAGAATATTGTTACACTCTAAAAAGTAACCATGCAAAGTTAGAAAAAAACACGAAATTTTTAAATATTTTTTTTTTATTCTAAATAAAAAAAAAACCAATTGGGTTAATGTTGTTTCGATAAAAACATTGAATCCCCCGTAAAATTACATTTTCAAAAAAAAAAGAAAAAGGTGAGTTGAGGGTGACAAGCGGGAATTCTCGGGACATATTTCCTGAAAAACTTGCCTTTTTTTAAGCCTCTTGATATCCAGGAAATTTTGTCGAGATTCCCGGGAATTTTGATATTCATAAATATCAAAGCAAAAAATTAAACATCCAATCAGCGACAAAAAGAACAGTAAAATTACATTAAAATTACAGTAAAAAAAAAACAAACATATGGTGTCATTTCTATTTCACCAATGCTTCATTGGTTTGCAGAGTTAGAATGTGTTAGGTTAATTATTTGGTTTTAATTTTCAATTATTATTTTATAAGAATTAAACAGTTCTGCTCCAGCGAGCCCAAAGTTTACTTTAAAATACAAACAGTCAAGGCTAGAAATGAAAAACCAAGTATAAATTAAAATTAAAAGACTTCTCTTCTTCATTTTTGACATAGGACTATTTCTCTACTTAGGGGAAATATACCCTTTCTCAGCCTAATTCTATTATCGGCCTATCAGCACTTTGATCATGAATTACAGCTTTCATAAAGTGTTTTTGACTGTTTCAAAGTAACGAATAGCTCAAATAAAAGTGAGCAAGCAACTTTCCATTGTTTACGTATCTAAAAATGTTGATTTAATAGCGGAAATCTGCAAAAGTGATGAGAATTGGACGATCGGCTTAGACTGATTAAAATGGGTTTATTTCCCCTACTATATTGGGGGGCCAGTTCAGAAATTTTATCAAAACCGTCACAAGCGTGCCAAAAAAAATGACATATTTCAAACGCTTATATCTTTTCCCCCAACCGATTGATCCAGAAGATTCAATCAGCAGTCGAAAGGGAAAGACTTAAGCTATCGTTTTATTAAATAATAACTTTGACTAAACATAGTTAAAGCGCTTAAAACATGCAATCAAAATGAGTCATTTTTCAGTTCAAATCGGGCAGATGATCAATCAGAGCGAGCGTATGCATTCGAGGCCGCGCCCCTTTTGTGTCGTTCTCCGGCTGTGCCGCTATTTAAGCAGAAAATTTCGCAAAAGCAGGTCACTTTGGAACGAGCTCTCGAACCGGGTACATCGGGCCGGCGCGGAGCAGCAGCAGCCAATAGAAGAAGAGGACCAGCAGCAGAAGGAGGAACTTCGTACAAAGCTACACCAAGCGGATCAGTGGAAGTCGCCATGATGTGGCGGTTCTCATGAAAAATACCCATTTCGACAGTGGTGGCCAAAATCTGGAGTGGCCGGTGCCTTCAAAGAAGGTTCCCCCGGGGCCTGGGGGACATTTACAGAACCATACGAGTTTTGGCAAAATGGGTATCAAAATTCATGGTTTTTGATACTGAACATGAAAATGTCCGTTTCGACAGTAGTGGCCACAACCTGTACTGGCTGGTGCCCTCGAAGGAGGTTCCCCCGGGGCCCGGGGGAACATTTACAGAACCATACGAGTTGTGGCAATATGCACGGAGAAAAAAGAGTTCCCAAAATCGTGAACAAGCGTTCATGAAAATAGGAACCGCGAACAAAGTGTTCAAATTTCATGGTACGTTTTTCAAAACCGTACCATGGAATTTGAACACTTTGTTCGAGGTTCCCATTTTCATGAACGCTTGTTCACGATTTTGGGAACTCTTTTTTCTCCGTGTGGGTATCAAAATTCGAGGTTTCTGATACTGAACATGAAAATGGCCATTTTGACAGTAGTGGCCACAACCTGGAGTTGCCGGTGCTCTCATGGAAGGTTCACCTTAGGGGAACATTTTAACAATTTTGCCGACAAATCTATGAAACAAAATAAAATAATCTTATTCTAAATTTCACTAGCAATCCAAAAACATCAACAATCTCAATGAAATTGATTGGTCCTATGCCTTTCGGTTATGTCTCTGACATACCATCCTGAACGTTTTTTTTTTTCAAAATTTGGAGTTAAGTAATTTTCAATTTCGAAAAGGCAATTGTTATTTGAGTAAAATTCTGGCATTTTATATAATTTTCAGGAACAGCAATTATTTCCTTGTAGTTGTTTATATTTCTTTACTGATAAAGAGTTGTTGAGAACGAAAAAAAAAAATTGAAAATTTCGGGAATCGTTACCCTCTACAGTTGAGTAACGGAAAATGGTAGAGTTTAAAAAAAAGTATTTTTTTTTGTTGATTTTGAGTACGCAATCAAATCAGGCCTCTAATTTTACATAAAAAGTCCATTTTACACCAAATTTGCATCTCATCGTCATTTTAGGCTGCAAATTATTGAAAAACATGTCTTTTTTGCATGTTCAAAAATCGAAGGGGTTGTACCGGCCCTCCCTTAAGATATATTAAAAAATGGACCTCGGATTCGTGATCATGGACAAAAGTTATCCCTTAGGAAAAAGCTACACGCAAATCGAAAAGGGATCGGGGCAACTTTTCCTGATTTCGTGTGAGTTGGTTGAGAATTACCCAATCCTAAAATGTTGAGAAATTTTATGAGTTCCTCTTTCCAGTGCT